>NC_057411.1:32207428-32544071 GCF_019320065.1 Cervus canadensis
CACACCAAAATTTATATTTGAAATTTATCTCCAAATAGACAATTTATTTTACATAAATTATTGACTTCGTTAAAATGGGTCAATGTTATCATTTTCTACCCTAAAAGTAGAATAGTCTAGGAAATGTAAACTCAGAGTTCTCTGCAAGACTTGTGCCATTTTCTCTAATTCTCAAGATAGATTACTAGAAGTACTTCCAAATAAAAAAAAAATAAAAGCAATTTGTATAATTCAATAAATGTTCAGTAACACTTTATCCTAGAAACTTTTCCTAATCCTTGGCTTTCAGCTTTTTGACTCATTCCAAACTTAACATTTTATTCTTAAAATAAGTATTTTATTTAAAATATTTACACATTTACAATTGAGCACTTAAGAGTGTTTAAATATAACAAAGAATGGATGGTTTGTCCTTCTCTGGTTCCTTTGTCTCTCATCTGACCCACTATTTCAAAGTTTTTGCTTGTTTTTGTTTGATTTTGGTTTTTTTTAAAGCCACCTTTTATATAAAATATTCTTTTCTATTACAGTCACACTCTTCCTAGTCTATTCTGCCAATTCACATTTCAATTGGCATAATTCTGGCATAATAATTGGCATAATACTTGGCATAATAATTGTAATATTGGAATTATTCTGACATAAATACAAATTGGTTTTATAAGAATTTTCACATCAAATATACTAATGAGCAAAAACCATCACAATATTCTAAAGTAATTATCCTCCAATTAAAATTAATTAATTAAAAAAATTTTTTTAAAAAGGAAGACAATCAAACTTTTTTTTTGGTTTAATTTTATAGCTAAGGCAGGTGTTAGATGGATTTGGAACCAGGTATCTATTCCAAATGGGAGATTTTTCTCTTTTTTCACCATTTATTTGTCTGTATCCTAAAAGGAAATTTAAGTTGAGTACATTCATCATCCAAATTGATGTCAGGCTTAGGTTGTTAGGAAAATATCTGGCTGCAGTTAAGATTCAGCTGATTCTGTAAATCTAATGAAAACTTTCATGTCATACCAAAGTACATCACACCAACCTTTAAAATTATACCACATACAAGAGTAAGAAAATCAGAATTGCTTCTGTCAGGATCAACATAATGAAATAAAAATTTCTTGAAAGGGAGAATGATCTATAACAAAAGGAAGAGGCATTTGTTTTACATTCAAGAAACCTGTGTCCATTTACTTGGTCTTTTTTATACCATGCAAAAATGGTTTATTCTCTGACATTGTAACTAACTTACAACTGTATTTCAAAAGCAGAATTTTTCCAGAGTTGTTCAAATAAAAAAAATGTGTATTTTACTTTTTTAAGTTAAGGCACACTGACCTCAAAGCAACAAACCAACATTATTTAATAGCTTCTTTTTTTCAGAGAGAAAATATTAAGCATCTGGCCCCCTGCATGACATATTTGATTTATTGAGAGGAGTCAGTATTCTGTGGACCTTTCAACCAATCTGCCAGAGAAAAAATGAGCAATAATACTCATGTGCTAATAAGAGCTATGGTCTTACCAGTAGCCAAGTACAAATGTGAGAGCTGGACCATAAAGAAGGCTGAGCGCCGAAGAATTGATGCCTTTGAATTGTGGTGTTAGGGAAGACTCTGGAGAGTCCCTTGGACTGCAAGGAGATCCAGTCAGTCAATCCTAAAGGAAATCAACCCTGAATACTCACTGGAAGGACTGATGCTGAAGCTCCAATACTTTGGCCACCTGAAGCAAGCAGCCAACTCACTGGAAAAGATCCTGATGCTGGGAAAGATTGAAAGCAAATGGTGAAGAGGGCAGCAGAGGATGAGATGGTTGCATAGCATCACCGATTCAGTGGACATGAACTTGAGCAAACTCCAGGAGGTTTTGTGAAGGACAGAAAGGCCTGTCATGGTAAGTCCATGGAGGTCTTGGAGAGTTGGACACGACTTAACGACTGAACGACAACCAAAGTAAGAGCTAGAGGCAGTGAAAATGCAAAAGATGTGTAGAACACAGTGTCTTTTCTCCATGAACTTATTCTATCTCCACAGCAAAATGAACATTTAGGCTGCAGTTAGAGAATACTTGGGTATCAGATTATCACCACATACCTGTCTTTACCAGACACCAGGTAAGGGGCCCATGATCAGAGGGCAAGAAGAAGGTACAGTCCTAGACCAAACAGCTTAAGGCAGACCCAGGTGTACACAATGTCCCCATATCAGTCAGAGGCAAAAGATAACATCAGTTAGAAGAGCTGACTGGCCACACAGCACTGCCTTCTTCAGTGTGTGGGACCTGCCATGGGATGCTGTAGACTTGAGCAGGGATGAAATTCTAACGGATAGAGTTGATACATCCATCAGGGGTAACCTGGTGTCCTGAGCGCTTCCTGTGTCAGACATAAGTGGGGCTCACTCAAAATCAACTTCGGCCCTATTCTAAGCCAGAGAAGGCAATGGCACCCCACTCCAGTACTATTGCCTGGAAAATCCCATGGATGGAGGACCCTGGTGGGCTGCAGTCCATGGGGTCGCTACCAGTCGTATAGGACTGAGCGACTTCACTTTCACTTTTCACTTTCACGCATTGGAGAAGGAAATGGCCACCCACTCCAGTGTTCTTGCCTGGAGAATCCCAGGGACGGGGGAGCCTGGTGGGCTGCCGTCTATCGGGTCGCACAGAGTCGGACACGACTGAAGCGACTTAGCAGCTATTCTCAGCAGCACAATCTCCTGTGATCACATGCTAGAGGATCCAGCTAATGGGACCAGGAAGACTCCAAAAACATGTGTCCTGGAGCTCCTTGAGTCTTCTGACGGATAATAAAAGAATGAGTCAGGGATAAAGAAGGGTCTGAGAGGACCTTGGGGAAAATGGAGACCAGGGAGAACATAGGTCTTGGTGTGTTCTGATTCTCCACCCATATTGCACTGCCTTCCATAGTTGATCTCCACCACTAAGGACCACTGCAAGGGTACTTTGACATGTTTTTAGAAATGCACTCCAAACAATGGGGACCCTGATGGAAGCCCTGCTTCCCTGGGTCTAGAAGCAGTATTGGCAGAAAAACATGGCTGGACCTAGTCTTGGATAGATAGTAAGGGTCCAGACAAGAAGAAGGACTTGACAGTAAGCAAAAGAGAAAGGTTGGGAGATAGCAACAGAGAGAGTCCAAGTGATAAGGAAGAAAACAAGTTACACGTAGAAGCAGGGAACAAACTAGCCAGTGACTGCTTGGGTGAGCTGAAGAACTATGGTGCACACCTTGGGCTGGCTATTTGTTTTTGGTACTAACTTCCATTTAATATGCCTTAATATACTTTGAAATCTGGAGCTAAAAATCACATTGCTCAGACTCCAGTAGACCTAGGATTCTGAACAAGGAATAGGTATCCCTGCCTCAATCTGGACAATTATTTATGGAGAGGGAGATGGATGGTAAGCATCCAGCATCGGAGTGTGAACTATGGGACGGAGTTGAAGCAGCTTCTTACTTGGGCAGGGAGCTTCCCAGTATTCACAGAGGCTGTGTAGTTCTGAAACCCATAGTTATAGAAGGGCTTAGTCAGTTGTGTCCGATTCTGTGACCCCATGGACTGTAACCCATCAGGCTCCTCTGTCCATGGGGATTCTCCAGACAAGAATACTAGAGTGGATTGTCATGCCCTCTTCCAGGGGATCTTCCCAACCCACAGATCAAACCCAGGTCTCCCACACTGCAGGCAGATTCTTTATCCTCTGAGCCACTGGGGAAGCCCAATTATAGAAGGGTTTCTTTCATTTGACATGCAATCTCTTTATGTCCCCCTTTTCAGTTTATTTTGAGATACAATCTACAGACAATAAAGCTTTCTAATTTTAAAATGTACAATTTGTGAATTTCAGCAAATGTATACAGTTATGCAAATACCACCATAGTCAAGATATAGAACATTTTCATCACCCACTAAAATACAACTTTTGCCCCTTTGCAGTCAATCTCCAACCCCCACTCCAGCTCAAGTGATCTGCTTTTTGGTATCACAGTATGTTTTTTTCTTTCCTGAATGTCATATAAATGAAATTAAACAGCATGTAAGTTTTGAAGCATGACTTATTTCACTTAGACTAATGCTTTTGAGATTTATCTATGCTATTGCAGGCATCAGTGGTGTTTTCTATTGCTGAGTATTACAGATCACAATCTGTTGATCCATTAATAAGCTGAGAGATATTTGAGTTCTTCGCAGTTTGTTTCTAAGAGTAAAATGACTGGGCACTAAGTCACTTCAGTTGTGTCCAACTCTTTGCTCCCCTATAGATCATAGCCCTCCAGGCTTCTCTGTCGATGGGATTCTTCATGCAAGAATACTGGAGTGGGTTGCCATGTGCTCCTCCAGGGGAATCTTCCTGACCCAGGCATCGAACCTGATTCTCTTATGTCTCCTGCATTGGCAGGCGGGTTCTTAACCACTAGCACCACCCAGAAAACCCTTATAATGACCATGACAATGAACAAGACTTTCTGTGGATTACTGAATATGACAAGCTCATGTTTAACATTTTGAGAAAGTGCGAAAACTGTTTTCCAAAGATGCTGTAGTATTTTTCACTTCTACCAACATTTTAGGAGTTCCTTCTGCTCCACGTTCTTGCAACATTGGTATTGTGAGTCTTTTTAATTTTGGCTACTCTATTGTGTATGTAGTTTTGGTTCATTAAGCTCGGCACCATGGATATTTGAGACCAGATAATTTTTTCTTCTGTTTGCTGTGGGATATTCAGAAACATGCCTGTCCTCTGCCCACTAGATGCCAGTAACAGCCATCTAGTTTTGACACCAAAACTGTCTCCAAACTTCGCCAGATATCCCCGGGGGCAAGTGACCACCTTTTCACTGAGAACCACTGATGTAGTGGTTTCATAGGAGTCAGCTCTTCACATCAGGTGGCCACAGTTCAGCTTCAGCTTCAGCAATGAACACCCAGGACTGATCTCCTTTAGGATGGGCTGATTGGAGCTCCTTGCAGTCCAAGGGACTCTCAAGCATCTCCAACACCATAGTTCAAAAGCATCAATTCTTCAGTGCTCAGCTTTCTTCACAGTCCAACTCTCACATCCATACATGACCACTGGAAAAACCATAGCCTTGACTAGATGGACCTTTGTTGGCAAAGTAATGTCTCTGCTTTTTAATATGCTGTCTAGGTTGGTCATAACTTTCCTTCCAAGGAGTAAGCATCTTTTAATTTCATGGCTGCAATCACCATCTGCAGTGATTTTAGAGCCCCCCAAAAATAAAGTCTGACACTGTTTCCACTGTTTCCCCATCTATTTCCCATGAAGTGATGGGACCAGATGCCATGATCTTAGTTTTCTGAATGTTGAGCTTTAAGCCAACTTTTTCACTCTCTTCTTTCACTTTCATCAAGAGACTCTTTAGTTCTTCACTTTCTGCCATAAGGGTGGTGTCATTTGCACATCTGAGGTTATTTATATTTCTCCCGGCAATCTTGATTCCAGCTTGTGCTTCTTCCAGCCCAGTGTTTCTCATGATGTACTCTGCATATAAATTAAATAAGCAGGGTGACAATATACAGCCTTGACATACTCCTTTCCCCGATTAGGAACCAGTCTGTTGTTCCATGTCCAGTTCTAACTGTTGCTTCCTGATCTGTATACAGGTTTCTCAAGAGGCAGGTCAGGTGGTCTGATATGCCCATCTCTTGAAGAATTTTCCACAGTTTATTGTGATCCACGTGGTCAAACGATTTGGCATAGTCAATAAAGCAGAAATAGATGTTTTTCTGGAACTCTCTTGCTTTTTCAATGATCTAGCAGATGTTGGCAATTTGATCTGTGGTTCCTCTGCCTTTTCTAAAACCAGCTTGAACATTCTTATCCCTTTTTAAGCTGCACATAGAGTATCTTTTTCTCCGGTTTTTAAAATTTTTCTTCTTGTCACTTATTTTCTACAATTGGTATATTTTCCACAACTTTTGGTGTATTGCTCGCTTGGTGCATTTTTTTAATGTGTCTTCTACTTTAAGTTCACTGAGCCTCTTACTACTGCAGGCTTATAGAGTTCACTAAGTTTAGAAAATTTTACAACTCTATTTTTTCAATTATTTTTTTCTGAATTCCCTCTTTACTATCACCTCTGGATCCTCCCTCCCTCTCCTCCTCTCTTTTGAGGACTCCAGTTACACATACATTAGCTCACCGGACTTCTATTAAGGTTTTTTTGGATACCTTCTGTTACTATGTCTTCAAGTTCACTGGCATTTTTTCTTCTTCTGCAATGTCTAATTTTCCCCTAATCCTATCAAATTTATTTTGTCTTTTCAGTATTATATTTTTTTTCTCTAAAATTTCATTTGGATTATTTTCATACATCCCAAGTCCTTACTTTACCATGTACATTTTAGAGCATGTTTGAAAGATATTTACTGACTGTTTTATAAACTAGTCCCATCATCTTTGTCACTCTGAGTCTGTTATCATTAGCTGATATTTTCTCCTGGCTGGGATCATATGTTCCTATTTCTTTGTATATCTAGCATATAGATTAGAGCTGGGAACCTCTCTGGTGGCTCAGCAATATAGAATCCACCTGCCAATGCAGAAGACATGGTTTGATCCCCAGGAAGGTCCACTGGAAAAGGAAATGGTAACCCACTCCAGTATTCTTGCTTGGGAAATCCCATGGACAGAGAAGCCTGGTGGGCTAGAGTCCACAGGGTCCCAAAAGGGTTGAATACAACTTACTGATTAAACAACATTGTAGATTTTAGATTTTGGGATGCTGGATATTTTTGTATTGCTTTAAAGAATATAGCACTTTGTGCTGAAATGTAATTAAGTTACAAGAAATCAGATAGATCCTTCTGACATTTGTTTTCAAGCTATGCTTGGGCAGATTCAGAGTGCTGACTCTGCCCAATAACCCAGATATTATGAGATCTATGGTCCAACTGAAGGGAACATGAACTACTTTCATCCCTTGTGTGAGTTCTGGGAACTCTTCCTCTGACACTTTAATAAATTCCTTATTTGTCAATTCAGCCAGGGCAGGTTCCAGAAAATTCTAACTTAAAGCAAATAATGGTCACTGGGATTATGTAATTAGGAGTAAATAAGTTATAAAAGACATTAAAAGTCTAGCCAAGTAGCCAAGTTACAACTTAGTGCAAGAGTAAAGATGGAATATGAATTTGAGCAAACTCCAGGAGACATTGAAGGACAGGAAAGCCTGGTGTGCTACAGTCCCTGGGGTTGCAAAGAGTCAGACACAAATGAGTGATTTGAACAACAACAGAAACAAAAATGGAACTATTATTGATTTTTGAAAAGGTAACTGATAAATACAAAGGAATAAAGTCTGGGGTGAACTAATTTATGTTGTACCTTCAAGAGAAGAGTCTTGAAATAGAGAGACCAGGGGGGCAATTAAGTAATACAGTGTTTCCCAACAGTGATGAGTGTGGAACAGCAGAGAGAAAATGGTTAATATGAGCAACATTTGGAAGGACGATATTATCTGAAAGGAAAGGCCTGGTAACAAAATGGATATAATGATGTTAGGAATGGAAAGGGAAAAGTCAAAGCTGACTCCAAGATTTCTAACCAGGGTGATACTAAAAGAAATGGGCAAGGAAAAACAGCTTTCAAGAGGAGCAGATGAGCAAGTTTTGGACTTGTATTTTGTGATGAAAGTGGCATATCCAAGTAACCACGTCCTGGAGGCTATTGAAAGACAACATACTATTTTATAGATCATATATCCAGGCAGAAGACCTAAGTCTGGACAAAAAATGCCATGGTCAATATGGATGAGTTTAGTCACTTTTCAAATGTATTACTCTTCAAAATTCTATCCTCATGTCAATCTTACTTTGGTAAAAGAAAAACTAAATAATAATATTTTCTCTGTTTTAGATTTTGAATGCTTTTTGGTTTCTAGATTTGAAAAGGAATTAGAAATATCATAATAATGCAAGGAAAGCTATTCTTCTGTGTAATTACTTACACAAGTATTGGAAGCCTTGCATAAAATGTTGTGTTTGAGGGAACTCCAGCCCATATTCTTTACCAGAATTTTGGCTAACCTTCAGATAAACAAGCCTTCAAATTGTTCAATAGTCACCACCAGCAGTTGCCAGGCTAATTCTTTCATTTCCTTTCCATGGCACATTTCCCAAAGAATCTGAGCCTTTTGTGCTTTGAGGAAAGATTTCATACAGCATAAATAGGCTCTAGAAACACAATGGATGGGTTTTTTGCTCATTTTGTGGTACAGGCAACTTCCAGAACACAGCATACAATTTTCTGTTCTGTACAATTTCCTAGGGTAGCAATTCATTCACCACTATTGGTCTAAATTAATTGTTAGACAAAAACATAAATTACAACATTCCAGGGGACCTTAGAAATCACCAACTCCAGATGCTTTATGTATAGATGCAGAAATTGTCAGTAAGAAATGGTACACTTTCCTGTCCAGATTACTGATGCAGTTAGAACTAGAATTTAAAAAGATGTCTGCTCAGGGCTACATGTTATACTGTTAGCTCTGCTCTTTGCAAATACTTTTGAAGTCTCTCTTACGATGGGAAGATGCCAATCAAGCATGATTTCTTCAATCTAGTCACCTTAAATATCAGTACCTTGTGTTGCCCTAGTTTTCTGTTACGTTCATAAGCAGCTAGGTAATACCAGGTTATCTCCAGAGGGCCTACAATGACTCAGCTGATTTCACAACACATCTAAAACCACTGTTTTGCCTGTATCTCTTTTGTTACTACATGCCTTGACTCTAATTATGAGATAAATTTCTAGTTTCCATAGCTATGAATAACAAAGTCAGTTTTATCCCCACTTTAAAATGATGGGGAAAGCTAACAAATTATAGAATTTGATTTATGACTAATCATATCTAGCATATTCTTGTAGACCTCAATTTACCAATGATTTATTTTCCAAAAGTTTGCCGACTATTAGAAACATTTACTGCATTTTCCCAACAATGTTATGTATCAAAGTCAGATCTATTCAATATTATTACTTTGGTAGTGTGTTTGTTTGGAGAAGGCAATGGCAACCCACTCCAGTGTTCTTGCCTGGAGAATCCCAGGGACAGAGGAACTTGGTGGGCTGCCGTCTATGAGGTCGCACAGAGTCAGACAAGATTGAAGTGACTTAGCAGCAGCAGCAGCAGCAGTGTATTTGTCTGTGCATGTCTGTAAACCTTTAATGGCAAACCAATAACTACCTTTTATTTACAGTAGTGGTTTATGTAAAAAAAAAAAAACACTTTTTATAAGTCCTAATATTTATATATAACATCTAACATAGTATGGGCTTCCCTGCTGGGTCAGTACTAAGGAAACTGCCTACCAATGCAGGAGACACAGGTTCAATCCCTGGGCTAGGCAGATCCTCTGCAGAAAGAAATGGCAGCCCACTCCAGTATTCTTACCTCAGAAATCCCTTGGACAGAGGAGACTGGCGGGCTGCAGTCTATGGGGTTGCAAAATAGTCAGACACAACTTAGCAACTAAACAGCAACAAGATTACTTTGCTGACTAAGGTCTGTCTAGTCAAAGCTATGGTTTTTCCAGTAGTCATCTACAGATATGAGAGTTGGACCATAAAGAAAGCTGAGCACTGAAGAATTGATGCTTTTGAACTGTTGTGTTGGAGAAGACTCTTGAGAGTCCCTTGGACTGCAAGGACATCCAACCAACCCATCCTAAATGAAATCAGTTTTGAATAGTTATTGGAAGAACTGACATTGAAGCTGAAACTCCAATACTTTGGCCACCTGATGCAAAGAACTGACTCACTGGAAAAGACCCTGATGCTGGGAAAGACTGAAGGCAGGAGGAGAAGGGGACAACAGAGGATAAGATGGCTGGATGGCATCACCGACTTGATGGACATGAGTTTGAGCAAGCTCTGGGAGTTGGTGATAGACAGAGAAGCCTGGTGTGCTGCAGCATATGGGGTCACAAAGAATCGGACACAACTAAGCCACTGAACTGAACAATAAGATAATATTCAATAGCATAGTTTTCCCCACACTAAAGGTAAACTATTTCCTACCCTGCTCAGGCACAGGCTTCACAATTATAGTACCACGAGAGGAAGAGAATGGGGAGGAAGGGAAGAGAGGCTGATGGAACCTTACAGGCAGTGTTTGGGTTGCTTCAACAGCAACTGCTAAGTCAGGGTAAGCTCTCGGTTCAGGGAACTGGTTTCTGAGCATGAAACTTCTATTTCCAGTGTCTGTCTGTAAGGAAGCTAAGTGGAAGTAAAAGATCTGTAGACTGTGATGATAGCTGAGTTGTCCGGCAGCAGCACAAGCCTCCCTGCCAATCAGGAGGGTAAAGGAAGATACACACAATAGCTTGTGTAACTGTTGGTTGTAAATTGTGTGGGCAAAAGCCAGGGAGGATTTGTAGTTTTCACAATCTGGCACTGAACCCAAAACCTTAAGGACTTGCATTTACTTTCTTCTTACTATTTCAGTATTTACTGAATTTACACATTTAGTTCTCAACTATTAGCTCCTAAAGCATGCTACAAGAAGCGAATTACAAAACAGAGTATTCCTACTTAGAATGGTTTCCAGATTCCACAGTTCAGGTTATAATCCAGCATATTATATCAGTATTTAGCCTCCATATGTTTTAAAAACTGTGTTGAATTACCATGCAACCCTCTAATTCAAGTTATTTGACAAATGTGGTACATGAAGTTCAAGAATTTAGCCTCTGGTCACAATCATGTCTAAGACAGAAGTGCAGTCATCTGCAGTTCTCAGCACATTATAATTCAAGTAGGCAGAATATTCTATTATATTTTGAGGCTATTGCAATGTTTTCCATCTTCAACTATTAGCATGAGATCCTCAGGTGAAGTTGAATTATCCATTACTTAAACTTAAGCAGCTCTCTCTTTTTCCAAGCTACATGAGAAACTATTTTCCCTCTGAGTCAAATCCATGACTCACAAATTCAATATGTTTGGATCATTTCATTCCTAGGTGGGCATAGTTTTCTATTGCTTTGGTCCAAGTTTATCTGGTTCATGTAGAATCAGGACATCAAGTTCATTGAAGGAAAAATTATTAAGTATCTATTAATTCCAGGCCAATGTTAGCTAAAACTATCGCAAAGATTGCCATCCAGATAAAATCAAGGGAGCTATAATTTTCTTATGTGAACCTAAGTCCCTCAGGTGTCAAATATAGGATGCCTCCCAGCTCATTTGCATAGGCGGGATTTGACATGCACCAGTATACGTAAACCTTCTAGGGATACCCCGTCTGGCTCCCCAGTGTCGGCCACACAAACACAACTTCTCTCTTTAAAGGATTATCTGACCTATTTGGTTTTTTTTAAGTTTTATAAAAATCTGGAGTTGCAAAACCTCCTCCATGAAAAATACTACTTTCATATGATGTACTTCCCCATCTCCAACCCTACCCCAGGATCATTCCCTGACGTTAACTACACTATATGTCCCCTTTCAAACTTAAAGATCAAGACCAATAATCCTGGGCAGAATCCCTTCCTGGAACATAAGTTCATAAGCAGAATGTGTCAGTATCTGTCAGACAAATATGGAGCTGGACTGCTAGTCCCTCACTCTGAATGTGACGCGTGTCTCTCTTGTATTAAATACACTCTGGATCCCACTGAAGATGAAGGTAGTATTTCCTAACTAAGCCAAACAGAGTCAATGCTAAGCCAGCCAATGGTGGTGGGTCATGTAGTATATGACACAGATTGTAGATTCGTGTACTTAACCTGCCTCCTGGACCACGGAAGAGGCCAATATCCATGACTTAAGTCATCACTCAGTGTCCTTAGGTCTCGAGAGAGTATGCCACATGGTTGACCTCTTAGTCTCTTAGCCCCTTCTCCTACTTTCCCTTCCTGTAATGCATCTTCTTTTTAGCTCCTTTCAATGCAATGTCTCTGACCTAACCTGCACTAAAATATGTGCCCTTTTACTACACAATATTGATGCCCCAGCCTGCAGTCACTTTTTGTTGCTTATTAATAATGTCCAGAAGTCCCTTGAAAGTCCATGACTTCTTTCTGTAACAGGAAGCAGGGAACCCTAGCCTTACTTTCTAGTGCTTTGGGGGGGTATACATGAGGAATTGGGAAAGGAAAGGTTGAGGTAAGGATGAGGACTTCTATTCTGGGCTGTGGCTGACTTTTCTTTTTTTTAAGCAACTTAAATTAAACCCAGTTTATCAATAAAATATTATTTTCCTATCAAGAGTTACTCAACCTAATCCTTATAAAACCCACAAATTCCTTCTGTGAACCTGACATTTTTTTTTTAATTGGAGTTTAGTTGCTTTAAAATGCTGTGTTAGTTTCTGCTATAGAGCAAAGTTAATCAACTGTTGTTATTGTTCAGTAGTTAAGTCATGTCTGGCTCTTTGCGACCCCATGGACTGCAGCAAGACAGTTTTCCCTGTCCTTCACTATTTCCCAGAGTTTGCTTAAATTCATGTCCATTGAGTCGGAGATGCCACCCAGCCATCTCATCCTCTCTTGTCCCCTTCTCCTCCTACCTTCAGTTTTTCCCAGCATCAGCATTTTTTCTAATGAGTCGGCTCTTCACATCAGGTGGCCAAAATATTGTCACTTCAGCCTCCAATAGTGGATTTCTGTCAATCCCAATCTCCCAGTTCATCCACATGCCTTCCTTGGCATCCGTATGTTTGTTCTCCAAGTCTGTGCCTCTACTTCTGCTTTGCAGGTAGGTTCATCTGTACTATTTTTCTAGATTCCACATATATGCATTAATATATGATATTTGTTTTTCTCTTTCTGGCATAACTTGACTTTTACCCTATTTCTCATGGATTAAATAACCATTTTCTCATTAATTTGCACACGTGTCTCTTTCCAGTCTAAATTTTCATGGCACCATTTCCCCCACATTAATTGACAAATCCAAGCACCAAACCCAATTCTCATACTCTTAATCCCCAGGTTTGAGGAGAGCAGTTTAGTTTATCCTCTGACACATCATTTATTATTTTATTTTCTAAATTGCTATCTATGAACCTGCTATACATTGGGCAGTATTAAGTGATTTTATCTTATTTTTTAATAAGATGGTTGCTTTACAATGCTGTATTAATTTCTGCTGTACAATAAAGCAAATCAACTCTCTATATATATAGTGAAAGTGAAAGTGTTAGTCACTCAATCATGTCCAGCTCTTTGCAACTCTATGGACTATAACCCGCCAGGCTCCTCTGTCCAGTGGAATTCTCCAGGCAAGAATACTGCAGTAGGTACCATTCCCTTCTCCAGGGGATCTTCCCAACCCAGGGATAAGACCCAGGTATCCTGCATTGCAGGCAGATCCTTTACTATCTTTTGGATTTCCAAACAAGAAATAATATACAGTTCCTTCCCTCAAGGAACACATCATCTAATAAAAAGTTAGACATAGACAATTATAAAACGATTTGGAAATAGAGTGATAGAAATATGCCCAAAGCATATCTAATTATAGAGGAAAATATAGAATGAATTCACTGGGCGGGGGGGAAGACAAGGCTTCATAGAGTAGATCCCCACAAAACTCATTTTTAAGGAATGCATAGGCGTTTCCATTCATGGAAGATGGGGAAATGGCATTTTGGCTGAGGGAAAGGCGTGAACAAGGTTGTAAAACTGAAAAACAACATGAAATAAGAAAGAGAACCTATTGGTAGTTCAAGGTTGCTACAGCATAAACCTCACACTGGGAGCAATAAGACATGAAGGGCCTTGCAGACCAAATTAAGAAGCTTGGAATTTATGCTATAGGTGATGGTGAGTCATTGAAAGGGATTTGCATCTGGAGGCAACATGGTTAAATCTTGAGTATGAGAACACCCTGCAGGCAATGTTGAAGATGGATTAAACAGATACAAGACAGGAGGGAAGGAGACAATAAACGCACTAAAGGGCTGGATTAGGGTGATGGTGGAGGGGGGCAGGGTGACAGGAGACCAGTGGGAGAAATATTCATGGAGGGAAACTGGCAAAACTGAGTGGAAACAGGCTGTGTGAGAGGGGAGTGCATGCATGTGAAGTCACTTCAGTCGTGTTCCACTCTCTGTGACCCCATGAACTGTAGCCCGCCAGACTCCTCTGTCCATGGGATTCTCCAGACAAGAATACTGGAGTGGGCTGCCATGCCGTCCTCCAGGGGATCTTCCAAACCCAGGGATCGAACCTGCGTCTCCTGAAGCTCCTGCATTGCAGGCAGATTATTTATTGCTGAGCCACCGTGTAAGTCCAGAGAGGGGAGAGTCAAGCACAATTCTAAATCTAAAACATGAATGTCTCAGTCAACAGAGGTACCAATTAATGTAAGAAGGAAAATCCAGGATAACAGAAGTTCAGGGGGAAGGTCAAGCACTCCGTATTGTATGTATTGCATTTAAAGTGCCACTAGAGGGGCTTCCCTGGTGGTCCAGAGGTTAAGAATCCACCTGCCAATGCAGGGACACTGGTTTGATCACTGGTCCAGGAACTAAGATCTCACATGCTGGGGGGCAACTAAGCCTGTTAGCCACAAACCACTGAGCCTGCCATACTAGAGCTTGTCCTCCACAACGGAGCCACTGCGATTGGAAGCCCTCACACCACAACTAGAGAAAGACCCCACACAGCAGTGAAAACCCAATGCAGTCAAAGGTAAATAAACAAACAAAAATGAAATAAAGTGCCAGTGGACTATCTAGTATTCAGTAGATAGTTATGTATTTCTGAATCTTTGAGATGTGTAAGCAGAGAAATGGATGTGGAATTTTAAAAATATAAGTAGTAACTAATACATCTTGAGCAAAGATGAGATTATCCAAGAAAGTCGTTCTTTATATTGTTGTTGTTGTCACTCAGTCATGTCTGACTCTTTGCCACCCCTTGGACTGCAGCACAACCGGCTTCCTGTTCTTCACTATTTCCCGGAGTTTGCTCAAACTCATGTCCATTGAGTCTGTGATGCCATCCAACTATCTCATCCTCTGTCGTCCCCTTCTCCTCCTGCCTTCAATTGTTCCCAGCATCGGGGTCTTTTCCAATGAGTCGGCACTTTGCATCTGGTGGCCAAAACGTTAGAGCTTCAGCTTCAGCATCAGTCCTTCTAGTGGATATACAGCATTGATTTCCTTTAGGATTGACTGGTTTGATCTCCTTGCTGCCCAAGTGACTCTCAAAAGTATTCTCCAGCACCACAGTTCAAAAGCATCAATTCTTTGGTGTTCAGCCTTCTTTATGGTTCAACTCTCACATCCATACATGACTACTGGAAAAACCATACTTTGGAGTAGACGGACTTTTGTCGGCAAAGTGATGTCTCTGCTTTTTAAAGACTCTGTCTAGATTTTAAAACTCAACATTCAAAAATCAAATATCATGGCATCCAGTCCCATCACTTCATGGGAAATAGATAGGTAAACAATGGAAACAGTGACAGACTTTATCTTCTTGGGCTCCAGAATCACTGCAGATAGTGACTGCAGCCATGAAATTAAAAGACACTTGCTCCTTGGAAGAAAGGCTATGACCAACCTAGACAGCATATTAAAAAGTAGAGACATTACTTTGTCAACAAAGATACATCTAGTCAAAACTATTATTTTTCCAGTAGTCATGTATGGATGTGAGAGTTGGACCATATAAAGAAAGCTGAGCACTGAAGAATTGATGCTTTTGAACTGTGGTGTTGGAGAAGACTCTTGAGAGTCCCTTGGACTGCAAGAAGATTCAACCAGTCCATCCTAAAGGAAATCAGTTTTGAATATTCATTGGAAGGACTGATGCTAAAGCTGAAACTCCAATACTTTGGCCACCTGATGCAAAGAACTGACTCACTGGAAAAGACCCTGATGCTGGGAAAGACTGAAGGCAGGAGGAGAAGGGGACGACAGAGGATGAGATAGTTGAATGGCTTCACCGACTTGATGGACATGAGTTTGAGCAAGCTCCGGGAGTTGGTGATGGACAGAGAAGTCTAGTGTGCTGCAGTCCATCGTCTTGCAAAGAGTCGGACATAAAGAGTCAGTGAGTGAACTGACTGATTAGATTTATCATGTCTTCTCTTCCAAGGAGCAAGCGTTTTTTAATTTCATGGCTGCAGTCATCATCTGCAGTGATTTTGGAGGCCAAGAAAATATGTCACTGTTTCCACTTATATATAGGTATAAATGGTTAAATCATTGGCCCCTGGTGATCAACTCAACCTCTGGCTCCTCCAGCTAGCATCTCTCCCCTCCCTGGAGGTCTGAGGGTGCAGCTGAACATTCTAATCCTGTAATCACGAGGATGGTTCCTCTGGCAACTAACCCCCATCCTGAAGCTATCTAGGCCCCCACTAAGAGTCTTCTCACTAGCATACACTCAGAGATGGTTGAAAAGGGCTTAAGATGCATAATAGAACACCCTCCACTCACCCCTACTACTCAAGAAACTACAAGGGTTTGGAAGACCAAACCGTATTTCTTATTATACCACAATATCACAGAAATCCATACTGAAATTTTTTAAGATAAAATTATATAAAGTTCAGAACTTGCTAATCTGGCTGGTAAGAGTGAGTTTGTGAGAGGGGAGAGATGAAACTGAATGCTTTGTAGATAATTATTAATGCTGGATAATGGGTACATGGGAATTTGTTACCTAATCACTCTACTTTTAGCTGTGTTTGAAACCTTTCACTAAACATTTTTTTAAAGGGCAAGAAGAGATGACTTGAGTCTCTCAATAAATATTCTAGGTAAAGGTTTTGTAAAACTTTACCCAATGAAGTGTCCTTTTCTACTCTTTTCTATACCATTCTGGATTTTCATTCTGGCTGTGGCCCAGCAAATTGATTTTGGAGTTCAAAAAAGAATCCCAGTATTTGCTGTTTAAAAACCACTGTTCTCTCTCAATGCTCTGCCTCCTAGTCTGCCTTTTTCATTGCTACTGCTAGTTGCAAAGTGAAAGTCGCTCAGTCGTGTCCAACTCTTTGCGACCCCAAGGCCTATACAGTCCATGGAATTCTCCAGGTCAGAATACTGGAGTGGGTAGCCTTTCCCTTCTTCTGGGGCTCTTCCCAACCCAGGGATTGAACTCAGGTCTCCCACACTGTGCAGGCAGATTCTTTACCAGCTAAGCCACAAGAGAAGCCCACGAATACTGGAGTGGGTAGCCTATCCCTTCTCCAGAGGATCTTTCCCATTCCTATATTGCAAACAAATACTTTACCAAGTGAGCTATCAGGGAAGCCACAGACCCAGTTTAAGTAAGAATCTGGCCCTCTGACTGCCTAGCCTAGGAGTTTGGACCCCGTAGGCTGACTTCAAACCATCGTTGTTATAACTAATACTGTAGAGAGTCTTTATGTACATATCTCTCTATGGTTCCTAGAGGTGGAATTGCTGGGTCAAGTGATATAAATTCTTACAAGGCTTATTTTGCACACTGCAAAATCACATTCCAAAACATAATAATTTGCACTCTCACAAGCTATCAGTGTGTGCGTGCTTGTCTCATGATACCCTCGCTAGTTGGTAGTATTATACACTTCTTAATTAGTCTCCATTTTAAAAGTCAAAAACATTTATTTTTTTGTTAGCAATGCTCATTTTAATTATTTGCTGACCATTGTTTTATTTTCTGTGATATATCTATCCTTGGTCTCACCCAACATTTTTTAAAAGGACTAGTGTATTTATTTATTAAATATTTACTTAATTAATTTATTTGTCTTATTTGACTGCACTGGGGCTTAGTTGTGGCTCTCATGATCTTTGTTGTGGCGTGTGAACTCTCAGCATGCAGTATCTAGTTCCCTGAGCAAGGATCAAACCTCAGGTATCCTGCATTGGGAGTGGGAATCTACCCACTAGACAACCAGGGAAGTTCCTGGTCTCTTCCAAATTTTAAAGTTAAGATCCTTGAGATTTTTTAAATTGCTTTGTAAGGGAGTATTATAATTTCAGGATATTTATGGCACACATTTTTCCATATTTACTGCCTCTATTTTTATGACTTCTCTTGACATAAAAATATTTTAAATTGTTATGAAGTTAATTTGGTCTATCTTTTCCTTTAGGATTCCTTCCATTGCTTTTAAGCTTAGGAAATCCCTCAGTATGTGCCAATCAAATAAACAGTAGCCTGCTTATCCTCCCCTTCATTTCCTCTGGAGGCTTTGTAACATTAAATGTGTATTCTCTCTTAATCTTCGTATTCTGTGTTTACTAAGCAAAATATTGCTCATCTACCTTTCTATGTTTTGTCATTATTATCAAGTTCAAATGCTTGCCAAAAGCATATCTTACCAGCTTCTCAAGGGTTAAACAACAGGTTTTTCAATGCAGTGTTTTACCCAACTATAATAATCTCTACCATTCAATTTTCAGTGGGGTGTCTGAGGCTCCGGTCATACTGACAAGAGAGTTATGCTTTGTACAAACAAAGAAAGTGCTGAGTATGTGATGTAGTTGAAGGAGGGTCAGTAAACAGCCTCCCCTCCCACTCTAAAATGTGTTCTCTTAAAAGTGACAGAGCATACACTCCCACAGTGTCAATCCATGACACTAGCAAATGAAAGAAGACAGAATTCTTCCATGCTAATATATAAGTATCTCATAATGTCCTGACCCAAAGCTCTTAGCAGGGCAGATGAAGACCAAAGGAGAAAGAAAGTAACAGTAGACCCAGGAGAGAAAGAGAAACTGATGCTGAAGATGAAAATCAATTTTAAGTTGACGGCAGTCTTGTGGTAGCAAAGGGAAAAGTTAAACACTTGTTGGAAATAACCAAGTGCCAGGTGCTGCAAGAAGCTCTGGGAGTAGTCAAATAAAGCCTGGTTCCTACCCTTATGAGCCTGCATGCATGCTCAGTCATGCCCGACGCTTTGCGATCCCATGGACTGCAGCCCACCAGGCTCCCCGTCCATGGAATTTTCCAGGCAAGAATACCCTGATGGGGCTCACAGGCTAATTGAGAAGGTGGTGGTTTGGTGGTTTAGTCACTAAGTCATGCCCGACTCTTTTGCAACCCCATGGACTGTAGCCTGTCAGGCTCCTCTGTCCACAGGATTTTTCAGGCAAGAATACTGGGGTGGGATGCCATCTCCTTCTCTAGGGGATCTTTCTGACCCAGGGATCGAACCTGTGTCTCTTGCATTGCAGGCAAAGTCTTTACTGCTGAGAGACAGACGAGTAAATCAATTGTTACAAGACAGAACTTTAGTGTTCCTAAAAGAAGAGTATTAGGATTTCCTGGGTGGTCCAGTGGCTAAGACTCCACGCTCCTGACGCAGGGGGCCTGGGTTCTATCCCTGAACAGGGAACTAGATCCTACGTGCCATATCAAAAAAGATCCTGCCTGCTACACCTAAGGATCCTGCATGCTGCAACAAAGACCCGGCATAGCCAAATAAATAAATATTTATAAGTAGAGTGTCTATTCAGCACAGAGACTGGAGGAGGGATTATGTGATAAGAGATTTGGAGAAAGAGTAGCACTTGAGAAGATGAGAAAAAGAAATGCAGAGAGGGCAATCCAGACAAAGAAAACAGCATGCCTGATGGTAGGGAGGCCCTGGCAGGGTACTAAATGGCATGTTGAAAGAAATGCATCGTGGAAAAAGCTTAAGAGAAATCTGGGGTCGGGGGTATGTGGGGTGGCCAAAGAGTCAGCTTCCAGGTTTTGGAGAGTTTGTGTGCGACACTCTAGAGTGTGGTTAGAAAGCCACGGGTATCAGAAAAGTATTTTTATCAGGGATGTCATATCTGATGTGCTATACTGAAAGATACCTGTGATTGCAAAGATGATAGGGGATACAGACAAAGCTGAGAGGCTGGTTATGAAGGAATTGTATTAATTCAGGTGAGAACTGATGTATGATACAGCCTTTGGAGAGAAGAGGATGGACGTGAGAGGTTAAGGAGATACACTCTATAAGACTTGACAAGAGAGGATGTAGAGGAGGAAGTGGGGAAAGCCTGAAGTAACCCACGTTTCTAGACTGGGTGACTGGGTGGGTAGTGGTAACACTTACTGGTGACTCATGTTCATGCATTCATGACTCACAAACATGATAAGACATTGCTTCTTCTGTTTCAGTGTTAAAATTAGCAAAGGAAGGAGAAGGAGAATCATTGCAGGAAAAAGATTGAGTAGCAGGTAGGGTCATGAAAAGAGTTCCAGCACAAAGTCAGTATAAGGTAATGGTTTCACTTGTAAAAATACAACACCAAAAACCTGACTATTTGAATGAAGAAGGCCTTCTAAGGAGATATGTCAGATGAGGAAGGAGAGCTGGATGACCAGCTCCGATTCTTTCTACTTAGTGTTTTTCTCCTCACTTCTTACTCCCATCACTGTGATGGGCCCCAGAGAATAGCTGCTCCCATTTTCATTCTATCCCAGAGGAGCCAGCACTTCTTTTCCTGGCTTATCTCTGCACAGTTGGGCAGACAGACTTTTTCTTTTTCTTTTTTTTAAAGATAACTTTCCATAGCATCTACCGAAATTTAAAAAAAAAATTGCCCAATGAAAAGTCAAAGGCTATGAAGTGTTTGGCTCCCCTTTCTGCCTAAGGTTGTTTTCCTGCTATGTGGCTTCTCATTGCTTTAGTTTTTGTTGTTTCACTGGTATTTTTGTTATTTCTCCCTGATCACATTCTAATTATAACTTATATTCCTGCTTTACCAATCGGGAGTACAAAATGAGGTCACATTCCTTTTAACATTCAAACTCAATGTTGAACCTCAGGTCCATCCCAGCCTCCCAACTGTGATAAAATGTTTATTTCCTCCTCAACATACTCCCTTAAGTTAATGCTAAGGCCCCTGCAAACGCCTGATGTCTTAGCTTTTTAATGCCAAGTAACAAATTACCACAAATTTAGCAGCTTAGAATAACACACATGTCACCGTCCGTAGGTCAGCACAGTACGGCTGGATTCTCAGTTCAGGGCCTCACAAGACTGAGATGAAAGCAAAACTGCATTCCTTTTTGCATGCTCTGGGGAAGAATATACTCCCAAGTCCATTTAGATTGTTGGCAGATTTCAGTTCCATCTACTTATACTGCTGAGGTCCCCGTGGCCCCTCCATATTAAAGCCAGAAACAATGAATGTATGAAAATCCTTCTCATACTTTGAATTTCTCTGACTTCTTCTGGCTTTCTTTTCTGTTTTTAAGGACTCTTATGATAGCATTACCAGACTTTCCTGGTGGCTCAGCCAATGCAGGAGACATGGGTTCGATTCCAGGGTCAGGAAGATCCCCTGGAGAAGGAAATGGCAACCCACTCCAGTATTCTTGCCTGGGAGATCCTATGGACAGAGGAGCCTGGCCAGCTACAGTCCACGGGGTCACAAAGAGTCAGACACAACTTAGCGACTAAAACAGCAACAACAATAGCATTGTGCCCATCTGGATAATCCAGGATTTTTTCCCTATACTGAGGTCAAACAATTAGTAAAGCCCCTTTTGCCAAGCAACACTGTGGGCGTACCACCAAAGCACAGAGATCACAGAAGATACTTTGAATTCTGCCTTCCAAGCCTACCTGTTCCAAAGTGGTTAAGTCTTTGTTACTATCCTTTGACGGACACAAACTCACAAAACCATTTTCATTAGCCACGGAACCCCCTTTCAACAAGTCGTTTCTGTTGAAACCAAGTCACCTAGCAATTTGGGTGTCTTCCCTTCCTAGAGGATTGCGATTCAGGCACAGAATCTCCAGCCTTCTTGAGATCATCTTACTTGTACTGCCAAATGATCCCATTTCCTAGACAAACGTTACCATACCATGAGTTTTAATAGGCAGTTAATGCATCCGCCTGGCAAAATTCTAAAAAAAGTACTTCAATGACTTGGGATTTCACTTCTAATCTGGGCAGTGTCTCTCCAGTATAGCAGCAGAGAAGGCAGTCTCTCTTCTCCAGCGTTACGTTCCTCCACCATAGCTTCATGTTGCCTAAATGCTGTTTCATAACATTCACCTAAAATATAGTTCTAAATTGCATGTCTTTTTAACAAATTCAGAGCCATTTCACGTCAAGACACAATTATAGTGCCTGAGCCTGAAGGCTATCCAGTCTTCCTCCCAACATACCTACAATCTAGTTTTCACATTTGCTTTCATTCTCTAGTCTCTAGGACCCACCATAATTTCCTCTCCCTAATATACTGACATTTCTTTATTAAAATGCCTTACCTTATCACATAGTCATGACTAAAAAATTATAATTCTAGAAATATATCCATAGATATGAAGGAAAACAATGGTGATTATAGGCCAGAATCTACTTATAGAAAGATCAGTAAACCTAAAGAACATCTCAATATTCATAGTGTAAAAATGAAGGTGATGTTGCTATTACAATAGTTCCAAATAATTTCATATTCACAAAATTTGAATTGTCAAGACCTTTCAATAGAAAGAGTATGTTAAACCAAAGAATGTTTATTATCTTTAAATAAGAGAACTTTAATCTCATAATTTCCTTAAAAGTAACAGAGATAACTTATCTATACAATCTCCTTGTTGTTGTTCAGTCATTAAGTCATGTCCAACTCTTTGGGACCCTATAGACTTCAGTACACCAGGCTTCCCTGTCCTTCACTCTCTCCCAGAGTTCGCTCAAACCCATGTCCATTGAGTCAATGATGCCATCCAACCATCCCAACCTCTGTCATCCCCTTCTCCTTTTGCCTTCAGTCTTCCCCAGCATCAGGATCTTTTCTAATGAGTCGGCTCTTCTCAGGTGGCCAAAGTATTGGAACTTCAGCTTCAACGTCAGTCCTTCTAATGAATATTCAGAGTTGATTTCCTTGAGGATTGACTGGTTTGATCTCTTTCCTGTCCAAGGTACTCTCAAGAATCTTCTCCAGCATCACAGTTCGAAAGCATCCATTTTTCGGTGCTAAGCCTTCTTTATGGTCCAACTCTCATATCCAGACATGACTACTGGAAAATGCAGTCTCCTTAACCTAAGATAGAGGCACACTAGCTCCTAAGAGAACAGTTACCAATAATAGCCATCAAATTTTGGTCATTTTCTCATTTCTTTCTTGCATTTTACAAGGGGTTTGATGTCCTTGTTATTTTTTTATATCTTCTATTCCTTTTGGTTCTCATGCCACTGTCTTACTCCTTTTACATTTGTATGAAATTTCTCTGTCTCCTTCTCACATTTTTTTCTCATGTATATCCAATGTAAATTGTGACATAAAAAACATAAAATGTGTTCACAAATAACAAATTCTGGTGAGAATGTGGAGAAAAGGGACCACTTGTACACTGTTAGTGGGAATGTAAATTGATGTAGCCACTCTGAAAAACAGTATGGAGCTTCCCCCCAAAAAATAAAACTGCCATATGATCTAATAATTCCACTGCTGGGTATGTATATTAAAAAATAATGAAAACACTAATTCGAAAAGATACTTCCACCCCAGTGTTCATAGCAGCACTATTTACAGTGGTTAAGATTTGGGAGCAAGTCAAGTGCCCATCAAGAGATGAATGGATAAAGAGGAGTCAGCATACATATACAATGGAATATTATCAGCCTCCAAAAGGATGAAATGATGCCATTTTTAGCAACATGATGGAACTAGAGGGTATTGTGCTTAGTGAAGTAAGTTAGACTGAAAAATACGAAATCTAAAGAATAAAACAAAGTACATTAAACAAATGTATTTAACAAAACAGAAATAGAATCATAGACATAGAAAACAAATTTATAGTTACCAAAAAGAGGGAGAGAAGAAGGAACAAAATAAGAATATAGGATTAACAGATACAAATGACTATACATAAAATAAACAACAATGATTTACAGTATAGCACCGAGAATTATATCCAGTATGTTGAAATGACCTATAAATAAATGCCGTGCCTAACACATCATTATTCTGGACATTGAACAACAGTATAAAGGTTCTTGGTAAATGACAAAGCACTACCTCAATGCAAAATAACATTACTGACAGTTGTTGCAATAGTAATATCGGAAATTAAGGTAGGGGTCTCTGTGACACGCAACCCATACATGCACCCTTCCCTCGGGTTTCTGCCTTAGGGAAGTGCTTCCTCTTCAGCTTCTTCATGAGGAATGGCCGGATAGCCCAATTACTCTAGGACTAGACAGTGCCATTCTTGCTTGACCTTGAGATTCTCACTCCGCGATTTGGAACTGAGAGGTACTCCAGGATGTTTCTAATATTTGCTCCCTTTGAAAAATCAGAAAGGGCTTTGTGTAACTCTCTTTCCTTACTCTGGGGAGATATGGTAATGAGTAGATCTGTTATTATCACCTACTCCTTTCCTGTTACACGTGGGTAGCAATGAAACATTCCAGACACCTTGCCAGAAGGCTGGGATCCACAGTGAGGAGGCCAGCATGGGAGTATGGAAGCAGATTTGGAATACTTCCTCAGAGTCTCTTTCTATAAGAAGGATTCCTCTGATCAAGGGTTACATTTTTCTTTACCCTAGGGGACTTATGACAAATATTCAAGTATCCCAAATATTATAACATTCATCTTACTTAACACCTTCCATAACCAGTCCATATACTTGACATTGCACTTTGGATTTAGAGCACGTAACACGGTGAACATGCCAGACAGGTGCCCATTTGTCTTCTGACTCAGTGACCTCCTGGCAATGAACCCTCCCTTTTATCCACATGCCTTCAAGGGAGAGGAGAGCCAACGTTGCCAGTTCTTCTTGCTTCCTTTGCTCTCCCCGAAGGGAAGGCACACCCAAAGTTTTCTGCATTTTGGTGGGAGACAGGAATCACAGTCCATATTTGATTCTCAATCCACAGCAATTTATTTTCTGCCTCATTAGTATGAAACTACTGAGAATCTCTTGTAAAGGTTAACACTAATGGATATATACCCATTTTCAAGGCTCCCCAGGTGGCATTAATGGTAAAGAATCTGCCTGCCAATGCAGGAGACCTACCTGAGAGACGCAGGTTTGACCCTCGGGTTGGGAAGATCCCCTGGAGAAGGAAAAGGCAACCCATTCTAGTATTTTTGCTGGCAGAATCCCATGGACAGAGGAGCCTGGCAAGAGTCGAATATGACAGCATAAAAATTTTTCAGTTCTTGTCTAACTTTAATGTCCTTTCTACCTAGAATGCTTGGCCCTGTTTCTTTCCATCAGGAAAATCTCATTAGAAATATATCTTACCAAGATGCATATTCTTTTTTGACCTTAACAGTCCAAAAATACCTTACACAAATACCTATTGTATCATTTCTCAGGCTGTATTATAATCCTTCGTTTTTATTTTTGATGTGTTGAATTGAATTGAATGACCCTCCTAACTACCTGTTACTAGGGCACTTAATGTTTTCAGTTATTTTAATAGTTACAGTAGGTTGGTCAACAGTTATCTATATTTTCCCAACTGGAATATGTGTTCATTAAATAGCTGATTGAGTTAGAGATACATTATATAGCCATGAATAGGAGCCAAGTTAACTAACTTTTGGAAACACTAAACTTTAGATTTCATATCCTTACCAACCAAAATAACTGATCAAACCTATATTTTTACAGGGAATATGATATTTCAGGAAATTAGTTTGTTATAGAACATTTTACTGCTTTGATATTATTTGAAAAATAGAAAAAGAACAGGAGTGTTTATTATTCTAGATTAAATTTCATGTCTCTTTACCACAATTGCAATTTCATATAATTTTTCCACGGCAATAAAATAAAAAGGATCAACCATAAGAAAGCATGTTTTAGCATTTTTTAAACATCTTTATCATAGTTTTGGCAAATCTATGGCAAACCTTTAGAAACAGTTTAGACAAACATTGGATAAATCAGCTCTAAAACAGCACCGTTTAAATGGTCTGTAGGTGTGGCGACCACACACCTCAGTTTTCCTGGCATTACCTGAGCTTACTCTTATTGTCTTGGCACAATTGTCAGCAGCTTCTTTCTTTCTCAGAAAGATCCTAGTTTGGACAGTAAAACTGTAGCCATCCTACTTGCAGACTGTCTACACAGAGATTAAAAAGGAGACAATAATGTTTAATGCCTAAATGTCCCCATGACTCAGATAAAACCCCCTGAATTTTCATTTTTCAATAAAATCTTTTGATTTCACAAAAACTGGTTTTGTAAGTTTTTTATTTCTGTTTTTATAAATTTCCTTTAAATATAAATATCTCTCTTCCTAAAAATTGTATCTTATAAATATTCTTTATTTTTCTCTCAAATGGAATGTGTTTAAACTTAATAAGCATATTCAAGTATTAGGTATTATAAATGCCTACTGGTCCAACTCTTTAAAACTCAGAAAGATTCCATTATTAATGGAGATTGAAATAAAGACTCCCTCCTATTCATTATGAACTGTTGGTTATACTCATAGGGAAAATCTCTTAGGTGCTAATAGGTTCTCTTTCAGTAATGTGTTCTCTGTGATGTCAGATTTCCTGTTCATATGATAATGATATGATCTTATTTTTTTCCCTATGCTTTAGGTAGTGGAGACTATAATTGTTATAGTCATTATTTTTGTTCTGGATTCACTCTTAAGATGTTGGCTTGCCTTAAAATGTATTTTTATGTGCAAAATTTTCTAATCTTTGATAGCATTGTCCATTATGCTTCCATAGTTTCCCTAAATATGCCACTTGAAGGAAGATATTGAACAAAATTAGGACAAAGCATTTTGGAGACAATGGCTTTGAACTTTACTCCCCCTGGTGGTCCAAAGCCCTGTTTCCCTGTGATGTAATAAAAATATTTTTTTTCTGACACTAGGAGTCATCATGTAAAATAGATGACAAACAGGTAATTGTTTCAAAAAATATGCATAAGGACACTTTGTCACTTAATGAACAAATTTTACACCTATTTATCTCATTATTCTAACTTATTTATATAAGTTGTATATAAGTATGCTCTTATATAATAAAATGCCCAATTGCTAAGATGTTTATCATGGGGAGCAAATGGTAATTTGTTCTGTTACTCCAACACCTTAATTAATTTCATAGAAATTATCCCTTTATGTTCTTCAACTTTACATACAGTATGTTTGAACTTTTCTACAAGTATTTTCTAGATGTGAACATTTATACATAAATTAGAATAACATGCAATAATTCACTGAATCAAAGGAGGCTTTCATAATAATAGACTATTTCCATTGTGAAGAGCCTTTGCAATATCTAGGTCAACCTCTAAATTTTAGATAGAGAAAATTTAAACAATTGCTTCAGAGTTCAGATTTAAGTCCCAGATCAATGTTCTAGATGAATTCTCTTATTTACCTTTTAAAATAACTTTCTTGCTACTTCCTTGTTTTAGTTCTGTAGTAATTGAAAATAATATAATCAACTGAATGATGAATGATAACAAATACTGTCATTGTATCATTAATTTAGTTTATGAATATTTATTGAGTGCTACTTGTTGATAGAAACAGTGTAGCAAGTGTAGAATAAACAGGTTTGGAAGATGGGAAAGAAAAAATTACTTTTTGATGTGTTGACATTGGGGCTTCTCTGGTAGCTCAGACTATAAAGAATCTGCCTGCAATGAAGGAGACCCAGGTTCAATCCTTGGGTTGGGAGGATCCCCTGGAGAAGGAAATGGCTACCCACTCCAGTATTCTTGTCTGGAAAATTCCATGGACAGAGGAGCCTGGTGGGCTACAGTCCATGGGGTCGCAAAGAGTCAGACATGACTGAGCAAGTAACACTTCATGCTGAGATTGAGATGCCTGTGGTTTACGCCAGTAAGTACAGTTGAGCAGGTGATGTGGATCAGCAGTTCAGTTGAGAGAACTGAGATGGAACATGGTTTGGGGTAAGCTGGCATAGAGAAGATAGACTTAATTATAATGCATCAGGAGAATATGAGTTTGAGGAAGTTTTTAAATCTCTCTTCTCCTTTTTCCTTTCTCTTTTTTATTCCTCTCTTTTCTTTCTTTCTTTCTTTTTTTTTTTTATTTTGTCATACATTGATATGAATCAGCCATAGATTTACACGTATTCCCATTCCCGATCCCCTCCCACCTCCCTCTCCACCCGATTCCTCTGGGTCTTCCCAGTGCACCAGGCCGAGCACTTGTCTCATGCATCCCACCTGGGCTGGTGATCTGTTTCACATAGATAGTATACATGCTGTTCTTTTGAAATATCCCACCCTCACATTCTCCCACAGAGTTCAAAAGTCTGTTCTGTATTTCCTGTGTCTCTTTTTCTGTTTTGCATATAGGGTTATCGTTACCATCTTTCTAAATTCCATATATATGTGTTAGTATGCTGTAATGTTCTTTATCTTTCTGGCTTACTTCACTCTGTATAATGGGCTCCAGTTTCATCCATCTCATTAGGACTGGTTCAAATGAATTCTTTTTAATGGCTGAGTAATATTCCATGGTGTATATGTACCACAGCTTCCTTATCCATTCATCTGCTGATGGGCATCTAGGTTGCTTCCATGTCCTGGCTATTATAAACAGTGCTGCGATGAACATTGGGGTGCACGTGTCTCTTTCAGATCTGGTTTCCTCAGTGTGTATGCCCAGAAGTGGGATTGCTGGGTCATATGGCAGTTCTATTTCCAGTTTTTTAAGAAATCTCCACACTGTTCTCCATAGTGGCTGTACTAGTTTGCATTCCCACCAACAGTGTAAGAGGGTTCCCTTTTCTCCACACCCTCTCCAGCATTTATTGCTTGTAGACTTTTGGATAGCAGCCATCCTGACTGGCGTGTAATGGTACCTCATTGTGGTTTTGATTTGCATTTCTCTGATAATGAGTGATGTTGAGCATCTTTTCATGTGTTTGTTAGCCATCTGTATGTCTTCTTTGGAGAAATGTCTGTTTAGTTCTTTGGCCCATTTTTTGATTGGGTCATTTATTTTTCTGGAATTGAGCTGCAGGAGTTGCTTGCTTGTATTATTTCCTCCCAATCTGAGGGCTGTCTTTTCACCTTACTTATAGTTTCCTTTGTAGTGCAAAAGCTTTTAAGTTTCATTAGGTCCCATTTGTTTAGTTTTGCTTTTATTTCCAATATTCTGGGAGGTGGGTCATAGAGGATCTGCTGTGATTTATGTTGGAGAGTGTTTTGCCTATGTTCTCCTCTAGGAGTTTTATAGTTTCTGGTCTTACATTTAGATCTTTAATCCATTTTGAGTTTATTTTTGTGTATGGTGTTAGAAAGTGTTCTAGTTTCATTCTTTTACAAGTGGTTGACCAGTTATCCCAGCACCACTTGTTAAAGAGGTTGTCTTTTTTCCATTGTATATCCTTGCCTCCTTTGTCAAAGATAAGGTGTCCATAGGTCCGTGGATTTATCTCTGGGCTTTCTATTCTGTTCCATTGATCTATATTTCTGTCTTTGTGCCAGTACCATACTGTCTTGATGACTGTGGCTTTGTAGTAGAGTCTGAAGTCAGGCAGGTTGATTCCTCCAGTACTATTCAACATAGTGTTGGAAGTTTTGGCCACAGCAATCAGAGCAGAAAAAGAAGTAAAAGGAATCCAGATAGGAAAAGAAGAAGTGAAACTCTCACTGTTTGCAGATGACATGATCCTCTACATAGAAAACCCTAAAGACTCTACCAGAAAATTACTAGAGCTAATCAATGAATATAGTAAAGTTGCAGGATATAAAATTAACACACAGAAATCCCTTGCATTCCTATATACTAACAATGAAAAAACAGAAAGAGAAATTAAAGAAACAATACCATTCACCATTGCAACAAAAAGAATAAAATACTTAGGAGTATATCTACCTAAAGAAACAAAAGACCTATACATAGAAAACTATAAAACACTGATGAAAGAAATCAAAGAGGACACAAACAGTTGGAGAAACATACCGTGTTCATGGATTGGAAGAATCAATATTGTCAAAATGGCTATTCTACCTAAAGCAATCTATAGATTCAATGCAATCCCTATCAAGTTACCAACGGTATTTTTCACAGAACTAGACCAAAGAATTTCACAATTTGTATGGAAATACAAAAAACCTCGAATAGCCAAAGTAATCTTTTTTTTTTTTTTTTAAACTTCTTTCTCTCTGTCTCTTTCTTTATGTCAGTCTTTCTTTTCCTTGTTTAGCTGAAATTTATATGTGTGTGTTAGTTCGGAGAAAAATTGTATAGGGAGATGAGTTTGATTATATTAGAGAAATGTTGAGTAACTATTAAAGTAACAAAGAAGACAATAAGGAATGGAATTCAGAAAACAAACAGATTTTTTTTTTATCTTGGAAAAGAAGAGAGGCATTCATTCTGAGCTGAAGGAAGGTTAGAGAACAGTGTCAATATGAATAAATTTGCAAGTGAAAGGATAGAATCTTGATCATGTTCCCATTTAGTGTCCTTTTTTACTAATAAACTAAGAAGTAAGGTCATTTTCTGATAGTAAAGAAGGAAGTGGAGGAATAGAATGCATGAATACCATAATGAAAGATAGAGAAAGAGAACTAGAATATGTAAAAAGTTACTCTGTAGGATCTAGAATTGGGGGTTAGAATTTGAAATTTAGAATTACATCTATGGTACAGTATGTTGTTTTCAGCAAGAATTGTCAAAAGACTATATGCAAGAACAGAGAAGGCAAACATTTGAACTGACCTAGAGCTGGTATTTATGAATATCAAAAGGGTCTATTGAACTAGACAGTTGTGATTAATGGCAAGTGTCTCAAGAATGATAGAGAAGTTAAGAAATTGGTTGTTATAAATGAGAATAAAAAGGGTGATCTGGGGAACCCAAGACCTCAATAAGTGCAAAACAGTACTGTAGAAGAACTATCAAAGAATACTAATAGACAATAAAAATTCAAATAGAATTATGAGTTATAATACTATCTAGAATATGGAGTTGGATATAGATGGCTTAAAAGGAATAGAATTAAGATTTAAATATACATTAACACATTCTGCATTGACAATTACTTTGCCACTTTAAAGAAATCAATAAACATCAGATTAAAAAGAATGTTTGGGTTGGTGACATCAACAAGATAGCAGAGTAGGAAGCCCTGGACTCTTCTTCCCCCCAACAAATACACAGATTCAGTAACTAGTCCCAGACAAATTCACTTTGTTAGAAATCCAGAAACAACTGAAAGGTCCATGTACCCCCCAGTCAAATGAAAACCAGTCTTAACAAAGCCAATAGAGATTTGAGACACCCTCTTACTGGATTACCTTTTGCCAGCTTAGCATCACACTGTGAAAAAGAAACCCTCTAGCCCTCAGCTTCTCCCAGGGGAAGCAGGGATTGGTTTCTGTACCCAAACTCCCAGCTGTTCTAAGTGGGGCTCCATAGGGAACTAACTTCCATTTTGCCAGTCTTGGACTTCTGTTGGGTCAGGCATATTCTATGCACCTGGAGGAAATGGTTACAGCATCTTGGGCTGGTAGACATCATACATCCCACTCACTGCTCATCACAGAGCAAGGGAGAAAATCCACAGCTGCCTGCTTCTTCCTGAGGAGGGAAAAAGTTAGAATGGGCCAATGAATCTCTATCCAAGTTGATAGGTGGTGGTCTTCTCCTGTAACAATCCAGTTCATGAAGACTGGGAGAGGCATCTACTTTGTCTAAGATGCAGGCAGCAACACAGAAAGTCAAGGAAAATCAATAATCAGGCAAGAATGTTCCCCCAAAAAAGGGATGAAATAAATCTCCAGATACTGACCCTAAAGAAAGGTAGAAGTGTGTTAGTGTTAGTCACTCAGTCGTGTCTGACTCTTTGTGACCCCATGGACAAAGCCTACCAGGTTTCTCTGTCCATGGAATTCTCCAGGCAAGAATACTGGAGTGGGTTGCCATTTCCTTCTCCAAAGAAAAGTAGTAATCTGATATATATGGGTCAGGAACACATGCATGGACAAAAGGAGAAACTGAACAAAAAGAAAATATTAAAAAGTACAAAACAAATCATGGCGCTAAAGACAATAATCAAACTTAAACAAAACCCACTAAAGTGTTTCAACATCAAGCTAAATCAAGCAAAATAAAACACTGGTGAATTTAAAGACCAGTGATTGGAGATAATTAGGTCAGAAGAGCAAAAAGAAAACAATGAGGGAAAGTGAAGAAAGCTTAAGTGAGTTATGGGATACCATCAAGAAACCAATACAAGCAGTTTAGGATTCCCAGAATAAGAAGAGATAAATAAAAGATCAGAAAACTTACTCAAAGAAATAATAACTGAAAACTTCCAAAATCTGAGAAAGGAAATGGATTTCCAAATCCAAAAAGCTTGTTGTTCAGTTGCTTGGTTGTGTCCAACTCTCTAGGACTGCAGCGCACCAGGCTTCTCTGTCCTTCACTATCACCTGGAGTTTGCTCAAACTTGTGTCCATAGAGTCAGTGATGTCATCCAACCATCTCATCATCTGCCCCCTTTCTTCTCTTGCCCTCAATCTTTCCCAGCATCAGGGTCTTTCCCAATGAGTCAAAGCCAGTGAGCCATCAGGAAGCCAGGGTATTGGAGCTTCAGCATCAGTCCTTCCAATGAATGTTCAGGATTGATTTCCTATAGGATTGACTGGTTTGATCTCCTTTCTATCCAACAGACTCTTAAAAGAGTTTTTCGGGCCTGGTGCACTGGGAAGACCCAGAGGGATCGGGTGGAGAGGGAGGTGGGAGGGGGGATCGGGATGGGGAATACATGTAAATCCATGGCTGATTCATGTCAATATATGACAAAAACCACTACAATATTGTAAAGTAATTAGCCTCCAACTAATAAAGATAAATGGAAAAAAAAAAAAAGAGTTTTCTTTCAGCACCACAGTTAAAAGCATAAATTCTTAGGCACTTAGCCTTCTTTATGGTCCAACTCTCACATCCATACATGACTACTGGAAAAACCTTTGTTGGCAAAGTGATGTCTCTGCTTTCAACACACTGTCTAGGTGGAGTTAATAATCAATTTACATCAAGTTTCACTGAAACAAGACAAGTAAGCTCTAAAGCCCTGCTGTGCAGTATTGTACTTATAGTCAACATAATGTACACTTAAAATTTGTAAAGAGAGAAGGTCTCCTGTTGAGTGTTCTTAATACAATAAAATAAAAATTTTAAGAAACAGTACTTGTTTTAGAGCCTATAGACTGGATTTGAGACTGTATTCTAGTACTTGCTAGTAATATAAATTTTAAACATTTATCTTCTCTTAGCTCCAGTGTATGTGCTCAGTCATATCTGACTCTTTGCAGCCCCATTGACTGTAGCCCGCCAAGCTCCTCTGTCCATGGAATTTTTCAGGCAAGAATACTGAAGTGGGTTGCCATTTCCTACTCCAGGGGATCTTCCCGATCCAGGGGTCAAACCCACATCTCTTGCACTTCCTGCGTTGGCAAGCATCTTCTTTACCACTAGAGACACCTGGGAAGCTCCTTAGCTCCAGTGCCCTCATCTATATAATAGGAATAGAAATAAACAGTATGCAGGATTCTTACTAAAATAAAATTAATCTCCATAGAAGAGATTATAATGTATGTAACATATGTTACATGTTAAAATATGTAACATAATGCAGTTACATATTCAACATGTCATCTCATGTATAATTTTTTTATAATAAAGCGTTTTTATACCTCCTGCTGCTTTAGGATCCTGCTTTCTCTACTTCCCCCTCTTCACATCATGGAAACAAATTCAAGAATAGTTCATCCTAAAAAAAACCTGACCTTTAATTTTTTATATCCTTTTCAATGCTGTCCTAGTTTTCTTGTTTCCTTCATAACTAAATTAATACAGGAATTTTTTATTCAATGATCTTTTTTCATTGTCTCTTAAATTCTCTATAACTGAAGTTTGCTCCCACCATTTTACTGCAACTGTTTTTTTGTAATATCCTTCCAAGTGAAAATTTGGATGAACTCTTTTCATTCATTATCTGAATTATAAAGCATTTGGCACTATAATCTTTCCTAAAGTTCTGTTTCTTTATATATTCTCCTCTCTTCAGATTTTGCAATAAAATAACTCTCCTGGTTCTTCCTGATGCTTCAGATCACTGTTTTTTAATTTCCTTTACTGATTCCTCTTCTTTTCCTACAAAACTGACGTTTCCAGGTTTCACTCTTTTTAAAATTTTTTTTATTTTTATTAAATTTTTTTTAATGCAAACCATTTTTAATATCTTTATTGAATATGTTACACTATTGCTTCTGTTTTATGTTTTGGTTTTTTTGTCTGCAAGGCACATGTTGGAAGCTGAAGTCTTCACCACTGAACCACCAGGGAAGTCCCCCAGATTTCATTCTTATTCACATTTTCTCCTTTGTCTATCTCAGTCACCTACTGGAATTTAAATACTGCTGGTACTGCTGGTACTCCATCGAAGCATGCTCAGCCATTCAGTCATGTCCAGCTCTTTGCGACCCCACAGATTGTAGCCTGCCAGGCTCCTCCATCCATAGGATTGTCCCAGCAAGAATACTGGAGTGGGTTACCATTTCCTCCTCCAGGGGATTTTCCCGACTCAGAGATACAACCCACATCTCCTGAGTTGCAGGCAGATTCTTTCCTCTGAGCTGCTGGGGAAACCCCTTCTCCATCTAAGAAAACTCTAAATTTAGAAATTAATCCATTACTTATTTATTCTGTTAATATACACTTAGTATCTACCATGTGTCAGGCATGGGCTCTAAAAAGGAATTGGAAATATGGCAGTAAACAGCACAAACCAAGACCTTTGCTTTCATTTTCTTGGATATTTCCTGAGGATTTCAAGTTGAACACATCTAAAACTAAAATAATCCCCTTCTATCTCCTGCAATCTGTTCCCTACTTTGTGTTTTATTTTCTAGTAAACATTAATAATTCTATCCACTTAGGTATTCAAATCAGAAATCTGAGAGCAATCTAGACTCTTATCTCATTGACATTTTTCTCACAACCATTAAATCCACTTTTCAGTATGTTATTAAATCCAGTTCCTCATTTTCATCCACAGACACACTTCATGATTACCTGGGCTGTGTATGTATAAAATGGGATAGCTTTATGCCTACTTCATGGGGTTGACAATAAGATTAATCATAGATTCCTTAGTCTCAAAACACTACCCGGTACATGATGCTTATTAAATGTATTAGTCATTATTATTAAATATTAATAAGCATTAGCTATTAGAATTGGCATTTGAAATGAAGCCTATTACCCTTCCCTGAATAGGAGAACAAAAAGTATTGACCAAAAATCCAAGTCACTTCATCAAAAGTACCATATGCTAGACAAATTGACTTTCTTACATAATGAGTGTGTGTATATATATATACATATTAATATATATTCAAAAAATCTGCCTGAACTTCAGTGAGGCTTTTAATTTGAAGTCCGAGCAACAAGATAGGAATGTGTGATATAAACCATGCCCCTCAGAGTACAACTATGACTCAAGCATTTTAGTGAGATTGTCTCTATCTATATATCTCAGAAATGCACACACACGTAAGGTTGAGAATCACACCCATGTACCTTATTCCAGTTTGTCAGTCTCCTAACTGAACACCCAGGAGGATGGAGGTCAATTATATCTTCCTTATTATGAATTAAACCGAATTGAGGAACCCAGTTTGAGCATGAAGTCAAATTGTCTTGTAATTCCTTTTCTACTGGATTGAATTTACCACCAGTACTATTGGCAGTTCTCCTATCATCAACCTATTGGGCATTGAGATTACCAAAAGCTGGCTAAAATGAGGACCTAGAAAGCATGAATGTTCAGCTGCTGCCCTCAAGTTGTTAATCAGATAGTCATTCCTGCTCTCTTGGGAAGGATTGACAAAACGGACAGAGGTGGTTGGAAAACTTCTTTTTCTAACTCTATGCCTCAGAAAGGGCAGATGTTATTATGTCTTGACCACAGAAGAAGTAAGAGGGGAAGAGAGAGACTAGTTCTCATTCATATGCACCCCTGAAGATATAAATATATGATCTATACAATCAGTTTTTGAATATTAAAATATTTGAAGGTAAACATATCACATTTTCTGGTAATAGCAAAAAGTTGATGCCTCAGAAAAAAATGTATTTCAGAGTGACTTTAATCAATGAAATCTACTCTTTCAAAATGAAGAGCAGTAACAGAAGGCAAAACAACCCAGAAATAGGATAAGGGGGAAATGATTAAAAATAAATATTACAAATATTTGAGAGGCATACTGGGCTGTGAGCTATACATGTCTTATCTCTACAGCTGTCATTTTAAAAGCAAACATAATATTTGAAATGTGTTAATGGGAATAAGATACATAAAAATAAGTATGTTGAGGATGCTTCTAACACATAACAGCATTATATTTGTATTGACAAATATAAAATAAGACATGGAAAAAATTCAAAGTTTCCATAGAAGATCATCCAAAGAAAGAGTTGAACAGGCAATGCTGAGTGGTAGAAAGAGTATGTGTATGCTTTGAAACACACAGATCTGGGTTGAAATATTAGATTTATAATGTTAACTATACTAGTTGAACTCCTCTGATATCCTTGCCTTGTCTGTGAAGTAAGAGCAGTTTCATATGGATGTTGTTGTAGAATACATCACATCATGCCTGGCCTGTGGTCATCTCTCAAACACAAGTAGTTTTCTTACTGCCTGGGAAATGTATCATTGAAAAATAGAGCCTTAAAGAAACAAATTAATTGGTTTTGAATGAAAAGAGGTGACTTAGCCTACTTTTCCTTCCAGTAAACAGTCTCTTATTTAATACCCTAAATAATAACGTGAAGAGTCTGAGCTAGAAGAAATAGCCTTAAATTACATCAATTTTCTTCTTCCTGGGAATATAATACTGGAATAGGCCCTAGATCTTAGAGTGTTCAAACCAGGAAATCATGCAAAATAGTCATAAATATGTATCTAAATGATTCAGAACCCAGTCTAATCTTTTCTGCAAGAATTTTAATCACACCTGTGGTCTGCGTGGTTCTACAGACTGTGATCTTATCCATTTATCTTGAAGCTGAACTTCCCCAAATATTGTCTGGAATATATTTGTCCATTTAATTCACTATGCATATTAATTCCTAATAAATATTTATTTTTATAGTTTTTACAACTGGGACAGTCATATTGCTGTTTGGAATTCAACTCCCAACTACCAAGTGATTGCCGATAATCCAGAAGGCTTACTTTTCAAATACAAAAGAGACAGAAAAATTCTCAATGTGGACCCTAAGGTACATCTGCTTTTACGTTTATGAATCTCATCATATTTTATTGTATCTCTACCATCACTCAAAAATTATTAAACAATTGACCTTAAGTTTTTTTTTTAATTTATAAATGAAAAGCTATGTGGAAACAAGCGTCTACTATCCTTAAAGAAAGAAAAAAACTTCAAAATTTAATAAATTATCAGAAATCAACAGGGAAGAATTTGGGGGGGATTTAAATGGAACTCACATGTGGGAACACTCCTCTTTGCCTGGCAGCAGAATTAGGTCAGAGAACCAGTGGACTTCATATCCATTTTTTGCTCTGATTCTGTGGAGTCTAGTCACTGAATTCGGTGATGAGTCATTTACAGAGGAGAGGCTCTCATCTCACATACATACCCAAAATTCTAATATCCTTTTTTATATGTGACTAACACTGAAAACAATATTGTCTTTAATGCATTTAGGAGCGTTGACTTATGAATAGCAGTGAAGTATATGTGCACATCTTGTCTCTGGTAATGCCTCTTTACTCATAAGTGGGTGTCAGAAAGTGAAAATGAAAGTTGCTCAGTCTTGTCTGACTCTTTGCCACCCCATGGATTGTAGCCTGCCAGGCTCCTCTGTCCCTAGGATTTCCCAGGCAAGAACACTGGAGTGGGAATCCATTCCCTTCTCCAGGGGATCTTCCCATCCCGGGGACTGAACCCAGGTCTCCCACATTGCAGGCAGATTCTTTACCATCTGAGCTACCCGGGAAGCCCCAAATGAGTGTCAGCACACTATCACTTGAGGCAAATTATAGAAAACTTAATAAATAGCATTCGCAGAGTCTTTTCCTTTGTGTAGGCTAAACTACATACATAAGAAAACATATAAAATGATTAATAGCATTATTAATATGTGTGGAACAAGTTTTTGAATCAGTTTTGAATGGCATCACACAGACTATTTTAAGGCTCGATTTTAACCTATGCCATGTACATATACCAAGAATGTACGCCATCAATTATAGTTTTTGTGTATGTCTTTGAAGAATCATTACTGAATCCAAACTGCTATTTGAATGGTTTAAATAGCTTTAATTAATAAACACTCATTTCCACGATAATCAATCATGAAATTTCAAAGACTTAATCAATAATCCATGAAACATAACATTTTCCTCTTTTTCCTGGAAGATTTTAATTATAACTCAAAAGATTCATGATGAATCTGAAGGAAAGGTACTTCCAAAATCTTGGAGAATAAGGATTTGGATAATTAATAACAGAAATATATTATTGTATGTTATATTATACACGCATAAAGTATATTGGTCATCCTGGTGGCTCAGACAGTAAAAGAATCTGCCTGCAATTCAGGAGACCTGGGTTCAATCCCTGGGTTGGGAAGATCCCCTGGAGAAAGGAGTGGCTACCCACTCCAATATTCTTGCCTGGAGAATTCCGTGGACAGAGGACCCTGGCAGGCTGCAGTTCATGGAGTTGCAAAGAGTTGGGCACAACTGAGCAACTAATACTTTCATAAAATATATTATATAAAAGAATTGTTAAGTGAGACATCCAGTGATATTTGGGTACTTGCACAGTTGCTCAGTAGCATCCAACCCTTTACAGCTCTAGCCCACCAGGCTGCTCGGTCCATGGAATTTTTCAGGCAAAAATACTGTAATGGGTTGCCATTTCCTCTTCCAGGGGATCTTCCCGACCCTGGTCTTGAACTCCCATCTCCTGTGTCCCCTGCATTGGCAGGTGGATTCTTTACCATCCAGACACCTAGGAAGCCCCTAAATGTTCCTTTAAATTTTATTTTTTTAAATCTTTTTGAAGGATAAAAACTAACTGGAAAAGAATGTTGGTCTTAGCATTAATAAACAAAATTTTAGGCCTTTACTTTATTATTAACTGGCTTCATGGTTTTGAGAAATTCACTTAACTTCTTTAGGCTTTGCTGTTCACAGCTGGAAAATGAGACTTTGTTGTTGTTTTCCGATCTCTGGAGTCCCTCTAGCTCCACAGGCCCAATTTGCAGAGATTCTAACTCAACTGGGCCTAGAAATACATATTTTCATAAAGCTACCAGTGTGATTCTGCTGAAGATTGTCCATGAACCACAATTTGAAAAAATCTTCTCTATAAAAACAATAATCTCAAGATCTGGTACTCTGTGTCGCAGACACAAATGTTCTCAAACAAAATAGAACGCATATATTTTCATTTTTATGGACTAAATATAAAATTAGTATGTATATCACCTACTTAATTTCTTAACTTATTTACCCTCTTCAAAGAGGGTAAATTTTATATTTCATGCATCAACAGAGCAGCTCTTACAGACCTACAGGCAAGTTAAGAAATAAGCTAATAAGTCAAGTTTTTCAAACTACAAACAGCAATTTGAGTTACATCTTTATACTCAATATCCTCCCTAATGATTCTGCTTGAAATTCTTCCTAAGATGAACATCTCATCATTCCATCTTTAAAGAGCTATAAAATATTAAGAACCATACAACTCAACTCTCCTTTTCTTTTACTTCAAACACTCTCTTTGAGATGTTTTACGCCTGAAATTAAAGAGGTTGAGATAAATGAAAGGTGGAAACAGTGGTAAACAGGATGTGTTTCCTTTGTACAACACAGATGTAGACTCATTAATTCTGAAGTGTAGTTCCCTTGAAACAGAGTTGTTTGTAAATGGAAAAACTGGAAAAAAAGAAAATCGTGCAGGTCTTAGAACAAGTAACATGAGTTCATTGGTTAAGAAATTCCAAATGCAATAAGAGTTTGGTTGCATTGAAAACAGGACCACTGGCTTTAACTTCCCTGCAGCTGTATAACATCTGGAACAAATAAGGCCAGTTTCTATTTCTGAGTGAAGAATGCTTGTCTGAGTGATTCACACCCACCAAAATGTTTCCAGTGTATTATCTTTAGAAGGATTGAGCGGACACACTTTGTACTCACTCCCCTGCATCATCTGCACAAATGAAAAAAAAAAGGAATTTTCCTTTTAGCTTTTAGGAAACATTAACCATGAAAGAGTTTGCTTTGAATCTTAGCCTAACATACGTGGTCTAAAAGTTTCATAATCTACTAATGAGAGATTGTTTAGAATAGTTAAAATAGGAAGAAAACTTCCATACTTAGACCAGTTTTTTTTTCTTTCCCTTCCCCTCCCCTCTTCTATTTACTAATGTGAGAACAGAACCCATCACCTGGAAAAATTTCTGGTTAATAGATACTCAATAAATATTTATGGAATAAATGATTGAATGTATGATTCCCTCCAAACACAAATACAATTCTATATGTTAACAAAAAGGTGAGGAGTATATTATGTCACTGATGTTTGAGGTAGCAGTAACAGCCAGAAAGGGCACAGTCACACCACTCTGTATTGATCCAAGTAAGTCAGAAAAAAGTGATTATAGGAACTTATTGGTGGAAACAGCCAGTAGTGTGGCCATAATTTTAGGCTTTGTTGAAGTTATGCAGGAATCTTTATTTTAGTATGTGCTTCCAAGTGTTCTTGTGCAGTCCCAGGAATATGTAATTTAAGCCATCTCAAATTCAGACTGTTAGAATATGTTTTTGATTTATGAACAAATTGACACAAACAGGTTAAATGACTTGCTCAGGGTCACAGACTTCGTTATTAGCAGAAACTAGTGATGAAACTTAAACTTAAATATGAGACACCATAGGGAGCATAAAGATGAGCATATGAGTTCAACACTTGCCCTTTAAGTGCTTGCAGGATTTTTAAGAAAACAGGCATGTAAAGAATATAAGGGCGACCTAAGGAGGAAAGTGATATGCTGCAAAAAAATAGAAATGCTTTGGGGAGTCAGTGGAGAGATGACTTTCGATCTAGGGCAGGGAGAGCATTGGAGATTGTTAAGGAATAATGGTGGAAGTAATCTTTCAATTGAAATTGAAGAATGATTAGGAATTGAACTCATAGAGATGGAGATGATACCAAGAATGAAACCTCTTAGCAAAGATAAGGTTGATGGGTGTAAAACAAAGGAAAGGAAGACCTAAATAGTTAAAGTTAAGCTGCTGAATTGGTCTGGAGAAAGAGTGGAATGGGAATTAAGCATGAAAAGATCATGAAAAGCCTTGAATGCAGAACTGGTGAGGACCTTGGACTAGACTTGATGGGAAATAGGGAAATATGCCCAGGCTCTTGTGCAGGGAAATAACAGGATGCAGGTATGTTTTAAGAAGATTAGAGAGTATAAATTAGGACAGACTAAGGAGAAAGACTGGAGAAGATGAGACTATAACAATCAAAGAGAACTAGAACTAGGGGTCCCACTGTAGTTCAAATGTTTCTGAGTTGCGCTTTTAATATTGCAATTACCTTATCATCAAAGAAAAGACAAAACTTAAAGAAAATATCCATGTAGAAAAAGTAGTTGAGAAATGTCACTTTACTCCAACACTTAGGAAAGAGAAAGAGAGAGAGAGTTCTAATGCTGGATACGAGTAGAGAAAAGGATAAGCTGGATGGGTGTCATTTAAATCCGTTTGTCACCTCTTTATTTTTCCTTCCATCCTCCTCTTCCTGTGTTTACTGGCACTGTGATGAGGTACAAAAAGTGAATCAGAAAGTTGGCTTTCTTTCCCTGAAAAAGCTTACAGGTTAACTGATGGGTGGGTGGGTGCAAAAATACAGTATGCACAGAAATGGCAAGCTGCTGGAAAGTGACCTGAGAGGGAAGAAAATGCTCTAAGAAATCAAAGGAGGCAGAGATTACTTTGGACCTAAAGCATTCAAAGGGCTTCCCTTGTGGCTCAGCTGGTAAAGAATCTGCCTGGATTGCGGGAGACTTGGGTTCGATTCCTGGGTTGGGAAGATCCCCTGGAGAAGGGAAAGGCTACCCACTCTGGTATTCTGGCCTGGAGAATTCCATGCACTGTATAGTCCATGGGGTTGCAGAGAGTCAGACACGACTGAGTGACTTTCACGTCACAAAGCATTCAGAAACAAGCTAATGAAAGAAACAGCATCTGAACCAGATTTTGAAAGACGGGCGTGATGAAAACATGAGAACCTGAGCAGAAAGGGTGTTCTGGTAGGCAGGAACTTCACACAGAAAGGTGTGGAAGCACGGGGCATGAGACTGCGTGAGAAGGGAGAGGGGCTCCTTTCGGCAAGAGTCATTCTCAGCATTGACCAGACATCAGAATTACCCAGAACGCTTTATAGTATTTGATGCCTGGCCTCATCAGCAAAAATTTTAGTTTAATTGGTGTGGGTGGAAGGCCTGCTTGGACATCCATTCTTTTTAAAAGTTCCCAAGTAAAGTCTTAAGTGCAAGCAGGGTTGAGACCATGGTGCGGGAAAGGAGAGAAATAGCAGAGAAGTTTTGGGAGAAACTTGAAGTCCAAGAGTGGAAGTCAAATCTAGTAAGTTTTTGCCGTTCTGTACAGTTCAACGAAAATCTGTACCATTTGTATCAAGACTTAGAATCAAAATTTCTGAGTATGAAAATGATTAAGCCATCCTGAAAGGAGATTATTTTTCTGCTGGCTAAATTCCAATGGTGTGCAAAAAAAAAAAAAGAAAATCAATTGTATGAAAAATATGAAATTAGGGTTTCCCAGGTGGTGCTAGTGGTAAAGAACACACCTACCAGTGCAGGAGACTGAAGGGACACGGCTTCAATCCCTGGGTCAGGAAGATCCTCTGGAGAAGGAAATGGCAGTCCACTTCACTATTCTTGCCTGGAGAATCACATGGACAGGGGAGCCACACAGGCTACAATCTATGGGGTCACAAAGGGTTGCACACGACTGAATAAACTTAGCACGGCGTGTCACAAGGCTCCTTTCTGTCCCTTTATTTTATGTCTAATCGAGTGTATTTAAATATAGTTGCTTGATAAACGGCTAATAACAAAACAAGCAAATAAAAAAATATGTTAAAAGATGTTAAAGATGCGTAATTTTTATTAGACATGTGTGTTTATGTGCTTAGTCGCTCAGTCGTGTCTGACTCTTTGAGACCCTGTGGACTGTAACCCGCTAGGCTCCTCTGTCCATGGAATTCTCTAGGCAAGAATGTTGGAGTTGGTTGCCATTTCCTCCTCCAGGGGATCTTCCCAACACAGGGACTGAACCCATGTCTCCTGTGTTTCCTGCACTGCAGGTAGATTCTTTACCCACTGAGGCACCCCAAATTAGACATAGTAAATTGAAACAGAAGACACTATTATAACATAAACCTTTCTGGTTCACCCTGAGTGTCACTGAACTTGGAAGTCATGTGTAATGCAGACTGTGCACTGATTTAGCAGATGTATTTCTTATTTCCTTACATATCGATATTCTTCACTATGCAACAGGAGCTCCGCAATCCAGGAGCTCTGCTGGAAAATCACAATTGTTCAAACATAAAAATGAGCTATGCTGGAATGCAAACTGTTATCACAAGAGCCCTTCATCTACATCCAGCCCACCAGGACTTGACTAGTAGCAATTTCCTCGACTTTCCTCGACTAGATAGCATTTCCCCTTCCTCTCTCCTCACACCAGTCTGTCAGGGGAGCCCTAGGCTTCATCCTCCTAGAGATTTAAACTGCATCTGTCTGTGGCAAGGCCCAGGAATCCCCATTTTTTAAAAAAAAATTTATTTTACTGAAGCATGGTTGATTTACAATGTTGTATTAGTTTAGGGTGTATAGAAAAGTGATTCAGTTATACAAAAATATATAATTTTTTTCTTTTTCAGATTCTTTTCCTATACAGGTTATTTCAAAACACTGAATATAGTTCCCTTTGCTATACAATATGTCCTTGTTGTTTATCTATTTTATATGTAATATATGTGTATCTGTTACACCCAAATTCCTAATTTATCCCCCGCCCCACCTTTCCTCTTTGGTAACCAAGTTTGTTTTATATGTCCGTGAGTCTATTTCTGTTTTGTAAATAAATGTGTTTGTATCGTTTTTTTGTTTTATATTTCACATATAAGTGATATAATGTGATATCTGTCTTTGTCTGACTTACTGCGCTTAATATGTTGTAATCTCTAGGTCCATCCATGTTGCTGTAAATGGCAGTATTTCGTTATTTTTTATGGCCGAGTAATATTCTATTGTATACATGTATATACAACATGTATATGTATATATATTGTATACACAATATATATATACTTTGGCCACCTGATGCGAAGAACTGACTCATTGGAAAAGACCCTGATGCTGGGAAAGATTGAAGGCAGAAGGAGAAGGGGACAACAGAGGATGAGATAGTTGGGTAGCATCACCAACTTGATGGACATGAGTTGGTGATGGACAGGGAGGCCATCATGGACTGTGCTGCAGTCCATGGGGTCGCAAAGAGGGGGACATAACTGAACTGACTGATATATGTACCACATCTTCTTTATCCATTCATCAGTTGATGGATATTAAGCTTGCTTCCATGTCTTAACTATTATAAATAGTGCTGCAATGAACACTAGGGTACATATACCTTTTCCAGTTACAGATATATGCCCAGGAGTATTTTCAAATGTCTCTTCTGGTAAGCTTAAAGATTAGCTGAATTGATACAAGCTCTTTAGCAAAGTGATATTTTATTAGCTATTGTTTCAGTGCCAGTAAATTTGGAAAACTCAGCAGTGGCCACAGGACTAGAAAAGGTCAGTTTTCATTCCAATCCCAAAGAAAGGCAATGCCAAAGAATGCTCAAACTACCACACAGTTGTACTCATCTCACACGCTAGTAAAGTAATGCTCAAAATTCTCCAAGCCAGGCTTCAACAGTACATGAACCATGAACTTCCAGATGTTCAAGCTGGATTTAGAAAAGGCAGAGGAATCAGAGATCAAATTGCCAACATCCGTTGGATCATCAAAAAAGTGAGAGACTCCTAGAAAAACATCTGTTTCTGCTTTATTGACTATGCCAAAGACTTTGACAATGTGGATCACAATAAACTGTGGAAAATTCTGAAAAAGATGGGAATACCATACCACCTTAACTGCCTCCTGAGAAATCTTTATGCAGGTCAAGAAGCAACAGTTAGAACTGTACATGGAACAACAGACTGGTTTCACATCGGGATAGGAGTACGTCAAGGCTGTATATTGTCACCCTGCTTATTTAACTTATATGCAAAGTACATCATGAGAAATGCTGGACTGGATGAAGCACAACCTGGAATGAAGATTGCCAGGAAAAATATCAATAACCTCAGATATGCAGATGATACCACCCTTATGGCAGAAAGCGAAGAAGAACTAAAGGGCCTCTTGATGAAAGTGAAAGAGGAGAGTGAAAAAGTTGGCTTAAAGCTCAACATTCAGAAAACTAGGATCATGGCATCTGGTCCCATCACTTCTTGACAAATAGATGGGGAAACAATGGAAACAGTGACAGACTTTATTTTGGGGGGCTCCAAAATCACTGGAGATGGTGATTGCAGCCATGAAATTAAGACACTTACTCCTTGGAAGGAAAGTTATGACCAACGTAGACAGCATATTAAAAAGCAGAGACATTACTTTGCCAACAAAGGTCCATTTAGTCAAAGCCATGGTTTTTCCAGTAGTCATGTATGGATGTGAGAGTTGGGCTATAAAGAAAGCTAAGTGCCAAAGAATTGATGCTTTTGAACTGTGGTGTTGGAAAAGATTCTTGAGAGTCCCTTGGACTGCAAGGAGATCCAACCAGTCAATCCTAAAGGAGATCAGTCCTGAATATTCATTGGAAGAGCTGATGCTGAAGATGAAACTCCAATAGTTTGGCCACCTGATGTGAAGAACTGACTCATTGGAAAGGACCCTGATGCTGGGAAAGATCGATGGTGGGAGGAGAAGGGGACGACAGAGAATGAGATGACTGGATGGCATGACTGACTCAATGGTCATGAGTTTGAGTCAGCTCTGGGAGTTGGTGATGGACAGGGAGGCCTGGCGCTGTGCTGCAGTCCATGGGGTCGCAAATAGTCAAACACGACTGAGTGACTAAAGTCGACTCAACTCGTTGTTTCTCTATACAGGGAACATAAGAGACACAGGTTCAGTCCTTGTGTTGGGAAGATCCCCTGGAGGAGGAAAGTCCATAGGGTCACAAAGAGTTGGACACAATGAAGCAACTTAGCATGTGCACACCTTTTCATATGTCCATAAGGTAGTTAAACTTCATTCTTCTAAAGCAAGTTATAAATCAACAGTCTTAATTTTATGTAGTGTAAATTACATATTTCTGAGATTGCACAAACCAACTAGAAAGTACAGACCACACACCAAAGGCTTCTGGATTAACTTCCACCACAATACCAATGACCTCAAGAGATACTTTCATTGATAAATTGCAGCCGTTTTTCCTTCCTAACTTGGATCATGATAGAATGAGGATGACGATACCCATTCTTGCTATCATGGCCTCACCAAGAATCATTTTGTCAGGCAGGTCAGTCCAGGGGCTCACATGAAACATATGTGACAAAGACTTGTGAAGCATACACAGAAATGTGGGGCAGAAACCATTTTTGGTCATTTTGCCATTGTATCTCCAGTGCTAGTATATGGTAGGTGCTTAGTAAACATCTATGGAATGAATAAACTGAATATTAAATATTTGCCAAAGAATAGGAAAGCCAAAAATAATCCTGGAAACTTTTGAGGTTAACTTTAAAATATTTTAGGATCTTAGACACTTGAAACATATGTAGTGCTGATGCTATTTTTAGTTGAAAATTGCCTGAGTAATTGACTCTGGTACTTTTCTCTCCTTGGTAGGTGAGTTAACCCTGGGAGTCCTTTCCTGCTTTGGAGTGCTGATTCTAGGTGTCCAGGGCAAGGGCAAGGTGTTAGGTTCTTGGTATTTTATTATGTTTAAAAAGTAAATGTATAGTCATTATTGTCTGATACAGATGCCAAAAAAACACAAAAAAACAGGAAGTCAAATTTTACTTTCTTTTTCTATAAGCAAAAGAATATCTAGGTGAACAAGGTTTAAAATTAAAAATTACTTCTAATGACAACGTATGTTTTTGTTCTTTGGGGGAGTGAATTGTTTGTTTGCTTGATTTAGAGGACCATTGCAGCAATACCTCCTCACAGTTCCTGCCCCTCTGCTCCACTCCTCCCAAGCCACCCTCCACCCAGACACTTGCTATATTAGTAGGAAAGGTGTTAATTGCCTCCTAATGCTGCTTCCCAATTCACTGACTATGTTAAAATCAGATGGAGCCCGTCATAGGCTGGAAACTTCTCTTCTCAAAATGGGGGCCCCTAACATTCCTACATCCTTTCTGCAGATGGTTTGAATTTATTCTCTTGAAGCTCCACCCTCCCAGTGAAGGTCCTCAGTTTTACAGGGTGTCTTTTACAGGGCCCACGTATATTTCCTATTGGACATTGTCAAGAAAAACACATACTGAACAGAATAGACTTAAGAGAAGCCATGATTTCTTTCTTGAAAGTCTCCAACACTGTTCTCTCACCCCCACACAACCTGAGTTAACGGGGCAGGGGACACTTACTGAGTGACCAGAGCCACTTTTTTGGCTCCTGGGTTTTCCTCAGAGGCGTCTTGTACGTACTGCTTTTTGACTGTGGCACAGTCGCAGTTATTAAGTAGAGCTGAGGCCTTGCCAGTTTTCTGGTTTTGCTGCCCAAATTACTGAATGTTTGGTTGATTATAGCCCTAAAACACCCACATACTCAGAAGCTTTTAAATGTTTTCTCCCCTTGGGCAATCACCTGGTATACCTGAACTGAAAGTCTACCACATATAAATTAAGTATTTACTTAACAAACTGCTGCTAAAATCAATGGCCTTGAGGAATACATTAAAAATTACACAACAGAGATTAGCTTTTATGAATTAAAACTCCTAAAACTTAAATGCTATGCCCTCTTTTTGACCTGGAAAACTGATTTTAATTTTATATGCAGTGTTATGAAACAACCCCTGGAGATAAGCACGTTGTTGTTAAGTGTCCAATACTTATGAACTCATACACAAGGCGTGGCACAGAAAAGGTGAGCTGGAAGAAAGACAAAAATTAAATATATAATTTAAAATTATATATATATATATATTATTATTAGAAGGACAGCCTGATCAAACATTATGCCAAAAGTCAGTTCAGTTCAGTTGCTCAGTCACGTCCAACTCTCTGCGACCCCATGAACCACAGCACGCTAGGCCTCCCTGTCCATCATCAACTCCCAGAGTCCACCCAAACCCATGTCCATTGAGTCGGTGATGCCATCCAACCATCTCATCCTCTGTCGTCCCCTTCTCCTCCTGCCCTCAATCTTTCCCAGCATCAGAGCCTTTTCAAATGAGCCAAAGTAATACAGACCAAAAGAGAAGTGAGAATGGAAAAATTTGAGGAAGAGAGCTCTAGCCCCAATTCATGCTCACTTTTTTTACAAAATGTGTTACAAATCAGTACAAGGACTATGAAAAGAATGGAACATTTCCTTTCCTAGCTGAATGAAAGGATTAAATAGGAACAAAATAATTGTTTCCTTCATGGTTTCAAAGACCTGATAACTAATGCCAGAGAGGCAGGTGCTAGAAACACAGGAGTCGGGCATAGTCTCTGTTGGTCAAGACCACAGCCAAGGAATTATTGCTTATTCAAAGAGAGCATGATTTCTTCTCAGTCTTAACAGCTAAACAAGTAGTCAAGTCTCATGACTATTTAATAATTCACCACCCCAGTAGATGCTTACAGTTTCTGAGGCACTGAAATCCCAAAGCAGGTTGAGGGATATTGAAATATGTTGGAACATGGAACACAATAGCATGAACAGTGATCAAGCCTCCTGGCAAGAGAGAAAAACCTCATGCTGATAACCTCTCAATGGTTATTGCTAGTGGGAGAGCTTCAGCGTACATATTAGTGGCCTTGATGATGTATATCGCCTCAAAAAAGCTGAAGCAAGAGTAAAATAATCATGATAAGACAAAGAAACAAATGGCAAGCCCCAACTTGGTAACCCAGAACACTACCTCACAAGCACATGAGGCTGCTCCAGAGACTAGACTCTTAACCTTTTAGGAAACACAACTTATTTTAAAACTCTGACACATTTTGTAGATTTGCTCAGAAAAGAAAATGCACACGTGCTGGCATACACAGAGTAATATAAAAATATTTTTAGGATATTCAGAAACCTGCCTAAGCCTTTTAATGAATTCCACTTGAGACCTGAGGACCTAGGACTCTCCAAAATGCCTGAGAGCAGTTCAGAGGAACAAGAAAAAGAACAGGATAGGTGGGAAAGGCTGGGGAACACCTCCTAGGACTCAGGCAGAGAAAAGCTGTTTAAGAGGGGCAATAGGGAAAATGAGTTGGAGTTAAACTTTTATCAGCTTTGTGATTAAGGTAAATTCCTTAACTCCTCTGGACCACTTCTCTACCTCCGTTTTCTCATCTGTTAAATCTATTAAAAACAACTATTTTACACAAGGTTGTTGTGATGATTAAATGAGAGAATGTGTTTAATGTGCTACTGAATTGGGCTAGGTAAACAGATATTGCTTCCTGGTGCTGTACCAATTTAGAAAAGTGAAGGTTGTTAAAAAGTAGTGATTGTTAAAACTAGTAAAAGGAGTAGTTGTTAAAAAGTAAAAAACTAATTGCAGTAGATTAAAAGTGGAAATAATCCCTATGTCCATGACTGGTGACAATAATTAAATAGCTTATGATACATCAGAGCAGTGAAGTAATATTGTTGTTGTTGTTGTTTAGTCACTAGGTCATGTCCAACTGTTTTGTGACCCATGGACTGAAGCCCACCAGGCTTCTCTGTCCATGGGATTTCCCAGACAGAAGTACTGGAGGGGGTTGCCATTTCTTCCTCCAGGGGATCTTCCCAACGTAAGAATCAAATTTGCATCTCCTGCAGTGGCAGGCAGATTCTTTACCACTGAGCCACCAGGGAAAGTGAAAGTTGCTCAGTCATGTCCAACTCTTTGCCTCCCCATGGACTCTTCAGTCCGTGGAATTCTCTGGGCCAGAATACTGGAGTGGGTAGCCTTTCCCTTCTCCATGGGATCTTCCCAACCCAGGGATCGAACCCAGATCTCCCGCATTGCGGGCAGATGCTTTACCAGCTGAGCCACCAGGGAAGCCTTGGCTAAAAATGAGTTAAAGCTATATTTACTCAATTTGTTGTGTTAGTATGGATAGATGTTTGTTTACACTATCAAATGGAAAAATCAAGCCATTAAACAGTGTAAATAATGTCCTATAAGGGGCTTCACTGGTGACTCAGATGTAAATAATCCTCCTGCAATTTGGGAGACCCAGGTTTGATCCCTGGGTTGAGAAGATTCCCTGGAGAAGGGAAAGGCTACCCACTCCAGTATTCTTGCGTGGAAAATTCCATGGACAGAGGAGCCTGGTGGGCTGCAGGCCCCAAGGTGCAAAGAGTCAGACACTACTGAGTGATTAACACTTCACTCCATCCTATAAAGCACACGTCTTTTATGTAAGAATTTCCCACTCATGGACACTTAGGTTGGTTTCTGTTTTTCTCCCTAGGTTTAAATAACAACTCTCTATAACCAAGTTTCTGATGTCTTTCTTTAAGATGGACTCCTAAAAAGGAAATTGCTTAGTCAAAAGATACATACATTGTAAAACTTTAGAGAGATATTGTCAAATCACTTTGCAGTTAGACCATATCAATTTACAGTTATACCTGAACTATTTAAAGCTGCCAAAAACCATGCTCTATTTTGCATTCTTTTGAAACTTTGTTCATCTTATAGTTAAAATTTATTAGAGGTCACTTTAATTTTCACTTTAGATTGTTGTCAGGAGTGAACATTTCTTTCACATGCGTGTTAGTATATTTCTTCTCCTGTATTAGTTATTGCCCTCTACATAATTTTTGATGGAGTTTGAGTGGTTTTTTTTAATTAAATTTAAAGTATTCTATATATAAAAGGTAGAAAACCTTTGGCTGTCATATTTTAAAGATACATTACAATTTTTATATCTATCTTAACAATTATAATGTTTTTGGCATACAAATTTTAAATTTTTGTATAGTCCAAACTATTGTCCCATTCTGATTTCTTCCCATTGTTACTATGTTCAAAAAGATTCCCATACTAAGGCTGGGCAATATTTTACTGATAGTGTCTTTTATATAAAGTTTTTTTGTTTCCTTTATACATTAAAACCTACAATTTTTCTCAGGTTTTATAGAATAAGGTTAGAGTCTTTTTACTTTGTTCAGTCAATTATTCTTTTTCAGTAATTTTTAACAGGTGATATCCCAATATCTTGTTTTACTTATATATATATATATATTTTTTTTTTCCAGTGGGTTTTGTCATACATTGATATGAATCAGCCATGGATTTACATGTATTCCCAATCCCGATCCCCTCTCCCACCTCCCTCTCCACCCGATTCCTCTGGGTCTTCCCAGTGCACCAGGCCGGAGCACTTGTCTCATGCATCCCACCTGGGCTTGGTGATCTGTTTCACCATAGATAGTATACATGCTGTTCTTTTGAAATATCCCACCCTCACATTCTCCCACAGAGTTCAAAAGTCTGTTCTGTATTTCTGTGTCTCTTTTTCTGTTTTGCATATAGGGTTATCGTTACCTTCTTTCTAAATTCCATATATATGTGTTAGTATGCTGTAATGTTATCTTTCTGGCTTACTTCACTCTGTATAATGGGCTCCAGCTTCATCCATCTCATTAGGACTGGTTCAAATGAATTCTTTTTAATGGCTGAGTAATATTCCATGGTGTATATGTACCACAGCTTCCTTATCCATTCATCTGCTGATGGGCATCTAGGTTGCTTCCATGTCCTGGCTATTATAAACAGTGCTGCGATGAACATTGGGGTGCACGTGTCTCTTTCAGATCTGGTTTCCTCAGTGTGTATGCCCAGAAGTGGGATTGCTGGGTCATATGGCAGTTCTATTTCCAGTTTTTTAAGAAATCTCCACACTGTTCTCCATAGCGGCTGTACTAGTTTGCATTCCCACCAACAGTGTAAGAGGGTTCCCTTTTCTCCACACCCTCTCCAGCATTTATTGCTTGTAGACTTTTGGATAGCAGCCATCCTGACTGGCGAGTAATGGTACCTCATTGTGGTTTTGATTTGCATTTCTCTAATAATGAGTGATGTTGAGCATCTTTTCATGTGTTTGTTAGCCATCTGTATGTCTTCTTTGGAGAAATGTCTGTTTAGTTCTTTGGCCCATTTTTTGATTGGGTCATTTATTTTTCTGGAATTGAGCTGCAGGAGTTGCTTGTATATTTTTGAGATTAATCCTTTGTCTGTTTCTTCATTTGCTATTATTTTCTCCCAATCTGAGGGCTGTCTTTTCACCTTACTTATAGTTTCCTTTGTAGTGCAAAAGCTTTTAAGTTTCATTAGGTCCCATTTGTTTAGTTTTGCTTTTATTTCCAATATTCTGGGAGGTGGGTCATAGAGGATCTTGCTGTGATTTATGTCGGAGAGTGTTTTGCCTATGTTCTCCTCTAGGAGTTTTATAGTTTCTGGTCTTACATTTAGATCTTTAATCCATTTTGAGTTTATTTTTGTGTATGGTGTTAGAAAGTGTTCTAGTTTCATTCTTTTACAAGTGGTTGACCAGTTTTCCCAGCACCACTTGTTAAAGAGGTTGTCTTTTTTCCATTGTATATCCTTGCCTCCTTTGTCAAAGATAAGGTGTCCATAGGTTCGTGGATTTATCTCTGGGCTTTCTATTCTGTTCCATTGATCTATATTTCTGTCTTTGTGCCAGTACCATACTGTCTTGATGACTGTGGCTTTGTAGTAGAGTCTGAAGACAGGCAGGTTGATTCCTCCAGTTCCATTCTTCTTTCTCAAGATTACTTTGGCTATTCGAGGTTTTTTGTATTTCCATACAAATTGTGAAATTCTTTGGTCTAGTTCTGTGAAAAATACCGTTGGTAGCTTGATAGGGATTGCATTGTTTTACTTATATTTTATATTTGGCTTGGAGTCCCATCTCTCCTAGGACCTAGTAGTGACTTCAGGCAGAAGTCTTTTACTAATAGCAGCTCCTTACATGCCTGTGAATTTGAAGTCAGTTTTCTAAGTGCCAAATTTCTTCAACCAACTGCAATGTTTGTCGCTGTTGCTGTATATGTGAGATTGTTTCTAGCACTTTTGTTATCTATTGTTAAGGAACAATTTTTAAAAGAAAGTAGAATCATGATTCTCAGATAGAATGTGTATATATTTTTTACTCAACTGAATGTGTCAAAGATTTTTAACTCATTAATTAATGACAAACTGGTAGCTATTACTGTTGATGCCAAGAAAAATTCAGAGCAGAGACATATAAAGGAAATAAGAAATTCTGAAATGAATTTACAACTAGATGCACAATTGGTCTACTAAAATCAATGCAAAAGTTAGTTGCAGTCTACCAAGTACAACTGACTTGCATTTATACAGATATGAAGTATTTAAATCATTATCTGACTTTGAGAACTTACAGAGTTGTAATATCAAAGATGAAAAAATCTAAATGAGCATTCAAGATATCCACTATTTGAGATGTAACTCTCAAAATCTCTTACAGTTTTCCCTGAGCGCCTCGTCTCCTCTTTTTATCATAATAATTTCAAAGAAATTTATTCTTATAAAATAAAGCTGCTGTCATTAGAGCTGTCTGATTTTTCACAAAGATGCAACAAAAGGCTTATTTTACCATTTTGGACACCTTAAGCTGCCCATGTAAACTCTAAATCCATACAATTTTGAACAAATACTAAATTAAATTGGGTTTGGAAATTTTCATAAGAAATCTCAAATTGGATTTTTAAAACCCTCTATTATTTTTGACCTGAGGCTAGGAAACCAAGCCCAAGGAATGCTCTCCACCATATTTCACCTGAAATACCTATAAATTTGTGTAAATTCCTCTGTTCACTAGGTCTCCCAAATATTTTAAAGTTAGTTACATATAGTGTGTTTCCCAGCTGGCACTAGTGGTTATAGGCTTCCCTCCTGGCTCAGCTGGTAAAGAATCCGCCTGCAGTGCGAAAGACCTGGGTTCTGTCCCTGGGTTGGGAAGATTCCCTGGAGAAAGGAAAGGCTACCCATTCCAGTATTCTGGCCTGGAGAATTCCATGAGCTTTATAGTCTATGGGGTTGCAAAGAATTGGACACTACTGAGCGACTTTCACTTCACCAGTGGTAAAAATTCTGCCTGCTTAAGAGACGCGGGCTCAATCCATGAGGCGGGAATATCTCCTGGAGGAGGAAATGGCAACCTGCTCCAGTATTCTCTCCTGGAAAATTCCATGACAGAGGAGCCTAGTGGACTGCAGTCCATGGGGTCACAAGGCATTGGACATGAATGAGCAACTGAGCAAGCATATAATATACAATATTCTTGGACTTTTTAAGTCAAGGAATAGGTCAGCACTTTATAGGCATTGCTTTCATTCAAGGATGACATTCTAGGCAAGGCTTTGGTTTTTCAATTTGTACAATTATGTTATGTACAATTATAGATGACAGAGCCTTACTGAACCTAGGCAAATAACTAAATGGCCATGGAAAGTAAGGAGACAATATAAAGTTCTGAATCCTAGAGGAATAAGTTGGTTTCCCTTGTGGCTCAACTGGTAGAGAATCCGCCTGCAATGCGGGAGACCTGGGTTTGATCCCTGGATTGGGAAGGTCCCCTGGAGAAGGAAAAGGCTCTCCACTCCAGTATTCTGGCCTGGAGAATTCCATAGACTTTACAGCTACAAAGAGTTGGACACAACTGAGGAATAAGTGGGAATCAGCTATCATTTTAAATAATTTTTGAATGTTTGGCTTCATATTACAAAAACAGACTTTACTAAATTGTATGTGTTACGTATTACTTAATGAAAAGGAGATAGGGTGATTATTAGATATCTGAAAATAGAACATTAAATAATATCAACAATATTCCAGACAAATAGCCACAGTAAAATTTCTCTCTTTAAGAGTTTATTCAGCCCAGTTATAATTGATTCCTGCTCCAGTGGATCTTTGGTTAGCTGTCCTATGCCATCCTCTCTTTTGGCCAAAACAGAACCTGGAAATCCTGACTCAATCCATTGGTGGTGCAGATTGAAAGCTGTCTAATCTATGTTAGCTCAGCTTTGAAGTGTCAGTAATTGACATACCTGATACAGTTCTTTTCTACAATATCCTGAGACTTTCTTCTTAGTTGAAGACACAGTTTCTCACCTGTAACTATGAGACACTTCTGGGAAGCATCAGACCAAAACAATACTATCTGTAGATAAGAGGGACTTAAAATAGGTGAATGATTATTACTAGTAATTTTCAAGTGCGAACAGTCTGATGAGAGTTCAGAATAAAAATAATGCAGAAAACAGAAAAGATTACTTCTCTCTGTGGCATTCAAAACAAATTCCCTGCCTCTTCTCCAACCCCAAATAAAGAAATATGATAAACCATCTAAGGATAATGATTAAATTTATTTCAGAAGGAGTTTGTGAATGCTATAATTGATTCAGAAAAGTGAATAAAAATAATTTTATAGAAGAAAAAACACTGAGATATGACATAAATAATCCTGAGATATAATTGTTTGTACCAGGAACATCAAGCAAGTGGCTTAGTAAGGTCTGCAGTAAGACCTAAATAATTGTATCTTTAAAACCAATAGTTGAAATGATGACACATAACATGCTACCATTGTCTAATATCATCAAGTTCAGCACCACCAGAACTCTGCTATATTTAGGAAAATCTGGTGGAAATATTCCCAAGAGTTGGAATTAGTGTTCTCCCTGAGGGTAAAGCCATATTATAAGACAGCAAGGTCAATGACATAACTCCCAGGACTTCCCCAAAATTTTTTGAAATATTTATATTAATAACGTTATATACCTATACAAGCCTACCTCTGCAAGGCTGAACACCCCTTCTGATTTATTAATAGCAAATCTGCCCACAGAATTCTACAGAAAAATTTATCTCTTTCTGGCAGCTCTCTTCAAAGGTGAAAAAATAAACCTTTGTGTTTTTTTCCAGACCCTCTGAGAAATCTCAAAGATAGTTTCGGGTGTAAAATATAGCTGGAAAGTTTAATTTTTTCTATACTTAGGATTCAATTATAGGAAGGCAAAAATCAGTGGAAAAAAAAAAAAACATCAGAGGATATTTGGGCACTTGGTTAAGATAGGATCAGGATGCTGCAAAAACAATACCGAGTTAACTGTTTAAACATTTAAAACAATACAACATTTATAAATTAACACTACATTAACATGACTATAAAGAACCTTAGCTCCTTATAAATGAGGAATTTTTGTTCCTTGCTTTTGTTTCTTATTTTTTCTTTTTCTTAAACAATTAAGAATGTAATAAATTCAACATAAAGCACAGAAAATTATTCATGTAAGACTTGGAATATTTACTACCTAGACAGTTACACAGAAGGTTAAAAAAAAAAAAAGCCTTTTATATAGTAGGTAAAGGAATTAACCAGTAAGCAAGCCCATCAAGATAGGGCAAACTTAACTGAAATTTTAGCATGTCATTACTCTTTTCAGAATCAAGTACTATAAACCAAGGCAAGTAAAATTTACTTCCAAATTTTGTCTTACATTTTCCTTTGTCATGTCACAACAATTCTCAGGAGATCCATGAACTCAAAATAACTTACATATACATATATATATATATACACATATACACTAAGATGTTATTTCTGTTAACATTTCAATATGTATTCATCATAGCTATGGTCAAATGAATCACCATCTTAAATTTTCTCAATTTCCACTTCCATCCAATATAGTAAATATTGATAGTTATAACTCACATAAAAATTCTTTGTGGTTCTCAGTAAAACTCGAGATTTTACAGGGGTTCTGAGATAGAAGAAGAAAAAAGCCTGAAAAGCACTACTATTGCATATGTATTATGTAGTTATTTATATATAATTATATCAGTACGTAGTAGTAATTATATAACCATATATAAATTATAAATATATAGAAATTGTATAAATTATATTTATACATATATACATGATAGCTACATAAGTCTATAAATTATATATAAAATTGTATATACAATTAATACTACATATGTGTGTGCTAAATCACTTTCAGTCTTGTCTAACATTTTGTGACCCTATGGACTGTAGCTCTCTAGGCTCCTCTGTCCATGGGGTTCTCCAGCCAAGAATACTGTAGTGGGTTGCCATTTCCTTCTCCAGGGGATCTTCTGACCCAGGGATCCTCATGCCTCCTGCATTGGCAGGTGAGTTCTTTACCACTAGCACCACCCGGGAAGCCCGATACTATATATATAATTACTGTGCTGTGCTGTGCCTCGTTGCTCAGTCGTGTCTGATTCTATGCAACCCCATGGACTTAGCTCTCCAGGCTCCTCTGTCCACAGGGATTCTCCAGGCAAGAATACTGGAGTGGGTTGCCGTGCCCTTCTCCAGGGGATCTTCCCAACCCAAGAAACGAGCTGGCACTTCCTACATTGTAGGCAGATTCTTTACCAGCTGAGCTAGCAGAGAAAGCCCTATATACTATATATATAATTACTACTATATAGTACTATACACTATTATAAAACCTCCACTATAAATGGAAAGGAAATCTAAAAAGGAGTGGATCTGGATATATATGTATCCATATGTATACGTATGACTGATTCATTTTGCTGCATAGCAAGAAACTAACACAGAATTTAAAGCAGCTATACTCCAATAAGAATTAATTTAAAAAAAACAACTCCACTATAGGTTAAGACTATTTTCTCTTTGAAACACAAAAGCAAAGAGACGGTGGTATTAGTCTATCCCTGTTGCTTGTGATGGGGCTTCCCAGTTGGCTCAGTGGTAAAGAATCCACCTGCCAATGCAGGAGACGCAAATTCAATCCCTGGGTAGAGAAAATCCTCTGGAAAAGGAAATGGCATCCTACTCCAGTATTCTTGACTGAGAAATCCCATGGACAGAGGGGCCTGGTGGGCTATAGTTCACGGGATTGCAAAATAGTCAGACAAGACTCAGCAACTAAACAACAATAACATTGCTTATGATGTCTTCTCAGCCATTCATATTAATTATGATTTTTCAACCAAAGTAACTCTATTTCATGGAGAAAATTAGAGGTAGATAGCTACGAATTCCTTTCTTCCAAAGACATTTTCACAGACAAGAGAAGTTTATGTTGCATCTTTGTATAGCCACACACATATCTTTTTAAAGAGAAAAAATGAACATGTTCACTAACATGACCCAAAATAGGAACTTTTCATTGGCTATAAGCAAAAGTATATAAACTTAAAGTTAAGTTTAATAATTAGGCATCAAATTTCCAGTATTCTATCATGATTAGAAACTATCTGGATATCATATGAATATTCTTTATGCTATTTAACCTAATAGCTATCTAAGTTTTTATGCTACTGAAAGATCTGAGTAATTATATTCAAGTTGACAGTAAAAAACAAAATTACTGATGATATAAAGTTGTCAGAATAATGATTTGATTTTGTTGAATATGGATTTCTCATTATATTACAGATTGTGTCAAAGTAGTGTTAGCTTATTTTATTAGTATGCATCAATAAGCTTAAGAAAAGCAAACACAAGTGCAGTAATAAAATATATGTTTATGTTATACCTAACACTGATAAATCAGAGGAAAAGCTATTTGTGTTAAACCAAAATCATTACTACTCTGATTTGCCAAATATTTATCTCAATTGTATGACCTTAAAATTTTAAATCATTTGTGTGAGAATACTCTTTAAGCATAGCACATTAAAAGTATCAAACTCTGGATTTCCCTGGCAGTCCAGTGGTTAAGATTCTGCACTCCCAACATGGGGGACGTGGGTTTGATCCCTGGTTGGGGAAGATTCTCATGTTGCATGGACAAACAGAGAAAAAAAAAAATGAAAAAGTATCAAAACTTTAATTTCCACATTTTCCTGGAATTTTATAAATCTTTGACTTACATAAGAACTTATTTACATAAGAGCTCTACAGGCCAATCAGAACAGAGTTTCTTTAATTTAGAGACTTCTAAATCTAATTTATTAATTCTCTCCAGAGATAGAAAAATACTGTGTACTCATACATAAAGATGCAAAGGTCTTTATGAATTCTAAACATATATATACAGAGACACATAGGGATCTTATAGCTTCAAGTCTAAACATAATCACAACTCAAGAGTAAACACAAAAAAGTAACCTGCCCCTATATCAAAAATGTTGTCCTCTTTCCTGATGGGCATGAGATTCTTAATTTCTTCAAAGAAGACAAGTAGACAAATAAAGAAAAAACCATAATAGCAAATCAGATTTTCTGTTGTTTCTTACTCAAAAAAAGAATAAATCTCAGTAATCTCTTTATCTATTTACAGAAGACGCAAAGGTTAAGCCATAAAATCAAGTTCCAAATCACAGTTAATTGTCACCAAGAGGGAATAATTTATTCATTGTAAAAGTTCCAAAAGCAAAAACAAAATAGAAACATAGTAAAAAGGAAAATATGTGAAGAAACAGAGGATCAACAAAGTTACAGTTCTGTTGCTACTAGGGATTTACCAAGGGAAACCAAGAAATAGAGTTTAAGTCACCCAAGAGAGACACATTCCAGCTACTCAAACTGTTCATCTGTCAGGTGAATCCACTGTGCATCAAATTGGAAGCTTCAAAATATTTACAAGATGGTGTTTCTAAAAAGGATTTAATTGTGACTCTCATACTGATGTAAAATGAATGTGTCAAAAATTTTGTCTATTCATAAATTATACAATGAACAAGTCAGATGTTGCAAGCAGTTCAAGGAAGAAGTCAAAAATCAGAACACATATAGGGAAAATGAAAGATTGACACTAATTTACAAATTAATGTAAAACAGGTCTCAAGATGAAACAATAATCAGTGGTGTGCCACTGAGCACAATTAGTTTGCATCTTTGTAGAGAAGAATATTTTGCATTATTATCAGTGTTCTCCAACTTAATGAGTTATAAAATAGCACAAACATAGAATAAAACGTGGATGGGTAAGCCACTCAAGACGCTCACTCTTTTTGTTTTCCCTGTTTCAAAATCTTTACAATTTTACTCATTCTTTTAACAGAAGATGGGTCTGATATATTCTTTCTCACTAGCACAAGAAATTGAATACCAGGGGGAAAGGTAATATCAAAGCTTCTCTCTAGTCCCTGATCTAAATCCTTATCATCTCTTCCTACAAGAGAAGGAGAGAGAGCAAGTAACATCATTCATTCTTTTGTACATCAAATACAGGAAAGGCCCAATGACTAATACTAGATACTATCTGGCTCTTTTCGGATCTGTTTTCTCTCTTATAAGCACCACATTAGTGAATACTTTCTCCCAGAGGGTCTCTCTGGGGGCCTTGTAAGTATGGCAAAATATCTGCATAAAAGTAAAAGGACCAAATCTTTTTTTCATGGATTATAATGTAAAGGGGGGAAAATGTAAATCAAATAGCTATCAAACGAGTAAGAAGCTATTCATGAAACCCACAATGGACAGGTAGTTAGTTCCACTAGTCTGAACCAGTTCTAAATCTGAGACATTTTTATTTGACAAACTTGAAATCAAGATAGGGTCCTTTTTAACTTGTTACCCTGCAATCACCTGTGTGTGCAAAGCCCTTCCCTAGGAATTCTGCAGAGTTAGTGACCCGTGGGGTTCAGCAGAGTCTAGACAAGTATGAACCTGCGACACCACTTTGATCCTAGATATTTTCAGTAATGTCATCACCAGGGCCTCAGAGCTCCTGATTGGAATTATCACCACTCCTGGGAAAAGAATCTGGGGGGAAACTTGGATATGTTTCCATGGATACAACTTTCTTAGTTCTATTTGCTACAACATTGAAGCAAGAAGAAAATTCATTTAATGTGAATTATGTGCATGGACTGACCTGACTAACAACATGATTTGTGTATTTTAGGCTCAACCTGGTGACAACTCTACTAGAAGCCCGATCCTAACAGAGCTCTACACACAAGTTGTCATTTTTGACCACGTTTCCAGAAGAAAGACTTAACTACAAATGTGGTAGATAGTGCCCTCCCTAATGGTTTGCTAAATGTAAATGACTCCTATAATCAAAAGCAAATTAGAATAATAAGTGAGTCCAGTAGCTATAAGGCAAATCAGAATAATAAAAGTTGATAAAGAAATTAGAGAGGTAACCATGATCTTGACTGTATTTCTGTGGTACTAATATTGTCTTAATCTGCTTTGAGGTTTTTCTAATTTTTTCCCCCAAACACTGAAGCTGATTGCAGTAATTCGTGGAAGAAAATCGTATTGCTTCTTCAAAGATAAAGTAATTAGTACTTACATTGTACCTCAGATTTTCCACGTTTCCAAATGTCCAAAAATATTCTAGGTCCTAGCATTGCCAAACAGAATTAGTCAAAGCCTTATGCTACATGGCAGTGCTATCTCCTAAAATCACTGAATTTGATGTTAGTCACTCAGCTATGTCCTCATGGACTGTAGCCTGCTGGGTTCCTCTGTCCATGGAATTTTCCAGGCAAGAATACTGGAGTGGGTAGCCATTCCCTTCTCCAGGAATCCTCCTGACCCAGGGATCAAACCCAGGTCTCCTACATTGTAGGCAGATTCTTTACCATCTGACATAAGAGGTTGGAAGACTGTCCAAAGGTTTTCAAGGTTTTCATTAGCACTACATGAGTAAATTGGAGAAGGAAATGGCAACCCACACCAGTATTCTTGCCTGGAGAATCTCATGGACAGAGGAGCCTGGCAGGCTACAATCCCTGGGGTCGCAAAGAGTTGGACACAACTGAGTGACTAGCACACACATGAGTAAATATAATCTTAAGTATCCCATGAGTTGATGCATAAAATGATTGAAGTGCTTAATATGTTCATGTGCCTAGACAATGTGAACTTCATGACAATAAAGCTGAGAAAATGAAATCTAAAGGAAACCAGAAATTTTAGAGAAATGAGGACCTCATAAGAGTGAAGAACACATTTTTGTAATATGCCCCTGCAGGTGACTTTTGGGCAGAAAAGATATTCATTCAGAGGCCGTTTGTGATTTTAGATTAATATTTGTCTCTCCTTCTGGGGCTTCCCAGGTAGCACAGTGGTAAAGAATCCACCTGCCAGTGCAGGAGGCCCAGGAGATGTGGGTTCAACCCCTGGGTCAGGAAGATCCCTGGAGTAGGAGATGGCAACTCACTCCAGTGTTCTTGCCTGGAAAATTCCATGGCAGAGAAGCCTGGCGGGCTATATAGCCCATGGGGTCACAAAGAGTCAGACGTAACTAAGCACATATGCTGCTTCTTCTCTTTCCCGTTGCCTTCCTTCCCTTTCTAAGCAACCCAGTTCTAAGGCAATTAGGTGGAGCCAAGCAAGGCTCAGTGTCAGGCTCGGGGTGGGAGAGCCCAGAGTAGGGTGTCCCCAGTTCCAATGCAGTGAGCAGGATGTATTCATGGGGGAGGTGATAGTCTGGCTCGAGGTGTCAGGTCCCAGTGTGGAATAGTAGAGTGGTGTTAAATTAGAATTGGATGTATTGGTGTGATCTCTTCATTTTCAGTAAATACAACAGATACAGAATATACGCCTCTGTGTGTATGCATACATATTCCAACACTCTGTCCACTGAGACAACCTCAGAGCAGCAGCACCCAATGTAAGTTAGCACACCTAGCACCCAGATCTTAGTTTCTCAACACTATTTTCTGCCAAAGGGAAGAAGGGATCCGTAGAAAAATAACTGATTCTAGGACTGAGGCTGCTGCTGCTGCTAAGTCGCTTCAGTCGTGGCCAACTCTGTGCGACCCCATAGATGGCAGCTCACCAGGCTCCCCTGTCCCTGAGATTCTCCAGGCAAGAACACTGGAGTGGGTTGCCAGGGAGAGTTAAAGAGTCTGGGATCCCTTTCTGTACCAGAAAGCAAAGATGTTCCAGAAAAATGAAACAAACTTATCAAAGAAACACAGACTCCACCTTGAAAGAGTTCTCACTGGCCAAATTTGGTACAGTTTGGGCATCAAATAATGAAAACAACAGGTATAAAATAGGAAACCATGAGTCTATACAGATCTACCTAAATGAATAAATGGAAAGTTTGATGAGGAACAGAATATTTATGTGGTATCTCCCACAAAATACTTATTACAGAGCAAACAATGCAGAAGCTTGGAATACACCACTTTTACTAAATGATCAAAGAGAATATGACAATAAAAAGGTCAACTGAGTTTGTTCCTCACCTAATTAAGGTGCAATAGAAGAGCTCTGCATCCCCTTTGTAGAAATCCTGCCAAAGTTGCATAGCTAGTATTTAATCAAGAGAAAACACAGACAAACCTAAATCCAGAAGACTGAGAAATTATCCCAGGTTGAGTGAGACTATAGAGACACGATTTCAAATTCAACATTGGGAATTCCCTAGGGGTTCAGTGATTAAGACATGGTGCTTTCATTGCCAAGGATCCGGGTTCCATCCTTCGTGGGGGGGCTGAAATTCCACAAGCCACATGGTAGGGCCAAGAAAAAAAAAGAACTGCAACACAAGATTCTGAGTTTTATCCATATCTTCTAAAGAGAATTTGGGGGCAATTGGTGAAAATTGAATGATTTCTAAAGATTAGATGGTAGTAATATAAAAATATTTATGTCCTGATTTTGCTGATTATGCTGTGGTTATATTTGAAAATGTATTTGATTGCAGGAAATTATACTAAAGTATTTGGGAGTCAAAAGGCATCATGTCAGCAAATTATAAATATTTCATGGGGAAAAAAAAATCTTTGTTTTGAACTTGCAACATTTCTGTAAAGCTGGGATTATTTTTGAAATAGGATAAATACTTGACTTATTACATTTACAAATTCAAAATATCTATTTCTGCTTCACTGGCTACCCTAAAGCCTTTGACTGTGGGGATCAAACAGACTGTGGGAAATTCTTAAAGAGATGGGAATACCAGACCACCTGACCTGCCTCATGAGAAACCTGTATGCAGGGAAAGAAGCAACAGTTAGAACCAGACATGGAACAACAGAGTAGTTCAAAATTGAGATAGGAGTACATCAAGGATGTTTACAGTCACCCTACTTATTTAACTTATTTGCAGAGTACATCATGCAAAATGCCAGGCTGGGTAAAGTACAAGCTGGAATCAAGATTGCTGGGAGAAATATCATTAACCTCAGATATGCAGATGACACCACACTTATGACAGAAAGCAGAGAGGAACTAAAGAGCCTCTTGATGAAAGTGAAAGAGGAGAGTGAAAAATCTGGCTTAAAACTCAACATTTAAAAAATGAAGATTATGGCCTCTGGTCCCATCACTTTATGGCAAATAGATAAGGAAACAATGGAAACAGTGACAGACTTTATTTTCTTGGCTCCAAAATCACTGCAGACGTTGACTGCAGTCATGAAATTAAAAGATGCTTGCTCCTTGGGGAAAAAAGCTATGACAAACCTAGACAGCATATTAAAAAGCACAGATATCACTTTGCCGACAAACGTCCATATAGTCAAACTATAGTTTTTCCAGTAGTCATGGGAGAGTTGGACCATTAAGAAGGCTGAGTGCAGAAGAATAGATGCTTTCACACTGTGGTGCTGGAGAAAACTCTTGAGAGTCCCTTGGACAGCAAGGAGATCCAACCAGTCCATCCTAAAGGAGATCAACCCTGAATATTCATTGGAAGGATAATACTGAAACTAAAGTTCCAATACTTTGGCCACCAAATGCGATGAGCTGACTCATTGGAAAAGAACCTGATGCTAGAAAAGATTGAGGGCAGGAGGAGAAGAGGGCAACAGAGGATGAGATGGTTGGATGGCATCATCGACTCAATAGACATGAGTTTGAGCAAACTCCAAGAGATGATAAAGGACAGGTAAGCCTGGCCCGCTGTAGTCCATGGGGTTGCAAAGAGTTGGACATGACTGAGTGACAGAACAACACAACAACTTATATTTTAAATATATATACAAATTATTTTTCTATCCATAGATTTGGTGAAATTTTAGCAATTATTTTTATGAATTCTGTAGTGTAGTTAACTTAAATCCTTTAAACATTTTAAATTTTATTTATGAGCTTCATTACATTCAAGTTTCTAATGATTTCAAATTTCCAACCAACAAGCTTTCCTACAGATTTAAATAACTGTCATAAATTTAATAAACTAAACTTATAATGATTCATGTTCTCATAAAAGTTTCAATATAGTTCATAAGTTTATAAGATTTCAATTTAAAATAGTCTGAATTAATTATTCAAATATCATATTTTATTTTAAATAAAAATAACTTTTATCCAGAATTAATTTTCTCTTAATCCCTTTGTTTTTAGAAGCTGCCTCCTAGGTGGGTGTAATTTAGTTTTTTTTATTATTATTGAAGTGCATTTGATTTACAATATTGTGTTAGTTTCAGGTATATAGAAAAGTGATTCAGTTATACATTTTTCATATTATTTTCCATTATAGGTTATTAGGATATATTGAATACAATTCCCTGTGCTACTTAGTAAATCCTGTTGATTATCTATTTTATGTATAGTGTTTGTATTTGTTAATCCCATACTCCTAGTTTATCCCTCTGCCCGTCCCTTTCCCCTTTGTAACTATAAACTTGTTTTCTATGTAAGTCTCTCCGGTTTTGTATGCATTTTAAATTAGAATAATAATGCTTGTTGTTGTTCAGTCACTCAGTCATGTCCGGTTCTTTGCAGCCCCATAGACCGCAGCATGCCAGGCTTCCCTGTCCTTCACTATCTCCTGGAGTTTGCTCAAACTCATGTCAATTGAGTCGGTGTTACCTGTTAAATAATCTAGGCTTCCCAGGTGGCACGTGTCAATGCAGGAAATGCAAAAAATGCAGTTTGATCCTTGAGTTCAGAAGATCCCCTGGAGTAGGAAATGACAACCCACTCCAATATTCTTGCCTGGAAAATTTCATGGACAGAGGAGCCTAGTGGGTTACAGTCCATGGGATCACAAAGAGTCAGACACGACTGAGCAAGTAAGCACATACACACACAAATTAGATAATCTATCCCCTAATATGCCAGTGTTTCTTAAATGTTTTAGCTATTTTAAATATTTTTAAGTATAGCTATTTCAAGTATTTAAAATACTTCATATATTTAGATTGTTTCTATATTTTGTCCCAACATTTAAGAAACAAAACTTAATTATGTCATCAAAAGTAATTTTTATATTACCTTCTAAACTGAATGTGTGTGGTGTGTTAGTCGCTTCAGCAGTGTCCCACTCTTTGCAACCCCATGAACTGCTGCCCACCAGGCTCCTCTGTCCATGGGATTCTCCAGGCAAGAATCCCAAGTGGGTTGCCATGCCCTTCTAGTCAATATCTTCAACAGTTTCTGCCAGTACAATTGTTGTCTAGCTAGAGAGATGGATTCCATGTGCTTCCTACTCCGCGGATGCACCTTTGAGGCCCACACAGAAGGCAGAAGGCTCGAGAAGAGTGACTGAGAAGGAGCGAAGTGCTCAGGGCCTGAGCTCCAGGCTCTAAGAAGCCACGTGCACCTGAGCGTCCCCCAGTTAGCAGGCAGAAATGCCAGTGGGAACTCAGGGCACGTGATCTGCATCCTGCCTGCAGCACAGAGACTGAATTTAATGAACTGAATGAACTGTGGTGTTGGAGAAGACTCTTGAGAGTCCCTTGGACAGCAAGGAGATCCAACTAGTCCATCCTAAAAGATATCAGTCCTGAATATTCAATGGAAGGACTGATGTTGAAGTTGACACTCCAGTACTTTGGCCACCTGATGCAAAGAGCTGACTCGTTTGACCCTATATGCAGGGCGGAAAAAGAGACACAGATGTACAAAACAGACTTTTGGACTCTGAGGGAGAAGGCGAGGGTGGGATGTTTCGAGGGAACATCATCGAAACATGTATATTATCTATAGTGAAACAGATCACCAGCCCAGGTTGGATGCATGAGACAAGTGCTAGGGCCTGGTGCACTGGGAAGACCCAGAAGGATTGGGTGGAGAGGGAGGTGGGAGGGGGGATCGGGATGGGGAATACATGTAAATCCATGGCTGATTCATGTCAGTGTATGACAAAACCCACTACAATATTGTAAAGTAATTAGCCTCCAACTAATAAAAATAAATGAAAAAAATAAAATAAAATAAAATGGAAAAAAAAAAAAAAGACCCTGATGCTAGGAAAGATTGAGGGCAGGAGGAGAGGGGACGACAGAAGATGAGATGGTTGGATGGCATCACCGACTGAATGGACATGGGTTTGGGTGGACTCTGGGAGTTGGTGATGGACAGGGAGGCCTGGCATGCTGTGGTTCATGAGGTCGCAAAGAGTCGGACACAACTGAGCGACTGAACTGAACTGAATGTAATGACAGTAAATACTGAATGGAGTATTTGTTTGCTAGGGCTGCCATAACAAAATACCACAGACTGGGTGGCTTAAACAACGAGAATATATGTTCTGACACTTCTAGAGACTGTAAGCCCAGGATCGGGGTGTCAGAAAGTTTGGTTTCTGAGACCTGTCTCCTTGGCTTGCATATGGCATGCTTCTTGCTGTTTCTTCACTCAGTCTTTCCTCTGTGCAGGCATCCCTGGTGTCTCTCCATGTGTCAAAATTTCTTATTCTTGTGAGAACGTCAGTCAGATTAGATTAGAGTCCACTGTAATCGCATCATTTTAACTCGGTTACCTCTTCAAAAGCTGTTTCTCAAAGTGCAATCACATTCTGAGGTACCGGTGTCGGGGGAGGGAGGAACAGAACTTTAGATATAAATGTGAGCGCAGTTCGGCCCATAATGTGGGATGTGGACCACAAATACCCAGGACATTCTCAGGATTAGAACCTCTGGGCCAGTGCAAAAGCCAAAACTAGACTTCTGAGAGTTCCAATATCATGTTTTTTAAATGCACCTGGCCTTGGATTCAGATGTCATATTGCCTAATTTTGTAGCCTGATTTAAGTTTGCAGCACCCACCTAGGCTGATTGATATTCAATGAATCTATGTAAGATTTCTTTCATGCTCTGTTGCTCAATCATGTCTGACTCTTTGCAGCCCCATGAACTATATAGTCCACCAGGCTCCTCTGTTCATGGAACTTTCCAGGCAAGAATACTAGAGTGGGTTGCTATTTCCTCCTCCAGGGGATCTTCCCAACCCAGGGATGGAGCCCACATCTCATGCATCTCCTGCATTAGTAGGTGGATTCTTTACCGTTGAACCATGTGGGAAGCCCATATATATGTGTGTGTGTGTGTATATATATATATGTATATATATATACACACTTTATATCAACAGAGCCACAACTCCTATAAATGTTTTAAATAACATGTCCTTGTGTTGAGCTTATATCACATCTTACCTTGCCCTGTGATCACAGTACTAAGGTCAAACTAATGCAACTTCTAGGAATTGGAAACTCCTTCTATGGAAGTTCATTGAACTGACTTTTACCCAGCAAAGAAGAGACTGCGATTAGGGAGCTATTACACTTGAGTCCAGGGTTCATGAAGAAAGTAATTTTAACCTGAAGCTAATGGTCGAATGCAGGGCCAAGGGAAGGGAATATGTGAAATGTATATGAGCATCAGCAGAAGAATAGTGAGCCAAAGACCCAAGACCAAAGAATGAACTAGCCGACAGAAAGGAAATGAAACCAGAAATTGAGCAATGCAATAAAGAGTAAAGAGCATTAAGGACCAGACTGTTTGGCAAGCTGATGTTGGTAATTGGCCAAATCACTTTATCTCTCCAGACTTTGGCTCTTGAAGGTCTCTTCAAAATCCAAAACATCTATGATTTCTCCTTGCTGTTTTTCTAATCTATTTATAGATTCCCTCAGCTGAACAGAATAGCCTTGCAAGTTAAGCATAATTTTCTCCAAGTGATAGTTTAAAGGCATTGTCCAAGACTCGTTGCAAGTGATGGCTATCCGATCTGAAGCTTTCTTGTAAAAACACTGAGCTGTCTCCTAGGATTAAAGAAAGGAATATGTCTGCATCGCAGGAATAATCATCATCATACACTCTCAGAAGTTCTGCTCTATTCCATTACTGTGTTCTCTGTCCATCCTATTCTCTTCCAACAGAACAGCCTCTCTGTTTCTCCAGGTGTACACCTCTCTCTCTCTCTTTCTCTCTCTCTACCCCTCTCTCTTCCTCCCTCTTTCCTTCCTTCCCTTCCCCCTTCTCTTTTTACCCAAGTCCAAAATCCTAGAGAAGGGAAACTTGACTCAGCACCAACCAGGAGCCCAGTGCCACTAAAATTTAAAATCTAGGACCGTCAGGCTCTGCAGATTTATGTTCTCCTTTGGGCTTCCCTGGTGGCTCAGATGGTAAAGAATCTACCTGCAATACAGGACACCTGGGTTTGATCCCCTGGTTGGGAAAATCTCCCAGAGAAAGGAATGGCTACCCACTCCAGTATTCTTGCCTGGAGAATTCTATGGCCAGAGGAGCCTGGTGGGCTACATACAGTCCATGGGGTCACAAAGAGTCGAAAACAACTGAGCAACTAACACACTTTAATTACAACAACTATGACAATCTTGTGAATGAATGAGAATCTTCAGAAAAGCACATAGTTCTGATGAACCAATGCATCCAGTTCAATGGAGTAGAGAGAGTGAATAGGAGAGAGTAAAGGAGAAGTCTGGGATAATAAAGTACTCAATCGTTCCTCATAGATCAGTCAGTAAAGAATCTGCCTGCAATGCAGGAGACCCGGGTTTGACTCCTGGGTTGAGAAGATCTCCTGGAGAAGGAAATGGCAACACACTCCAGTATTCTTGCCTAGAGAATCCGATGGACAGAGGAGCCTGGCAGGCTACCGCCCGTGGGGTCGCAAGACTTAGCAACTAAACCACCACCAAGGTACTCAGTCATTGGAGCAGCAATTCATTCTTCCCCTTTCACTGATGGTGACAAAAAGAGGAAAAGCAGCAGTGACCATGTGACTGGATGAATATTCTTTCTGTGCAATTCCTACAGTTTTTGTAAGATAAAAATGTATATACTTAGAACTACCTGATCTATGACCAGCATCCTCAAATTTTATTGTATCTCCCAGAAAAAGATGATTTAAACAATTAACAATAGCCAGAAACTATCTTAATCTCAAGGAAATTAAAAGAAAATATCTACTTATTTAGGGCTTCCCTGGTGACTCAGAAGGTAAAGCGTCTGCCTGCAATGCAGGATACCTGGGTTCGATCCCTGGGTTGGGAAGATCCCCTGGAGAAGGAAACGGTAACTCACTCCAGTACTGTTGCCTAGAATATCCCATTGGACGGAGGAGCCTGGTAGGCTACAGTCCATGGGGTAGCAGCAGAGTGTTGGACATGACTGAGAGACTTCACTTTCACTTTCTATTTATTTAATTATGAAGGACACAATGTAGGAGACCTGGGTTTGATCTCTGGGTTGGGAAGATCCCCTGGAGAATGGCTACCCACTCCAGTATTCTTGCCTGGAGAATTCCAAGGACAGGGAAGCCTGGCAGGCTAGAGTTCATAGGGTTGCATAGAGTTGGACATGGCTGAGTGACTCACACACACACACACACACACACTTGTTTTTTTGTTTCTTGTGAGCCAGATACTCTTCCAGGGACACAATAGTAAATAAGTGCTTCCCTCAAGAAATTCATGAACTTGGATTAAAAAGGAATCTCAGGCATCTTCTGTTTTTATTTTTGCTGCTGATACTACTGGTATTATGAATTAATTTCCTCCTCATTACAGCTACCAAGAGATTGCTATAGAGATGACATGAATTGGCCAAGACTTTCTAAAACCAATTAAGTCAAGAGGATGAAGATGCTGGTTTATTGAGAATACCACTAGGGAACTGTTTCCCAAAGTATGTTCTTTAGCACACCAATCTTTTTAAAGCATCTTCCAAAACAAAAAATATTCTGTGGTCACATAAAACTGTGAAATTGCATACCACAGATTACTCCTCGAGACTCACAATGTGACATGTTATTGACTCTGAGAAGTTCCAAAATAAAGAGAGCTCTGTAAGTTTGTTTACATTCCCACACAAATTGTCTACTGATCAACACCCCCCCCACCCCATTTTCACCATCAAACACCTATTAGCATCTGAGTTACTTGAGGTTTTCTGTTGTTGTTTGGAAGCCACATAAACAAATCTCACACATTTAAGTGGAAATAGCAGTATGCTAGAATCCAAGGAACAGTTGAAAGCCAAGACTCAGGAAAGAATAGAGAATTCTGGAAGTCTCTCTGTCAAACACTGTCAGTAAATAAAGCAGAGCTCCAACTACTTTCCAGTCTCTGTCTGTCAACCCTAAATTTCAGATTCTCAGGAGATGAAGCCTGATCAGCCATCAGAGGCCGGGAGTCTGCTACATCAGTCAGCAATGGTAAAGGTCAGATGGTAGACATACCACCTGGAGCTTCATCCCTGAGTCTCAAGGGCTGTTTCTAGAGAAGGAGAGATTATCATGAGTTTGGAAGACACCCAAGAAATGTCTATTATGAAACGAGAAGCACACATTGTTAAAAACCATTCATATGATGCTGACTCGATTTAATATTAATATGTTAAATGGGGAGAAATATACTCCTATTCCTAATATTGCTTTGAGACTTAACCAGAAATGGATGTCAATATTTCCTTCCAAATGCAGTTTTGCTATCAACTGAAATTATTATTATAAATAAAATTGTTATACAGTGTGCTATGTATATATAACTTTTGAGATGCTATCCAGGTAAAAATGCTTCTTGAATTATTTCTTCAGTAGACTATCCAAATTGCTTTGCTCATATATTATTTGAGATGTTTGCAACTCTCTTTATGAGAGTGTTTCTGTGTATGTAGTTTTATTTTCCTCCTTGCCAATAACACTTTATTTATGAACACTGAATATTGAATTATATGTAATATTTTAATTAATAGAATTTATTTTATTGGATTAGTTTGAGGTTTACAAAAAATTGAGGACAAAGTATAGTTTCCACCTCTTCTCCTCATACATACACAACTTCCCTTGTTATTAACATCTCGAATTAATGGGCTATATTTGTTACAATTAATAAACCAAGTTGAAAAATTATTAACTAAGTCCACAGTTTATATTAGAGATCACTTTTTGTCCTGTTGTTCAATTCTGTGGGTTTTGACAAATGTATACTGGTTTTTATCCATCATAACAGTTATGAAAGCAAATATCCAAATATCAAACCTTAAATATTCCCTGGGCTTCACTGGTGGCTCAGTGGCACAGAATCCATCTGCCAATGCAGGAAACATGGGTTCAATCCCTCAGTAGGGAATAGCAACCCACTCCAGCATTCTTGCCTGGAAAATTCCATGGACAGAGGAGCCTAGTGAACTATAATCCATGTGTGCACGCTCAGTAGCTCCACTGTGTCCAACTCTGTTGTGACCCTATAGACTGTAGCCCGCCAGGCTCCTCTGTCCATGGAATTTTCCAGGCAAGAATACTGGAGTGCCATTTCCTTCTCCAGGGGATCTTCCTGATCTAGGGATCAAACCCATGTTTCCTGCATTGGCAGACAGATTCTTTATCACTGAGCCACCAGGGAAGTCTGGTCTACAGTCCATGGGTTGCAAAAGAGTCAGACAAGGCTTGACTAAACAACAACAAATAGTCCCTGTGCTCCTCCTAACTCACCCCTCCTCGTCTATCTCCTTTAACCTCTGGCAACCACTCATCTTTTTACTGTATCTTTAGTTTTGCCTTTTCCAGAATATCATATCATTGAAATCATAGCCTTTTCAGATTGACTTATTTTACTTTGCAATTTGCATCTCATTTTCCTCCATGTCTCTTCCATGACTTGAGAGTTCATTTCTTTTTCAATTCAGTTCAGTTCAGTCGCTCAGTCGTGTCCAACTCTTTGCGACCCCATGAATCGCAGCACGCCAGGCCTTCCTGTCCATCACCAACTCCCGGAGTCTACACAAACCCATGCCCATTGAGTCGGTGATGCCATCCAGCCATCTCATCCTCTGTCGTCCCCTTCTCCTCCTGCCCCCAATCCCTCCCAGCATCAGGATCTTTTCCAATGAGTCAACTCTTCACATGAGGTGGCCAAAGTACTGGAGTTTCAGCTTCAGCATCAGTCCTTCCAATGAACACCCAGGACTGATCTCCTTTAGGATGGACTGGTTGGATCTCCTTGCAGTCCAAGGGACTCTCAAGAGTCTTCTCCAACACCACAGTTCAAAAGCATCAATTCTTCAGCGCTCAGCTTTCTTCACCGTCCAACTCTCACATCCATACATGCCCACTGGAAAAACCATAGCCTTGACCAGATAGACCTTTGTTGGAAAAGTAATGTCTCTGCTTTTTAATATGCTATCTAGGTTGGTCATAACTTCCCTTCCAAGGAGCAAGCGTCTTTTCATTTCATGGCTGCAGTCACCATCTGCAGTGATTTTGGAGCCTAGAAAAATAAAGTCTGCCACTGTTTCCACTGTCTCCCCATGTATTTCCCATGAGGTGATGGGACCAGATGCCATTTCTTTTTAGTGCTGAGTAATAGTTCATTGTCTGGATGTACCACAGTTTATTTATCCACTTACCTATTGAAGGACATCTTGGTAGCTTCCAAGTTTTGGCAGTTATGACATAAAGCTGCCATAGATATCTGTGTGCAGGTTTTTGTGTGGACATAGGTTTTCAACTCATTTGAGTATATGCCTGGGACTGTGATTGCTAGATCATATACTATGTTTAGCTTTGTAAGAAACTGTTCAACTGTCTGCCAAAGTGACTGTGCCACCAGCAGTGAATGACAGTGCCTATGTTCTATATCATTGTCAGCATTTGGTGTTGTCAGTGTTTGGATTTTAGCCTTTCTTTAGATGGCTCAGTGGGTAAAGAATCCATCTGCAATGCAGGAGATACAAGAGCTGCAGGTTCAATCCTTGGGTCAGGAAGATCCCCTGGAGGGGTGCATGGCAACCCACTCCAGTATTCTTGCCTGGAGAGTCTCATGGACAGAGGAGCCTGGCGGGTTACAGTCCATTGGATCACGAAGAGTCAGACATGACTGAAGCGATTGTGTTTACATGCAGTAAGGTAACAGTATCTCACTATTGTTTTAATTTGCAATTTCCTAATAATGTGTGATGTTGAGAACCTTTTCATATGCTTATTTTCCATCTTTATATCTTCTTTGGTGAAATATTTGTTCAAATATTTTGTCTATTTTTTAATGAGACTGTTTTCTTATTGCTGCATTTTAAGTGTTCTTTATTTTGGATACAAGTCCTTTTTCAGAAATGCTTAGCAATATTTTTTTTCCCTAATTTGTGGCTTTTCTTTTCATTCCCTTAAAGTATAGGTGAAAAATTGAATTTTTTCAACTATCTTTAAAAGACTCTTTTTTTTTTTTAGGGTCATTGATTTGTATTTATTTATTTTTTTCTTTTATTTTTATTAGTTGGAGGCTAATTACTTTACAATATTGTAGTGGTTTTTGCCATACATTGACATGAATCAGCCATGGATTTACATGTGTTCCCCATCCCGATCCCCCCTCCCACCTCCCTCCCCATCCCATCCCTCTGGGTCATCCCAGTGCACCAGCCCTGAGCACTTGTCTCATGCATCCAACCTGAGCTGGTGGTCTGTTTCACCCTTGATAGTATACTTGTTTCAATGCTATTCTCTCAGAACATCCCACCCTCGCCTTCTGCCACAGAGTCCAAAAATCTGTTCTGTACATCTGTGTCTCTTTTTCTGTTTTGCATATAGGGTTATCGTTACCATCTTTTAAAATCCATATGTATGCATTAGTATACTGTATTGGTCTTTATCTTTCTGGCTTACTTCACTCTGTATAATGGGCTCCAGTTTCATCCATCTCATTAGAACTGATTCAAATGAATTATTTTTACTGGCTGAGTAATATTCCACTGTGTACATGTACCATAGCTTTCTTGTCCATTCGTCTGCTGATGGGCATCTAGGTTGCTTCCTTGTCCTGGCTATTATGAACAGTGCTGCGATGAACATTGGGGTGCACGTGTCTCTTTCAGATCTGGCAAAACACTCTCCGACATAAATCACAGCAGGATCCTCTATGACCCACCTCCTAGAATATTAGAAATAAAAGCAAAAATAAACAAATGGGACCTAAGTAAACTTAAAAGCTTTTGCACAATAAAGGAAACTATAAGCAAGGTGAAAAGACAGCCGTCAGAATGGGAGAAAATAATAGCAAATGAAGAAACAGACAAAGGATTAATCTCAAAAATGTACAAGCAACTCCTACAGCTCAATTCCAGAAAAATCAATGACCCAATCAAAAAATGGGCCAAAGAACTAAACAGACATTTCTCCAAAGACATACAGATGGCTAACAAACACATGAAAAGATGCTCAACATCACTCATTATCAGAGAAATGCAAATCAAAACCACAACGAGGTACCATTACACGCCAGTCAGAATATCTGCTAGCCAAAAGTCTACAAGCAATAAATGCTGGAGAGGGTGTGGAGAAAAGGGAACCCTCTTACACTGTTGGTGGGAATGCAAACTAGTACAGCCATTATGGAAAACAGTGTGGAGATTTCTTAAAAAACTGGAAATAGACCTGCCATATGACCCAGCAATCCCACTTCTGGGCATACACACTGAGGAAACCAGATCTGAAGAAGACTCTTTAAAAATCAAAGCTGGCTTTTTCCATATTTGAGAAAAGTTTTATGTAGAATTTGGATTATCTTTTTTTTAAGTTTGACATAATTCTCAACAATAAAACCACATGGCTCAAGGCTTTTCAGAAGAAAAAATTTGATTATTTCTTATATAAGAAATAAGAGAAAATAGTGTTTTTTATTTCTTGAACCAACTTGAACATTAAATTTGTCTCAGAAGTAATCTACTCTATTGAAATTTCCTAACATATTTTCATAGAATAGTATATAATGTCTTTGTAGTAGTATATTTCCTCTCTACTTTTTTGTGTTATCAAATACCTAATACCTATTTTTAAAATTTGTGTTTATCTTTTCTCTTAATTGTATTTATAAGCTATTTGGTTTTAAAGGACTACCATGTTATTTTTTAATTGATTGTGATGCTCATTAATTTGATTTTTATTCTTCATCACATTCTTCTTTATGCCGTTTTACAAGTGTTCTGTTTTTATCCAAACTCTTTGAGTTGCGCTTAGTCATTTTTTTATTTCCGCTTTTTTAAAATAATGAATGCTTTTAACACAAAAATCTTTCCTTCTGCTTTGGCCACAATCAACAAAATTTGAGAATTAGTGTTCTCATTTTTCTTATTTTCTAAGTACTCCATACTTTAGGTTTGTACTTGCCTTTAGCCTAAAATTTTTGTGGTATTCTTTCTAAATTTCATAGTAAACCTAATTATTTGTATCTAAGGTTGTGAACACAATTTGTCATTTTATTGCACTGTTGTTGAAGAACCTTCCCTTTATAGTTCCTACTTGGGGGATTTTATTGATATTTTCTTTGCAACTTAGCTTACAGTTAGTTTTATTGTTTTTAGTTTAGTGCACCACAGATAGTTGAAAAAACTAAGTAAAGTTTTAATACATATTTAAATGTTATTAGTGTATTACCAAGTACCTATATCTCTTGTTTTTTCTGTATGTCTGTGTATGTATATATATATCATATATATATGAATATATATATGTATTTGCCCATTAGAGGCTAACAGAAATATAACCAAGCTGTCTACTAAAAATAGTCTCTATTATTCCTTTTAAATCTAAATGTTTTTGCTTAATTTTGAAAGTCTTCCTTTGCTATTCTTCATGGCCTTGTCAGCATGAATTACACTTTTACTAAAAGAACTTTCATTTTCCTTTTTTTTTCACCCAAATTCTATTTTTTTTCCTGAAATTTAAACTACCAACCCTACTTTATATGTGTATTGATTTGTCTGATAAATAAAAGTCCAACTGATTATGACTCTCAACATTTTTCATACTTGTGTATGAAAGTCTGTATTCTGTATGTATTCTGAAGGTATAAGCCTATACTGTGCTGTGTGCTAATTAGTTCAGATGTGTCTGACTCTTTGAGACCCCATGGACTGTAGCTCACCAGGCTTCTCTGTCCATAGGATTCTCTAGGAAAGAATACTGGAGTGGGTTACCATTCCCTTCTCCAGGGGATTTTCCCAACCCAGGGATCAAACCCATGTCTCTTATGTCTCTTACTTTGGCAGGCAGGTTCTTTATCACTAGCAACACTTGGGGAGCCCTTACTATTGTCTTTTTAATGTAGTTTCTCTTTCAATAATATTTACTGAAATTTAAAATCAGTTTTGTAGCAATATTTATGATAGATATTCTCTATTCCGTTTTTAAGGTGCTTGAGTGTCCCTTTATAATGCTTCAGTCCCTTTATAAGATAAAATCACTAGTCTTAAATTGTAATATTATCAAGTAATTTCATGTTTTTATTCCAAAATTACTTTCTTATAGCAAAGAAACCAAAAAGTAGAAAACTGGAAGTCAAGTCCCCTCACAGATCAGGGGTAAGAGTTGCTTGGTGCCTCAGATGGTAAAGAACCTGCATGCCCAGGAGACCTGGGTTCAATCCCTAAGTCAGGCAGATCCCCTGGAGAAGGGAATGGCTACCAACTTCAGTGGAGAATTCCACTGAATTCTTACCTGGAGAATTCCATGGATGGAGGAGACTGGTAGGTTACTGTCCATGGGATCACAAAGAGCTGGACACTACAACTAAGCGACTGATACTTTCACTTAGTGAGTTAGATGCCTGGGTACAAAATTTAAGGAGATACTTAATCTCAGGGTGCTTCCTTCAACCTGTAGCGTAGGTGCCTCATTCACCTCACCCAGATCTGGCCTTGTTTTCTTAAACTCACTCCAGTACAGAGAAGACACTACTGCTGATGGTTTCCTCTCTCTCTTTCCAGGAAAGTGTTTGTGGTTGCGTGTATATGTGTGTATGTGTGTGTGTTTCCTAAATATTGATACTTAGGACCATTGCTATACCACTCCTCATTGTTTCACACTTAGAATGAGGGTCATCCACTCACTTCAATAAGTATTAATTAAAACACCTACTGTTCTGGGCATTTCGTTGTTATTGTTGTTGTTTAGTCACTAAGTTCATGTCCGACTCTTTGCAACCCCATGGGCTCTAGCCTGCCAGGCTCCTCTGTCCATGGGCTTTCCCAGGCAAGAATACTGGAGTGGGTTGCCATTTCCTTCTCCAGGAGGTCTTCCTGACCCAGGTGTTGAACTCTAGTCTCCTGCACTGGCAGGCATATTCTTTACCTCTGAGCCACCAGGGAAGCCTGTTCTAGGCATTTACACAACCCAAAGACCAAATGAACATGAACATGCTTCAGTCTTCCTAAGCATCGCATGCTATTTCATTGTATAGATGCACCATAATGGTTTTAACCGGTCTCCTATTAATGATATTTAAGTATTTGTTGTCACAAACTATACTTTGGTTAGCATCCTTTTTCATGTATTTTTCTGCCATGAAGTGAATATACCTGTAGGAGAAATTCCTGAACATAGAACTGCTGAGTGAAAAGGTGTGTCTGATCATTGATAGGTATTATCAAATTGTCACCCCCAAATGTTACTCCAATTCATAACCCTAAAGTGTAGATGAATAGTAAGATGCACTGATAATGCATCTTAGCAATCTTTTCATTATTTGCCTCTCTGAAAGGTAAATATTTGTTTTCCATTGTAATTTTAAGTTGTATTTATTTAATCATGAGTGAGTTTAAACATATTTTTATGTATTTTTTGAATACTTTTATGTGTTTTTTTCATTTTTGCCTACTTATTGTTTTTATGTTCTTTATTTTCTAGTTGATTTGGGAAAGTTTGGGGTATATGAAGAATTATTTTTTTCTGAAATACGCAATGCAAATGTTTTTCTCACTTTATTTTTAAAAAATTTTCTGTGGTAACATTTGTTGTGCAAAAGGATTTAATTTTTTAGTAGTCCATTTCAATTGTGCTTACCCATCATATTTCATGGCAGGAAGACTTGCCCACTCCAAGATGGTAATAATATTTAAAATCTTCTCCTGATACTTTTATTGTTGTTTAGATGTACATTTTTGTACATGTGTGATTTATTTTGATACAAAGGATGATGCAGAAATTTAAACATAATGTTTTTCTCAAATAGCTATTAATTTGTCCCTGTATTTTTCAAAGTAATTCACTTTTTCTTCACTAATTTAAAATCCCCAAGTTTATTATAATAAATTCACCCTTCTTTTAGTTTATTTCTAGTATCATTATCTAATGTATTGCTGGGTTATTGCATGCTTTAATTTCTTTTCTCTTATAAATGCTTTTTAATGTCCTTTAAAGCAAGCTTATCTTCATTACTTTTTTTTATAGTTGACACAATAATTTTTTACATTGTCTTTAATATCATTTTTCAAATTCCAAAAAAGCATATAAGGACTGTATTCATTTAGAATAATACCTGTCACATAGTAAATACTCAATAAATTTTAGCCACTTAAATTGTCCAATGAAGTAAGATCTTTCTAGACCTTGAGAAGATGGTGACATTTCCATTGTCTCCACTCACTCCGCACTTGGATGTTGCTTGAATTCTCTACTCTCATATATTCAACCACAGCAGAATGCATGCAGCTGTCATTAGAAGTTATTTTTATTGTGGAGCTCTCCAGGGCTGTTAGGACTTTCTCCTATGCTCATTCCACAAAGCACCAAAAATTATTGTAACAATTGTTTTTCCTAATATGCACTTTTACTAGGAATCTTCCTATATGTCCAAGAGTCTTGTACCTGGAGCAAACATACACACTCCTGCAAGGATTCTCTCTTCTTCTTGTCCAGTAATCTTAAGAGTGGTAAAGTAATGGTGGGGCTTCCCAGGTGGGACTAGTAGTAAAGAACCTGCCTGCCAGTGCAGGAGACATAAAGAAACTTGGGTTTGATCCCTGGGTCAGGAAGCTCCCCTGGAGAAGGAAACAGCAGCTAACTCCAATATTCTTGCTTGGAGAATCCCTTGGACAGTGAGGCCTGGCATGCTACAGTACCCATGCCAGAGAGCAATGCTTTTAACTTTGTTTTAATTTTTCATATACATATAGCTACACTTTTTTAAGATTAATTTCCCATATAGGCCATTACAGAGTGAGTAGAGTTCCCTGTGCTCGGTTCTTATTAGTTATCTATTTTATATATAGTAGTGTGTGTATATGTCAGCCCCAATCTCCCAGTTTATCGCCTGGTAACCATAAGCTTGTTTTCTATATCCATGACTCTATTCCTGTGTTGTAAATAAGTTCATTTCTACCCTTTTTTTTTTTTTTCAAGATTCCATATATAAGTGATATCATATGATATTCACTTTTTTCTGCCTGACCTACTTCACTTAGTATGAAAATCTGCAGGTCAATCTATGTTGCTGCAAATGGCATTGTTTTGCTCTTTTCTATGGCTGAGTAATATGATGTATGGGCTTCCCTGGTTGGCTCAGCGGTAAAGAATCTGCCTGTAGCACAGCAGATGCAGATTTGATTCCTGGGTCAGAAAGATCCCCTGGAGGAAGAAACACAACCCGCTCCAGTATTCTTGCCTGGGAAATCTCATGGGCAGAGGAGCCTGGCAGGCTACAGTCAAGAGGTCTTGAGAATCGGAGACGACTTAGCAACAAAATTACCACCAACCAATATAATGTAAATATGTACACATCTTCTTTATCCATTCCTCTATTGATGGACATTTAGGTTGCTTCCATGTCCTGACTATTGTAAATAGAGCTGCAGTGAACATTGGAGGTGCATGTATCCTTTCAAATTACGGTTTTCTCTGGGTATATACCTAAGAGTGATATTGCTGGGTCATATAGTAGTTCTACTTTTAGATTTTTAATAAACCTCCATATTGTTCTCCAGAGGCTCTTTTTTAGTTATATTTTTCAGACCCCTGAAGTTATAGTTAAAAGCCTTAAGGACCATTTCAAAGGGTCATAGAAAGCAGAGCTAATGGAACTCCAAGACTCCCGTGCATCTTCAGCCACAACAGTTCTTTATGTTTCAAGAAATACTTCATTGAAACAAATGATGAAAAAAAATTTTTTTACATTTATTTATTTGTCTGGCTGTGTCAGGTCTTAGTTGCAGCATGCAAACTCTTAGTTTCAGCATGTGGGATCAAGTTCCCTGACCAGGGATTGAACTCAGGTCCCTTGTATTGGGAGCAGAGAGTCTGCACCACTGGACCAGTAGGGAAGTCCCCAATGAAATTATTTTTAAAATAAAGGTTGGGGAGGGGAGAACAAGGGAACAGAGAGACTCCTATCCAGCTCCCTAGTAGTATAGGCCAGGGTTTCTCAGCACCAAGATTATTTATTCTGGGGACTACATGCTTCTTCCTTGCAGGTGGCATATTCTGTGAGCTATAGGGTTACAGCAACAGCTTTGGCCTCTGGCTAGTAGCAATCCTCACACAACTGTAACAGAAGAAAATATCTGCAGACATTGCCAAAAATTGCATGGTTGGCAAAACTGTCCCCAGGTATAGATCATACCTTGGCATCGTGAGGTTGTTTTAGCAGGTGCATGAAGCACCTTGTATCTTCCTTCAGTTTGACAAGTTTGCTGTTGATAACAAGTTATGTTTTTCAATCCATTCTATCAGACTTTAGTTAATAGACATTTCCTCCGGGCTCTACTCAGTTCAGTTCAGTTCAGTCACTCAGTCAGGTCCCATTCTTTGTGACCCATGGACTCCAGCACACCAGGCTTCCCTGTCCATCACCAATTCCTAAAGTTTACTCAAACTCATGTTCATAGAGTCAGTGATGTCATCCAACCATCTCATCCTCTGTCGTCCCCTTCTCCTGCTTTCAATCTTCCCAGCATCAGGGTCTTTACCAATGAGTCAGTTCTTCACATCAGGTGGCCAAAGAATTGGAGTTTCAGCTTCAGCATCAGTCTTTCCAATGAACATTCAGGACTGATTTTCTTTAGGATGGAATGGTTGGATCTCCTTTCAGTCCAAGGGACTCTCAAGAGTCTTCTCCATCACAGTTCAAAAGCATCAGTTCTTCGGCACTCAGCTTTCTTTATAGTCCAACTCTCATATCCATACATGATTACTGGAAAAACCATGACTTTGACTAAATGGACTTTTATTGGTAAAGTAATGTCTCTGCTTTTTAATAAGCTCTCTAGGTTGGTCATAGTTTTTCTTCCAAGGAGTAAGTATATTTTAATTTCATGGCTGCAATCACCATCTGCAGTGATTTTGGAGCCCCCCAAAATAAAGTCTTCACTGTTTCCACTGTTTCTCCATCTATTTTCCATGAAGTGATGGGACCAGATGCCATGATCCTAGTTTTCTGAATGTTGAGTTTTAAGCCAACTTTTTCACTCTCCCCTTTCACTTTCATCAAGAGGCTTTTTAGTTCTTCACTTTCTGCCATAAGGGTGGTGTCATTTGCATATCTGAGGTTATTGATATTTTTCCCTGAAATCTTGATTCCAGCTTGTGCTTCATTCATCCAGCCCAGCATTTCTCATGATGTACTCTGCATATAAGTTAAATAAGCAGGGTGACAATATACAGCCTGATGTACTCCTTTCCCGATTTGGAACCAGTCTGTTGTTCCTGGTCCAGTTTTAACTGTTGCTTCTTGACCTGCATAAAGATTTCTCAGGAGGCAGGTCAGGTGGTCTGGTATTCCCATCTCTTGATGTATTTTCCACAGTTTGTTGTGATCCACATTGTCAAAGGCTTTGGCATAGTCAATAAAGTAAAAGTAGATGTTTTTCTGGAACTCTCTTGCTTTTTTGATGATCTAACAGATGTTGACAATTTGATTTCTGGTTCCTCTACCTTTTCTAAATCCAGCTTGAACAATTGGAAGTTCATGGTTCACATACTGTTGAAGCCTAGCTTGGAGAATTTCTGAGCATTTCTTTGCTAGCGTGTGAGATGAGTACAGCTGTGCGGTAGTTTGAGCATTCTTTGGCATTGCCTTTCTTTGGAACTGGAATGAAAACTGACCTTTTCCAGTCCTGTGGCCACTGCTGAGTTTTCCAAATTTGCTGGCAAATTGAGTGCAGCACTTTCACAGCATCATCTTTTAGGATTTGAAATAGCTTAAATGGAATTCCATCACCTCCACTAGCTTTGTTCGTAGCAATGTTTCCTAAGACCCACCAGGCTCTATTAGATTTAGTCATTGAGTGTTTAGGACAGAGGAATGGTTAGGACAGAGGAGCCTGGCGGGCTGCAGTCCATAGTGTTACAGAGTCGGAGATGACTGAAATAATTTAGTACACGCAGGTTAAGAAAACTGCATTGAGTCCTCCAATGTCATAGCATTTAACACTGGCCTTCTTGAAGACTTTAAATTGTAAGTTACTGTCCTAGTCATAAGAAAATGATTAGTTAATGATGAACAGCGAATAAACATAAATCAAGCAATGTCTTCTCACTAGTGGGTTTCAGCCTCCAGTAGCCCATGAAAACATGCATAAGAGTTGGTCCCTGGGAGCTGATACCTTGAATAAGTCTTTGCTTTACTTTCATTTTTTCTCACTTAACCACTTTGATTTCTCTGACATTTCACTTGCTCTGTGCTTGCACTTTGGAAACACTGCTGCTGCTGCTGCTAAGTCACTTCAGTCGTGTCTGACTCTGTGCGACCCCATCCCTGGGATTCTCCAGGCAAGAACACTGGAGTGGGTTGCCATTTCCTTCTCCAATGCATAAAAGTGAAAAGGGAAAGTGAAGTCGCTCAGTCATGTCTGACTCTTCGTGACCCCATGGACTGCAGCCTACCAGGCTCCTCCATCCATGGGATTTTTCCAGGCAAGAGTACTGGAGTGGGGTACCATTGCCTTTTCTGTTGGAAACACTACCAGCTTTCAAATCTTTGTTTTGGTCCTCTTGGTCCTAGCCACCAATGATTCTTATTTTATAATATCTGTTTTTAAAGATCACGACTGTCAATTTTGAAGAAAAGATGATATTTTATTTCATTTTCAAATGGCTCATAACTGAAAAAAGAACATTATTTGAAAAATTTCCTCTTCTCAGACATAATTTCCTTCCAAAAAATATGAACATTCAGCCAGTAATGTGTTGTGGTTATTTCTTTTAGGAAATCAAATAAGTAGGTGTTTGCTAATATGATTATGTAATAAGAAATATTTAAAGTTGAAAAATAATTTCTGCTTTCTCTTGGAAGTTTATTAATTCCATAGCTGGCATGTGATAATGGGGGAAAATGTACTTACTATGCAAGTTATAATCAGGTGTCAAAGTTAAAAAATAAGTGACCTTATAAACCAAATTTTTAGTTTGTAATTTGCCAGTTATTTTTAAACTGGTCATTGTTTCTTTCAAATTATTACTGCAAGAAGGGTTAACTATTTTAATGAGAAATTCCAGTCTTGGTTTAAAAGTGTTCAAAGAAAGTTGAAAACTTGAAAATCAGATGCAAATGGTTGGTTGAGCAGCAGGTAAGTGTAGAATCAAACAAATAAAAGCCTTCAAGAATCTCCTGGAAATGTAAGTGATAAAAGCCTATGGATTTGGAATTGTTGCACCTGAATTCACATTTGCCAAATTCTGCAAGTGTTATTGTTGACTGTAACTCCACCCAGCCATACCTGTAATGTGAAGAAGGTACCACATGCCTTCTTTCTTCATTCCTCCCACGTCATAGATACCAGCACAACCCAGAAGCCTTCACCAGCCTTAGGCTTAGAAGATTCAAGTTCATTTTCTGATGTTCTACCCCGTGCAATTTACTTGAGTAAGTTCTTTAACTGCTCTGAGCCCATCTTAGCTGTGTGGCTCTCACCTATCATAATTCCTTGACTGCAGCCAAACACGATCTAGAATAGTGGGTTTAGGACCCATATGAATCCCCCTCACCTGGGTTTAGGACTAGTTTGTGAGCACTCCTCCGGTTATCCCCTGATAGGAGTCTGCCTGCAACTCGTAACATCAACCTGAAGGCCTGCCTCCGAAACCGTCACAGACTGTGAAGTGCCTAGAAATATGAACATTCACTACCTAAAGCAATGACACTGTTAAAGTGTGTATTCCTTTATTAACCCATACAACAAGTACTTACTAAGCACCTGCTAGGTGCCAGGCAATCTTCTAAGCCCCAGGACTAAAGCAGTAAGTAATATAGTCAACGTCCTTGATCCAAGGGATCTTACCCTCCAGTGAGGAGCAGAGACAAAAGACAAAGAAACAACCAAGAACAGCATTGTTCTATAATTTAAACCATGCTTCTAAGATTGAAAAACAGCTGTAGCATGAGATAAACAGCCGTGATCTTGGACGCAAGAGACCTGCACTGGTATGCCAATTTATTCTTGTTTTGTTTCGTTTTGTTTTTAATTAATTTTTATCGGAGTATAGTTGCTTTACAATGTCGTGTTAGTTTCTATTGGACACCAAAGTGAATCAGCTGTATGTATACATACATCCCCTCGTTTATGGATTTCCTTCCCATTTAAGTCACCACAGAGCACTGAGTAGGTTCCCTGTGCTCCACAACGGGTTCTCATTAGTTATATATTTTATACACAATAGAGTATGCCTGTCAAACCCAATTTCCCAGTTCATCCCACCTTCCCTTTCCCCGCCTTGGGGTCCCTACGCTTGTTCTCTGCATCGGTGTCTCTGTTTCTATTTATTCACCTTTTAGCTGAATCATTTTATGTAAATGACAGGTTTTAATTTCTGATCCTGTTTCCTCACATGCAAAAAAAAAAAAAAGGAATCATCATATACATTTTTTGTTAGAATTAACTGATATAAGGCTGAAACAACCTCTTGCAATAAAATATTGAAAAAGAAAAAAATATTTATAAGGTTAAAGTTGTCTTCAACAGCACATTCTTTTTCAGCACTATGTCTTCTTTTAATTGTCCTTTATGATTAGTGAACAATTAAAAAATACACGAAAGTACAGAATTCTTCCTCTTGCCTAATGTAAAATGCATCCTGATGTTCTGTTAATTTTAGCAGAGCATCAGTAGGCAATGCAGAATGACACAGGCTCAGGGCCAGGAAAGAGGTGGCTAAATCCCAAATTAAATACAGATGATCCCATCTCAACTGTTAGCATTTTGAGGCACAAACCTCAATACCCTGATATTAGACTGAGATTCCAAAGCTTGATATTTTCACATGTTTCTTTGAAATGGATGCAACCACTTTAAAAAATGCCAAAGAAATTTACTACACATAATGAAGTTTAAGGGTGGAAATATTAAATGTCAGGCCAAATGTTTGCACTTCAGTCTGAAATCTGACAACATAAAATAGAAAATATTATAAATTAGAATTCAATTTGGGGACTACCAATTTTGCTCCATTAATTGTGTTCATTTGACAAGATGCAGTCCGTTTTTTATTTTTTTAATGAGCATTATATAAGGATGTTTTATCTAAGTTGATATACCACATCATCAATAGGGGTATGTGTAGTCCATTGATGCAGGAACATATATTTTTACTGTAATATTTCTATGCCTCAGCTTGTTTCCCAAAACTCAGATGCATTTTACCAACTGCCTTAATTTCTCTGCCTGAATAATTCACTGGCATATTAAGTTCAGCAAATTCGAGTGGCCTTTTCTAACTTCTCTAGCAGGAGATGAATAACTTCTCTCTTCTGGGCTTTCTTTACCACTGTTTATGTCTCTTAATTTTGTTTTACTTCCTTCAAACTTCCTAATACATAAATGTTGTTTTGTCCTTAATAAATCTAAGAGCTTTTCAAGAATAATTATCTTGACTTTTATCTTTGAACCCAAAAAAAGTTCAGGTCAATGCAAATGAATACTCAAAAAAATTTTTGTTGAAGAAAAAGAATGAATAAATAAATGTGTAGAAAATGCACACATTTATATAACTTCTTCATGATTTGTTTAAAAACTGGTGTAACATCTTTGGTCTGCTTTAAAAGGAACACTTTAAATTTTTAAAACAGATTTTATTGAATTAAACCTTTGGTACTAGAGAATAAATATCAGAATTTGGTTTTAGAAGATAGTCATAATAAAAATCTTCTGATACATCAATATCATCTGGGTCTCTCTATAACACACAATGCAATAAACACTGTAGATAATCTTTAGACCACGAGCATTCTTGTACTCTGAACAGTTTCCCTACAGTTGATATGATTCTTTAATGATGTTCCAATGTTTGTTTCTCCATTCTCTGATTTGCTTATTTTTCCTTATTTTGAAAATGCCAGTGTTGTTGTCTCTAAACAATGTCAGCCCAGAGCCCTAGGCAGACAGAGTGAGACAAATGTGCCAAACATATGGATGACAGGGGAATAGTTTTCCCAGAAATGATAACCACATAAAAGTGTTAAGAATGTCCTCCTTAGCTTTGGGATTTTTTTCACAAGATTTCTTGCAAATTATATGGCCTGAAGTGGGAGTCATACAGAGGGGTAAGGAAAGTAGTTCAGTATTTTCAGAAAAGAGAATCACCTTCTTGATGTACAAAATAACTTCAATATTCCTACAAACTATTTGTAACTGAAATTGGGGTCCAGGTGCTTGCCACTCAAAAGCCAATACAGAGGCCGGGTTGGTGCAAAGGAAAGTTGGCTTTACTTTGGATGCCAGCAATCAGGGGGAAGGGCAGACTTCTATCCAAAGGCTGAATCCTCTTCCCTGACAAGTGGACAATGGCTTTTACAGGCAGAGAGAGGGGGTTACATGGGAAAACAGCACAGTCAGCTCTGATAGTCATCTTGAAATTGGTTATTGGTGGCCTTATCAGCATCACCTTGATTGATTTAAGTAGTTGATATTCAGTTCCAGGATCAGTTTGTTCCCATTTCCTGGAGGACATTTCATGGAATTGTGGCAGCTTATGTCATAGCTACAGTCTGGTCATCACATAGTTAATTTCTTCCACCTGGTGGAGGTATCAGTATCTATGAAGGATATGACAGGATATGGCTCAGAATATTGGCCATAGCCCTTGAGAAGGAACTAAAGGTCCTGACGATGCTTAATGACTATGGATTCCTTTGTTTTCCTGTGTTTCTGCTTGCTCTCATTTCTCTAATGAAACTCATTCTTTGGGTACGCTTTTTCCACAGACAAAAGGCAGGGTGAGGACGTGGGGGGCAAGGACCATAGGGTCCTGCTCCATTTCATATTGACTCTGCTTCTAGAAGGGCACTTTTTGAAAATATTTCTATAAAACAGGAAAATCGGTACTGCTGGATTTAGGAGAATAACATTTAGGAGACATAAAGGGAGAAGTCATTCATTGATATTGGGGACATCATGTACTGAATACCTGCTCTGCTGGACACTAGACGAAGAATTGGGAACACCAAAATTGATATTATATGGCTTTGCCTTCAAGAAGCTTAAATTATCAACCACTTCATACTTGTTTCATTCAGAGGGAGGCTAAAGGGCTTTCCATGGCTTATTTTCAGTGATTCAACTTGTGGTAAATTGACCCGCTCCTGAGAACTTCTAAGAATTTCTGAGAACTGAGAATATAGTAGTGGGAACAGACAATCAAATGATTTCTATTAAATGGGAAAGAGTATGACAGACGTTTTTACAATATTATCTGGTAGTCGAAAGCACCAAGACAGCTTTCTGGATGAGGCGATACCTAAGATTTGTCCTGAAGAAGGAGAGGGAAAGAGCCAGCCACGGGAGAGACATCTACAATAAGAGATTTAGAGCGAGAACACAAAACATTTGCGCAACTCTGCATAGACGGAGCAAAGTGTCTGCAGCAGGATATGCCCTGTGGGACGTGAGGGAGAGATAAACGACAGCCAGACCACGAAAGTTCTCGTGCATACCACCCAGGCATTTGTATATTGTTTTGACAAACCTGGGAAAACGAGACAGAGAAAGCTGAACTACCAACAGGATGGAGGTAAGACAAAATGGAAGAAGGGACACTTTAATTTATAGATTAGATGACATGAGATTGAAGAGAGAAAAGGAGGGGCTTGGTTAGTTCTTGCGCTTCTACAGGCATGTGACTGGATCGTCTGGTGTAATGGAAACATGGAGCTGGAGAGAGACAAGAGGGTCACTTAGGAGGCACTTGCCATAATTTATGACAGAATCATCTGGCAGTGATAGACCTCTAGAAAGAAGAAAAAAGATGTGAGCAATATTAGGGAAGTAGTGTTCATGTGATTTATAGACCTATTGGCTATGAGGGAGGAAGACATGGCAGATGACCTAGTGATCTCCAGCCTGGGAAGCAGGCAGTGATGATGGCATTGTAAACCTAGCGGAAGTGGCACAGAGTTCATTGTGGAGGTGGGAGAAAAGCTTGCTTTATTTATTTATTTTGGCCACGAGGCAGGTGGAATCTTGGCTCCCTTCCACCCCCTGCATTGGAAGATGTAGTCTTAACCACTGGACCACCAGGAAAGTCCCACTTGCTTTATTTATTATGTTGACTCACACATATTTGCTCAGCATCTTCATGGAGTACCTGAAAGTTACCCAAGAGCTAAAACTGTATAACTTAGTATGATTTTTCATTTAAAATGTTTTCTAAAATGTTGCCCAGATATGTCCCTGATACATAAATGAGATTCATGAAACTGACTCTTTGCGACCCCATGGTCTATCCAGTCTGTGGAATTCTCTAGGCCAAAATACTGGAGTGGGAAGCCTTTCCCTTCTCCAGGGGATCTTCCCAACCCAGGGATCAAACCCAAATCTCCCTCATTACGGGCAGATTCTTTACCAGCTGAACCACAAGTGAAGGCCAAGAATACTGGAGTGGGTAGCCTATCCCTTCTCCAGCAGATCTTCCCAACCAGGAATTGAACCAGGGTCTTCTGCATTGCAGGTGGATGCTTTACCAACTGAGCTATCAGGGATGCCCTGACTTTTATGCCACTCTCTTAGAATTATTTCTGTATATTTTTGCTTGGACAAAGGAAAAAGCATTACTATTTGGCAAGTGCCTATTTTATGCAGGCACTGTTTTAGAGTGTTTTTGCATATTATATCCTCTAACGCTCACAAAAGTTGAAGTAAATGATGTCCAGGAAAGTTCAGGGAACGGTAGTCATCTCCATTGATAGCCTAAACTTTAGCTTTGTAAGTTACTAGTTCTCTGGGCCCAAGGCCTCAGACCGAGACAGAATACTTTATCTCTTGAGGGCACTTAGCTTTGTACATCTTTGGTAGAGTGGTAATCCATTTGGTCTCATGGTGTGTGAAAGGTTAAAATTGTAATATATCCTTTGAACACTGGATGGCAATATTCTGAATAGGCTAGTCCACTTCCCTGTGTTGGAGAGTCTTATACAGGGTTTATATAACAAAGCTTCTGAAATCCTATTCAGTCTCTGGCTTTCTGAGCCTTGCATAGTGTTTTTGCCAATAGGGAAGAGAAAAACTAATTTGGCTAAAGTGCCAGTCAGTCCATCCAAATGCTTGCAACAGGTCAATCATATTATCCTGAATGATGGAAACAATACACATGATAAATTAACTCCAGGAGGCCAAGAGCTAAGCTTTCTCATAGTGAAATTAAGAAGTTGAACACATTCAAATAATTTCTGCCTCAGTGCCAAATGTGAGCTTCAATAATTTTGCAGCATTCACATCTGATGAGCATATTCTGAAAGGGATGTGGTTTGGGTGTGAATATGTTTCACTGTCCCCCAAACTGGGGAGTCTGTGGAGTCTTTTATCATACGGATGTCTTTGGGACAACATAACACAAGATTCTAGAGAAGGACATGGCAACCTACTCTGGTATTCGTGCCTAGAGAATCCCAAGGATGGAGGAGCCTGGAGGGCTACAATCCATAGCATCGCAAATTAGAAATGTGCGGTGGGAGATATGAGAACAGTGTCAGCTGGCTGAAATTTGGTATTAAAACAAAAGGAGAAGGATTGTGTGTGAAGATGAGAAGAAGGGGTTCATTCTCTGAATTATTTGTGCATGTATGACTTCCCCTGTCCAAAAGCAGAAATGTAGAGCTGGGTGTATTTTCATGTTTTCTGTTTGTTTGTTTTGAGAGGCTCAATTATGTGACCTGCAGCCAGACTTGTACAATTTCAGAAAGTCATATGTCAGGTCCCTTGGTGGTTCATAGGCTAAACTCTAGGAAAGTTCCCCCAATTCCTCCAACGTTTCAGAGCTAGAACTTAATGATAGATTAGAAATCAAAGCTAATGAATACATTCCTGAAGCCAGCCATGTGTCATAAAAGCACAGGTTTTGGTCATTTCCCTGGGCAGTGTCTCAAAATGGTAATAAGAAAAAGTAGTATTAGGAATTACATTCAACCAAAAGCACCTGGTGAAGCTCAGCTCTCGGGAATGCCTGTCAGAGCCGAACCTGCTTCAGGAGCAGATGTGTACTCGGGTCAGATGGGATTTATTCTCATCTATCACAGCTTGCTCTCCTAAACTCCTCTGCCATTCTCTTTCTAGTGCAAGTGATGTTATGAAACACGGGGGGAAATATTATACTTTAAAATAAAAAGCACTAGCTGCAAAAAGTTGTTCCCATGAGAAAAGCATGGGATGTGTGTGTACCATTTAAGTTTTGTCTTCAGCCGTATAACATGATTTCTATGTGAGTTTAACTGAGATGGTTGAAATATATAGGAGATGCTGAAATATGAGATGAAAATTGTCCTAAGCTTAAAAAGAAAATATCAGAAAGCAAATCAATTTTATTGGATTTCAATCCCTCTAATTTCTAAAACAGGGTAGAATTGGGGATAATTATATCTTCTCCAAGTAGCTGATCATCACTTTCTGGGTTTACAGCAACATAACAGCAGTAGGCTAAAGAAAAGTATTCTGTTTATAAGTAAGAGAATATGCATTTAATTAAGCCATAAGGGAAGTAAAACGTTATTTTTCTAATTGCATGTACATTCTTGTTTATATGTTATATATGCAGTTTTTAAAAAGCTTCAATGTATATTGTTTCTAGACTGTTTATTACACTTGTAGAGAGGCAATGATGAAATAGGCATTTGGTTGTGGAGGGATGTTCACAGAGGTCATCATCTAAAAATCCAGTGGATCTTAAACTTGGCTCAATAATTGGCAAGTCTTTTAAAAATGCGTATTCTAAGCTACATCCTAGCTCTAATGAATCAACATCTTCAGGCATGGCACACTCATATACTGTCATTAGAAATGATGAGATAGCCCCTTTTGTTGGGTGCCATGGCCCAGCAGACAATACCCTGGGGAAGTCTCCTTTCAGGACAGCGCAGACCTGACCACCATCCTAAATGCCCCTTGATCTTCAGGAAATGAGATGCTTCATTCCTCTGCCAGTGGGCAGCTTACCCACCTGTGGCCTACTTTCCTCACCCTGCTGGCTTCCCACTTAAAAATTCTCCAGGAGGGAAGCAACCACTAATCCTTATCCTGAGGGAACATGCATTGAGGAACGTGCACTGGTCCTTTGGTCCATGTTGGCTGTACTTCAGCCCAGTCAATATCTGGTGCATGCCTGCCCTATCTCCTTATATGTTTCTTTGGCTGGGAAAAAGAAGTATTCTCTCCTTTTCTCTCAGCAGAGAAAGGTCAAAGTATTTCCCACTCTGACACATTTCTTTAAGAAATTGATCTTTCCAAATGGTAATTTTCTTTGCTATATGCTGGAGATATAGGAAAGATAGATAGTTAAGAGACCAGCTCATTCACCATGCAAAAAGAGGAGATAAATTTAATAATTCTCTTTAGAATAGGGAAATGTTTATTCAAAAATGTTTTCAGCTCTCAGCTTTAGCCCATATTCAGGGAGTCACCTTAACACCCTGTTCCGTAAGTGTTTAAACTCAGTGAGCTGAGTTCAATCATAAAAATATTGTGATGGTTAATTTTATGTATCACCTGACTAGCCATGGAGTTCCCAGATATTTGATAAAGCATTATTTCTGGTGTGTCCCAGAGAGTGATTTTGGATGAGACTGACGTTAGAATCAATAGACAAAAAAGCAGATTGCCCTTCCCCAATGTGGGTGGACATCAGCCTATCCATTGAAGGACTGAATAGAACAAAGAGGTTGGGTAAGGAAGAATTCTCTCTTTCTGCACAATTGTTTTCAAGCTGACACATGGGTTTTCTCTTGTCTTCTGACTTGGATTGAAACTTCTCTTCCGCTCTCCAGGTTTTTACCTGGACTTGGACTCTCCAGGGTCCCTGTCTTGGTGACTGCAGGTCTTGGGACTTCTCAGCCTTCATAACAGTTTTTTAGCCAATATATAGATAAATAAATAGACAGACTGCTAGTCTGTTTCTCTGGAGAACCCTCATACAGACATGCAATTCCTTCTCACACTCCTTGCTAATCTGATTCTGTTGGACTGTTGGCTTGCTCACACCAACCCTCCACCCAAGATTCCGTCAGACAAAACTTATCCTATAGCTTTTCACTTCTCTGCTTACGCAAAACCCATCTCAACTAGCTTGCATCAATTCAGTTTAGTTTTAAATCTGTCTACTCTTCAGAGATTTTTCATGCTAGTTGCTAAAGTTTTGGCAGCTTCCCGTTGGCCATTGTGGGAGTATTTATACCACAAAATTGATAAATGTAAAAATCAGGGTTGGAGGGAAGGGACCCAGTTTTACTGACACCAATCAAGGGGAATAATATAAAATTCTACTTTAAATGACCCCTTCTGAAGATCAGTGCTCTATCCTATAAGAATGAATGTTACATTTTAAAAATGCCAATAAAAGGTTTCTTTTTAAAAAAAAAAAAAAAAAAGTAAAGTAGTAAAAAAGAGAAAGAAAATCTGTCTGTCCCACCTCTGAGACCCAGGTTGAGCCATCAGAGACTTTAGCAACTGAATTCTTCATATGCAAAATGAAGAAGATGGCAATCATATAATCATGACAAAAGTATGATATATGTGTGTTGAAGTGCTTTGTAAAATCTAACATAGGATGTGCATATTTATATTTTAATTATTATTTCAAATTCCTTAAGATTGGGACCTCCCTTTCTTCTTCTTTAGCTACTCCCCAACTATTAGCTCAGTACCCGATTGTGGGACTGTTTTCTTTATTTCCTGAATATAAACTAAGGTTTTTCAAAGTTAACAATACAAAATAATCTCCACATGGGAAAAAATCAATAGGCATTGTAGCCTTAACTCTGTGTCCTTGGAAATATGTCCTCCATTTGGGAAAATCACTGTTAATTATGGTTGCTAGAAGCTCAGTCTTATCTATTATTTAATTGCCTAGTATTTTAATAAAGATAGTCTTAAAATTCAGGAAGTGAAACAATATAGAAAAGGTGCATAAAGGCTCTTGAGGTACAAATGACCTCAGGCACAGATCAAAAACATTATCACCATGATTATTACAAGAGAATGAAACAGGGGCTTCCTAATCAAATTAGTAAAGAAAAAGAAAGAAACTTTCCACTGCCAAAGTATGATATTCAGTACTATGGAATAAATTCACTTTCTAGTATGAGTATAACATGACTCATAGCCAATTACATAATTTGAAAACTCTACCAAAAAGTAATAGCAATCTTTCAGAAAATAATCCAAAATTCAATAAAGAACTTGTTCTTTCAGTTTATTTAAAATGTTCAATAACCTTTTCATTTTTTGAATAACGACAAATATTTAGTCAGTCCAAATGGTAACTCCTTGAAGATCCAACAATTTGCAATCCACTTTCTTTATATATACATATATGTACGTATATATATAATTTTATTTATTTATTTATTGGCTGTGCTGGGTCTTGGTTGCTGCTCCAGCTTTTCCCTAGTTGCCCTGAGTAGGAGCTACACTTTAGTTGCAGAGCATGGACTCTAGGGAGTGTAGGTTTCAATACTTGAAGTACATGGGCTCAGTAGTTGTGGCTCATGGACTCCAGAGCACAGGCTCAATAGTTGGGGCACACAGGCTTAGTTGCTCTGGCACATGTGGGATCTTCCAGATCGGTGATTAAACCCTTGTCTCGTGCATTGGCGGGCGGATTCTTTACCACTGAGCCACCAGGGAAGGCCTGTGATCCACTTTCAAGCAAACATTCCAGCTTCTATAGAATATATGTGGGCAAAATTTAGTGGCATCCAAGTGAAAGTGTTGGACTCTCAGTCATATCCGACTTTTTGCGACCCCATGGGCTGTAGCCTGGCAGGGCTATCTATCCATGGGAGTCTATCCATGGGATTCTCCAAGCAAAAATACTGGAGTGGGTTGCCATGCACTCCTCCAGGGGATCTTCCCGACCCAGGGATCTAACCCATGTCTCTTATGTTTCCTGTATTTGCAGGCGGGTTCTTTACCACTTGTGGCTCAGTTGGTAAAGAATCTACCTGCAGTGTGGGAGACCTGGGTTCAATCCCTGGGTTGGGAAGATCCCCTGGAGAAGGGAATGGCTACCCACTTCAGTATTCTTGTCTGGAGAATTAAATGGACAGAGGGCCCTGGAGGACTATAGTCCCTGGGATTGCAAAGAGTCAGACATGACTGATTGACTAGCACTAATTACCTATGTATGAATGCATTCAAGACACATCTAGTGAATGAGTACCATCTACCAGTCTCAAAGGTGTAAAAGATATCACCTGCCTCTATGGGGCTTACTAAATAGCAAGGAAATGGTTAACTAAGTAATATAATTTAAGTGAAAACGACTCAGTTGTGTCTGACTCTTTGCAACCCCATAGACTATATAGTCCATGGAATTCTCCAGGCCAGAATACTGGAGTGGGTAGCCTTTCCCTTCTCTGGGGGATCTTCCCAACCCAGGGATCAAACCCAGGTTTCCTGCATTGCAGCCGGATTTTTTACCAGCTGGCCCATAAGGGAAGCCCAAGAATACTGGAGTGGGTAACCTATCCCTTCTCCAGCAGATCTCCCCGACCCAGGAATTGAACCGGGGTCTCCTGCTTTGCAGACAGATTCTTTACCAACTGAGCTATCAGGGAAGCCCAATAATATAATTTAATGTGGTAATAATTGAGTGGTACAGTATTCTGTGGAAGTATGTGGCAGAAGCAACTACCCCTGTGTCATGGGATCTATGGGTGTGGAAGAGATCATACCCTAAGGAAGGCTCTGAAAGCTCGTGTGTCGCTTTTTCTCCCTCTCTTCTTTCATTTTCTCCTCTAAGTTATTCTCTATTTCACTTTATTCCAAATATTTTTCTTTTTTTTCTCCTTGTCCCAACCTACCTAGTATTAGACCCTTTAGTCTTTCTGCATTTGGAACTGACTTTGGGCTTGAGCAACAGTTCTCGTTAAAGCTAAAACTCACTTAATTCATATCTAAAGTCAGTTTCCTAAAACCACACAGAAACCTACAGTCTTGATAAGTGTGTGAGCCCTAAACTTGTAATCAGATGATCTGGATTCAAATTGTGATTTTGCTGAGCAATAATAGCCAGGTGGCTGAAAATAAATAACCTCTCAGAGTCTAAGAGTCTTCGTTTTCATAATGAGCCTAACTTACAGGGATGTTGAAAGGAGAAATGTAGTAAAAGTGGTGTATAAAATGAAGAGTAAGTCAAATAAAAGCAATCTTATCAAAGGAACAAATAAACCCCCCCCAAAAAAGATATAATTTGACTCATCCAGGAGGTGTTTTAGGAGACTTTGTTTTGAAATACATAGAAAGTTGAACCTCAGTTGTGCCTTTACAAAATGAATCAGATTGCAGAGCTGAGAGAGGTGGGGCTGTATTGTGCAGAAAACTATTTTGTTTTTAATAGATTTTGTTAGGGAAATGTCTAAGTCATTGAATATGACTGACAGAGTTTGAAAACAAAACATTTTTAAAACTATATATTCATCATATATTTTACTCTTTCCATTTGTATAGCTTTTTAAAGGTAGAATGAAACCTTCTTACCATGTGAATCTGGGAAGTTTCTTCAGCATAGAATGGACTCATTTAATTGTTCAAAATACTTAGACACAGATTTATATTATTGTCTACAATTTTTTTTAAAAAATTCCAAAAAATACTGAGCAGCCTACACTTTACTTTTCATAACTACAGAATGCTCAAAAAATCTAGCAGCTTAAAGGAAAACATATATAATAATAGTGAATTACCATGATCGTTCCATTTACAATAGACCCTCATCTAGGATCTAGAGTGACAGCCCACTCTTTTCTCATAGTATTTCCAGATGATGGGCCACTTTTTAGCAGAAATTTTTTGGAAGGATGAATGTGTGTGTATCTATACATAAAAGATTTTGTATACTTTGTTTTCTTCTAAGATAATTTTTTTTTTTAAGTTTCCCCTCTCTTTAGACAAGGCCACATTTGATTCAAGACATTTTAGGAAAACTTTCTACTTCTATTTTGCTTGTTGATTAACACAACCTCTCTTTGAACAAATATTTATAGAGGAACTCGTATGTGCCAGATAACCTTTCAAGGGTTATTTCATCTAACTGTCATGACAACACTGCCAGAGTTTGGACTGAGACAAACCAAGTCAAATTCTGTCAAAAGCACGCCTAGGTGTTCTGTCATCCATATCTTTGTGGAATTAATTTGCTCATCTAAGCAATTCGGCAGGAAATGTCAAAACCTGTTTTCAACTGTTTTTCAATGTCAGCCCTTCACTGTAAAAAGGCACTTTGGAGTCACTGTGTCTCGGCTGAGGGCGCTCCGATCGATTTCCACATCACACAGGAAACACAGTTCAGTAGAACCCTGAAAAAGTGAAAGTGTTTAGTCACATCTGACTCTCTGTGACCCCGTGGACTGTAGCCCACCAGGCTCCTCTGTCCATGGAATTCTCTAGGCAAGAATACTGGAGTGGGTTTCCATTCCTTTCTCTGGCGGATCTTCTTGACCCATGGATCGAACCTGAGTCTTCTGCTTTGCAGGCAGATGCTTTACCATTTTTGGCCACCAGAACTTGGAACAGAAATCCTACTCCTATCCAGAGGATCTGCCACCTAGTGGTGAAGTTTAGCAAAACTTTTTGTTCACTAAGGCCATAGTTTTCTTCATAATTGTATTTTTCTTAGCTCTAGATAAGGGTCAGCTTTGCTCAGCTACTTCCAATGAGAAATGCAGACACATTTACATGATAATAAACCAGCAGGCAGAAATTCTTGGGATGACAAGAAACCCCTTCGACTCTCCCTTTTTCAAGGAAAAGGAGAACGTGCACCCCCTAATCAATGGCGCTTCCTGTGAGAGAGGCATAACACTCCATATGCAAAAAAAAAAAAAAAAAAAAAAAAGCCACGCAGGAGCAAACTGCAAAGAGACTTGACAAAGAATTCAGTCCACTGAATTAGAATTTGGCTGCTTCTGGATTCTTAAATTAAGTGCCCTTTTGTTTCTCTGACTTTCAACAAGGGTATTAGCAAGTATTTTCCTCCTTGGTTTCCTGCTTTTTTAGCATATAAAAATACACATTTCAGTATTCCTCACCAAATGACAAATATGAAGTGTTTGGGAATTTTCAGAGGAACAGTATTTTTGCAGACATTGCAGTTTGCCAAAAATTCTGAAGTTGAAGTCTGAGGAAGAATGAGACTTGCATGAAAAGACCAGGCAAGAAGTCTATCATTCCTAAGTCTCGTGTCAGCCTACAATGTTGTATTTCGTGTTACAATCCCATCCTGACACTGAAACATTCATAATGCTGAGATCTGGGGCCAGGATGAGATGTTGTTTTGGAGTGGGGATGAATCGAGTCACTCATTCTCAGATAAAACGCACCCACAGTCAAGAGCTCCATGACTCTCTGTGAGACAGATGGGAAGTCCTGATGCATACCAGGCCACTGTTCTCCAGCAAAGAAAACAAAAACCCAGGTGCAGAATGTATTGGAACAGTGCAGATGGGCCTTCAAGGGTGTTCGCTGTTTACAAGAACAGGAACGGGCTCTCATCAGTGAGTGACCGCTCTTCCTGGGGATCTGTTTCCCCCAGCTGGTCTCAAGCAGCATGCTCCCCCCACCCCCCAACAAAGGCGCAGGCAGCAGCTGTCAATGACCTCTGGCCCTTCAAAGGGAGAGTCTGGGTGGCTGCTCTCACCCTGTCAAGATCTGCTAATTATGTGAATGCTGAGAGTCAGTCACACTAGCATGGTTTCTCTATAGCCCGTCTGCCTCCCACACATCTTTCTCTTGTCTGCAGTCTTTTTAAGGAAAACAATTTACATCTGTTTCTATACAGATTCCTGGCATCTCTTCCATCCAGTTGTATGTTATCAGCTCCCAGTTCTGTCTGAAACGTGCTGTTATTCGGGGAATTGCAAGTCAGCTCAAAGAAGAGGAATTTGAAAAGAGAGAAGGGTCCTCTTGATACCTACCCTCTGCCATGTACCTGTCTGTCGTTTGCAGACAAAGCTTCATCTGATCATCATCATAGCCCCTAGAAGAGAACATCGCTGTTCACACTTGGCGGGCAAGGAAACGGAGCTGACACTCTTCACGACTGTCTAATCTCTCCTCCTCACTTCATCGTTCACATGACCTCATTTATCTTTGTTAAAATTCTATTTCATACACCACTGCTCTTCCCTGACCTAGTCAAGGAATTACAAACTACTCCATCCGCTTTTTAAGAGGTAGTCTCAGCCTAACCAGTGTCCACTATTCCTCATACAACTAAGACTTCTCTCCCTTACCTGTCTTCCCCTTTCTGTTTGCCCTTCTTCCAGGGAAATCCTACCATGTTTTGCAGATCAGCACAAGTATCACGTCACTGACGAAAGCTTTTCTCTATCTTTAATATGTGCTACATAACTCTTATCATGTTAAACTTAGTGTCTCTCAGTCCATTAAAGATGATTTTGAACTATCTATGCATGCACTGAAAATCATTACCATGATGCAACATTATAATGATCTCCATGGGACACTGTATTAAATATCATGTAAGAAGAATTAGGGGATTCCCTGGGGCTCAGACAGTAAAGAATCTGCCTGCAATGCAGAAGACCCTGGCTCGATCCCTGGGTCAGTAAGATCCCCTGTAGAAGGAAATGACAACTCACTCCAGTATTCTTGCCGAGAGAATCCCATGGACAGAGGAGCCTGGTGGGCTACAGTCCCTGGAGTCACAACACGACTAAGCAACTAACACTTTCAACACTAAGGAGAATTAGGGAAAAGAGGCTACATTTCTGATCTCTTCTGAGCTAGGCTGAAAGAGAAACAGAAAGTAGAGAGCTGAGTCACATAATACAATATGAAAGTAAGCTTCCAAGTAAGAATTTCTTATCATTTGATTTTGTCTAGAGATGTTGAAATCAAAGATGTTCAGACACTTGTATTCTGTGAGGATGGCTCAGGTGAAGAAAAATTCGTATTGCATCATTACAATTGATGAAACCTATTCATTATTTCATTTTATAATCTCATTTTATACATAAGCAGAGATGTACCAATAAATGCTAAATAGCCTTTCTGAAATAAAAAGGGACCTTGATTTGTAGTCTTTGCCAACTTATTTAGTACAAATATTTCTACTACTACTGTTTCAGTTTCTAAATGCTAATGTGACATCTCATATCACAGGGTTAGAAGAATTATGCACACGGTCTCTTCAGTTCAGTTCAGTTGCTCAGTCATGTCTGACTCTTTGCGATCCCATGGACTGCAGCACGCCAGGTTTCCCTGTCCATCATCAACTCCTGGAGCTTACTCAAACTCATGTCCATTGAGTCAGTGATGCCATCCAGCCATCTCATCCTCTGTCGTCTCCTTCTCCTCCCGCCTTTAATCTTTCCCAGAAGCAGGGTCTCTTCCAATGAGTCAGTTCTTTGCATCAGGTGACCAAAGTATTGGAGTTTCAGCTTCAGCATCAGTCCTTTCAATGAATATTCAGGACTGATTTCCTTTAGGATGGACTAGTTGGATCTCCTTGCTGTCCAAGGGACTCTCAAGAGTCTTCTCCAACACCACAGTTCAAAAGCATCAATTCTTCGGCGCTCAGTTTTCTTTATAATAGTCCGGTCTCTTAGGAGCTGATATGAGCCCCCTCCAGCACACCTCTCAAAAAGCCACATATTATTTCTATTAAGCAGATGAGGAAACTGAGGGTCAGAGAGGGTTTGTAACTTGTCCAAGACCACCTTGTAGATATATGGAAGGCATGTGCTTTCAGTCTGGTATGTGAGATTACAAATTCCATTCTCCCCTGCTAAAGCACACCGTCTAGACAGCGTCAATAAGTGACGGCATTAAGGACACGGAACACACGGAACACTTCTCAGCTCCTTGATGCTTCTCCCAGGAGTAGGGAAGCCAAACACAAAGAAATAGTCACATGGTGGGCAAGTCTTCAGTAAAACGTTTCAACAGAGGAGAAATTTCTGGTAGCATATAGTGATGATTCTCAGAAAGAGAGAAAGATGAGCAGGAATAGAGCTTTTGCCTTTGCATGTAATCATCTCTCTACTTCTACAAGCCCCTCACTTTCACAGAAACACTCCTTTCCTCTAGGCCTTAACTTAGCCACACAACAGACTTCTCCCTGTAGTTTGTACTTTTTCCCCTCCCTCATTTCTTTCTTTCCTTCCTTTCTTTTTCCTTCCTTCCTTCTTTCCTTCGTTTCTCCTATGTCCTTTCTTACTTACTTCCTCTCTTTCTCATTTATTTCTTTGCCTAACACTATTCTATTGTTGCCCCTTCATTATCAAGGATCTGAAATAATATGTGACACTGTTTACCAATGAGGTATGTCATATGTAATTCATCCTGCCAAAGTCATTTGGCCAAGTAGGATATAAAAAAGTAGTTACAGAGTCAGGATGTGTTAATGGAGTACACAAAAGTGTGTTGTCAGGGTCAAATACATTTGCCAAGAGGCATAAAAATACTCTCATTAAAAGTATGGAGTAAAAAATTAATCTGTGGGATATCAAGCACTATTTCGACTCTTCTCAGTATGAATAAGGGGCTTCCCTGATGGCTCAGATGGTAAAGAATCTGCCCACAATGCAAGAGACCCAAGTTCGATCCCTGGGTAGGGAAGGTTCCCTGGAGAAGGAAATAGCAATCCACTCCAGTATTCTTGCCCAGAGATTCCCATGGACAGAGGAGCCTGGTGGGCTACAGTCCATGGGGTCACAAAAAGTCAGACACAAATACAAAAGCATGTACAAACCAAGGTTAAAGTCTAAATGTTTGTGTATAAAACTTTCAGATCTTCATATCTTACAGAGAAAAAAAAAAGATTATAGAGCTGTAAAGAATATACATAGTGCACTTCCTTTAATTCCCATAATGAACTCGCCCGATACACTGTTTAACACTAAAATGAATTTCTAACTTTAACAACAAGGACCTCTGATCACTGACATGGTATATCAAGTGAAATTCAAAACAACACATGAAGAAAAGAAGCCTTCCAGTTAAATCAAATGATGCTTTTAAAAAGTCACACACTCAGGAATCACTTTGTAGCCCTTGGTTTTTGGTCTGAAGTATTTATTCCCAAGGGGAGAATCGGCCCCTCTCCTGCCCACCAGCACCCTCTTCACATCTCCCATTTGTCAAGCCATTTGTCAACACACAGCAGTCTCCAGAGTGCCTGGACTTTGTCAGATTCTCATCTGGGAAGCAAAGCAAAGCTGTCTAAAGTCACTTGCACAGCCACCTCCTTACAATGACCAGAACCCAGCCTCAGAGAAATCCACCCCTTCAAAGCCACACTCATGGAACAGAGTTCTCTAAGTAGCCGTGACACCCCTACCTAAAGGACCATTAAAAACTGGAGGAGCCGAAGGGACGAGAAACAGGAATTGAGACCTGGCTCTGAGCATCTCCAGGCCTCAGTTTCTTCATCTTTACATGAGACAGCATCTGGACCAGAGGATTTCAAACTTGTTTCCAGCTTTAAATCTCTGTGGCACAAATACAGGCATCACTAGACTGTAGTTTACTTTTTCAACTGCTAGATAAAAGTTTGAGGATTCTCCAAGGATAATATTTTAATTTTGAGGACATCTGTCCCAAGTGGACAAAGTGAGACTTAACTCATGTGTGCTTTGGAACTTGGCTTGGTCATCCTGGACATTCTGAAATGAAGGATACATAAGTAAAAGAGCCCAAGAAGGGATGCTATCTGTCTATGCAGGAAATAGTGGGAAATCCGTTTAGCACCCACAGTGGTTAGATGCTTGAAGTAAGTATACCAAGAAAGTAGTATCTTGGTGGCATCACCATCCTCTGTGGTCTAGTCCTGAGCATTCATGGTTTGTTGTTGTTCAGTTGCTAAGTCACGTCCGACTCTGCAGCTCCATGAACTGCAGCACACCAGGCTTCCCTGTCCTTTACCAGCTCCCGGAGTTTGCTCAGATTCATGTCCATTGAGTCAGTGGTGCCACGCAGTTTATGGTTTTGGCATATAAATAGATATTTCATTTCTCTTTGAGATGAATAGAGTCTAAGAAATTGCCTCACATTGATGAGATAATGATAACTGTCACACAAGGACCCTGGCAAGCACTTTACCTGCAGTGTGTATTTTAGGACATACTCACGACAGCCTCATTGGGGCTTCCTAGGTGGCTCAGTGGTACAGAATCCACCTGTCAGTTCAGGAGATGCAAGAGACAAGGGTTTGATCCGTGGGTCAAGAAGATTCCCTGGAGGAAGAAATGGCAACCCAGTCCAGTATTCTTGCCTGGAGAACCCCATGGTCAGAGGAGTTTGGTGGGCTACAGTCCATGGGGTCACAGAGTGTTGGGCATGAATGCACAAATGAGCACATATGCACACCATACTGTATTGCCTAAGCGAAACTTACAGAATCTGATATGGCCTAAAATGCAATTATAGAAAGAATTATAATAAGAAATCCTACTGTTGTACTGCTCAGTTTGCCTGGGTCTATTCGGTCCCCAGCACATGAGAAACTAAACTCCTCTCAGAAGAGGTCTGGTCAGCAAGCATGAAGTAGGTGCAAATGGGTTTGGATTAAGTCAAGAAAAACATCATCATGTCTGGATCCACAGGGGCACCTCGGTGTTGGCCAGATCTAATCTGCACTGATAAATCCTTGCTCCTGGTCTGTCCTGACCATTTCCAATCTCCCTTTGATGCATACCATCAGTGGGTGTGCAACAACATTGGTGAGGCTGTGGCTCTTATTTTTATCTGAAGAAGCCTCTTACATACCTCTGTTGCAATGGGATGCTTTCCTGATTGTTGCTAATGTTTAGTCACTAAGTCGTGCTCCAATCTTTTGCGACCCCATGGACTGTAACTCACCAGGATCCTCTGTCCATAGAATTTTCCAGGCAAGAACACTGGAGTGGCTTGTCATTTCCTTTTCCAGGGGATCTTCCCGACCCAGGCATCAAACCTGCGTCTGCTCCGTTGGCAGGTGGGTTTTTTACCACTGAGCCACCAGGGAAGCCCCACTTTTCTGATTGCACTTCTGCCAACTCTTTCTTCAGCAAGGAATTGTTTTGCAGTTAATTTAAATAGCTAGCAGTTATAGACCCTGTTCTAAGGACATAACTCGTGTTGTCTTCATCAATCTTAATTAATTAAGCAACCCTCTGAAGTCATTACTATTAATTGTCCTCATTTTACAGATGCAGAAACCGAGACACAAAGAGGTCAGTAAATTTCTGAGGGTCACACAACTCTAAGCGTAGAGCTGAGCCCCAGTTCATTCTCTTATTCACCCTGATTGTTTCTAAGAATATTTAATATGCCTATTTTTGCCATTTTTATTCTTTGATGATGACAAAACCTTCACATTCAGCTGACACTTTGAAGAAACTGTTGTGAATATAACCATGAAAGGTACAAATGACTTAGCATTATATGTCACACACAAAGAAGAATACCTAAAGGAACTCAGTTGTCTTTATAATATCCACTTGTCATCTTCCCATAAGCGTAGCACCCATCCCCATTCAGGGATTGTCTTAAAATTGCATAATGTAAATTCTACACACAAATTGTCACTGGGAATATAAAACCAACTGGATAAAACAATCTGATGTAAATAATGTACCACTTCTTTCCTCTGGCTATATCAGCCCTCCTATGTGTGTCTGGGTGTTTTTACTAAGAAATTATTTCATGGTCATAAGAAGTTAATTACACCTTCTCTTTCATAATACTACCCTTACCACATCACTGTCTTCTAGGTCAGCTGAACTAATTCATCCTTTTAATATTTACATTTGAAAGATTCCTTTGAAGCTCCATGGCATCAGGAGGTGAGGGTCTGCAGGAATGATAACAGGCCAGACACAAGCCCTGTTTCTATCATTTCTGCTCTTTCATGTAAAGACTGACTTTCAACATCCTGAAATTTCCACTCTGTACTCACCAGTGTAGCTGCTGGGTTTCTGTCAGATAGAGAGACAAGGTTTTTGGAATTTTCCAAAGAAGTGATTCAGGAAGCTGTAACCTCTATTAGAGTCTGGAACTGGACAATGGTTCTTCTTAAAATGTTTGTTTTTTTGTTTTTTTTAAATAAACAAATTAAAGGACCAAGAATTTCTGTCTTTTCCCCTCCCCTTCCCTTGCTCTGATTTTATGTTTGGTTGCTAAATAAGGACCAGTTTAAAATATTTCATTTCAGGAAAATCCCGGCAAACTTTCCCCAATTGAACAGGAAAAAATACTATAATGTTGCATCAAGCCTAGATTAAAGTTAATTATAAATAGTACAAAGAATTTGATTTTAGACTTCATGCTTTACTAAGTAACTCAAGTATTCAATCAATAGAATTACCAAGGATAGAATATTACAACCAGTCAGTGAAAGATGAAATGATTCCGTTCTAAGTGAATGACTAAATGGACACCAACAGGCCTTGAAAAAGAATATCAACTTGTCTTTCATTCTAAAGGAAGACTATCAAATACTCACCTTCTGCATGAGGTCTATGGTTAGCCACTTAAAGAGCATGTATACAGTATCAAATCTCCCAAGGATTTCTGAGACTATCTTTATTTCAAACATCCTGCCATGTTCACCCAAGGAAATTATTGAGTGTCTCCTGTTAATAATTGTAATATTAACAGTAATATGCAGAGTATATTCAGTTCAGTTTGGTCACTCAGTCGTGTCTGACTCTTTGCGACCCCACGAATTGCAGCATGCCAGGCCTCCCTATCCATCACCAACTCCCAGAGTCTACACAAACCCATGTCCATTGTGTCGGTGATGCCATCCAACCACCTCATCCTCTGTCATCCCCTTCTCCTCCTGCCCCCAATCCCTCCCAGCATCAGGGTCTTTTCCAATGAGTCAACTCTTCGCATGAGGTGGCCAAAGTATTGGAGTTTCAGCTTCAGCATCAGTTCTTCCAGTGAACACCCAGGACTGATCTCCTTTAGGATTGACTGGTTGGATCTCCTTGCAGTTCAAGGGACTCTCAAGAGTCTTCTCCAACACCATAGTTCAAAAGCATCAATTCTTCGGCACTCAGCTTTCTTTGTAGTCCAATTCTCACATCCATACATGACGACTGGAAAAACCATAGCTTTGACTAGATGGACCTTTGTTGGCAAAGTAACGTCTCTGCTTTTTAATATGCTGTCTAGGTTGGTCATAAATTTTCTCCCAAAGAGTAAGCATCTTTTAGTTTCATGACTGCAATCACCATCTGCAGTGATTTTGGAGCCCCAAAAGATAAAGTCTGCCACTGTTTCCACTGTTTCTCCATCTATTTGCCATGAAGTGATGGGACCAGATACCATGATCTTTGTTTTCTGAATGTTGAGCTTTAAGCCAACTTACTCTTTGTCAAACTATGCATCCAAAATTTTTATTTGGAAAATATGATCAGAAAAGAATTTTACTTTCTCTGTCATCAATAGGCTTTATGAGGGTGGCCTTTTAAAATGTATTGGGTAGAACTTGGACTTGAATGAGTTTATTTTAGAAGTTCATGTTTTTGAAACCAGATTGTTTGTGTTCATAGCTCAGTCCCCATTTTTTACTTACTTGTGTAAACCAGGGACTGTAACTTAATCCCATGGAGCTTTAGTTTCCTCATCTGCAATGTGAATAATAAGAATGTGCATTCCATTGGGTTAAGATAATTTAGTAAGGTAATGAAGATAAAGTCCTTTAGCACATACTAAATTCTCAATAAAAGTTAACTCAGTATTTTATCTAAACTACTAATTAATTTAATTGACAATCAGATGAGGCCAGTACAAGTATATTGCCATTTCACCTCAGAAATGTCTCAGTACGTATAAAAGAAGGGTATAGAATTTGTACAACATATTTGTTGATGTAATTTAACCCATTTCTAGAAAATTGTCTCACCGTCTGTTAGTACCTTGTACTTAATTTATAAAGTGTAACTACTGTGTGTTTGTATAAGTACCTTTACAATGTGAGAAAAATATTTTTGTCTATTTCTTAGTACCAGTAAGTTGTTACCTTGCTCAGTCATGTCTGACTCTTTGTGACCCCATGGACTGTAGCCCACCAGGGTCCTCTGTCCATGGGATTTCCCAGGCAAGAATACTGGAGTGGGTTGTCATTTCCTTCTCCAGGGGATTTTCCATGACCCAGGGATCAAACCGGTGTCTCCTGAGTCCTTTGCATTGGCAGGCGGATTGTTTACCACTAGCGCCACCTGGGAAGCCCCAAGTTATTACCTTAGTTGCACCCTAAAGGAAGACCCTTTAGAATGGCAGGAGCACCTTTTGCTCTTTACCTGCCTCCATACATTTTTCAAAGGAATGGAACTGCCTATTACCCCAGGCCCAAATTATTTCAAGTATTCCATCAAAGATAAACTCCTTTGCTATTTTGTTTCTGGTTTGTATATTATTAAGCACTGATACCTATTTTTAAAATCATATATCTTATTTTCAATGTCTAATGAAAGGTTATCAAATGAAATATCAATATGACATTTTTTTAACTAGAGATAAGAAATATTTATACATGACCTTTTTTTCAGCCCCCCTCCCCAACAACCTATATGAAAGTAATAATCCTAAAAGTCACATAAGCAGGAGAATCTGAGGAAACAAATAAGAATCCATTCATTCTTGAAAAGTAAATGTTACAATAAACAATTACAGAAGTTATAACTAATGCTTGCAGAAAACCAGTTCTCATGGATCTGCTATGGGAAGGATGGATAGCATAATAAGCAAGAATCAACTGTGTAGTGCTGAAAGATGCTCAGTCATGTCCGACTGTTTGCGAGCCCATGGACTATGCAGTCCTTGGAATTCCCTAGGCCAGAATATTGGAATGGGTAGCCTTTCCGTTCTCCAGGGGATCTTTCCAAGCCAGGGATAAGACATAGGTCTCCTGCATTGCAAGAGGATTCTTTACCAGCTGAGCCACAAGGGAAGCCCTTGTAGTGCTTAAGTAGAGTCAAAGCACCAAGGGGTGAGGGGAGGGGATAGGGAAGTGGGAGGAGATTTATTGATTGCAAAAGAGCTGGACATGACTGAGCAACTAAACAACAATAACAAAAACTTTAAGCCACATAATTAACATAAATACCTCCCAACCTTGCAGTTAACACAGTCTCACTTACAGTAGGAATTCAAGAAATGTTAGCTGGATGAATAAATACATAAATGAACTCGATCCTGACCTATAAGAGGATAGAAAATGCAGACTAATGTGTTGTGGCTTTGTTTTATTTTTCGTTCATGTGTTTGGCTTCTGGCAGAATGGTGATCAATTAACTTCCCATTTTAAAGTAGCTTCTTCTTTAGCAAAATGTATATATGATCACTTCAGTTCAGTTGCTCAGTTGTGTCCAACTCTTTGCAACCCCATGGACTGCAGCACGCCAGGCTTCCCTGTCCATCACCAACTCCTGGAGCTTGCTCAGCCTCATGTCTATCAAGTCAGTGATGCCATCAAACCATCTCATCCTATGTCATCCCCTTCTTCTGCCTTCAATCTTTCCCATCATCAGGATCTTTTCCAGTGAGTCAGTTCTTCGCATCAGGTGGCCAAAGTATTGGAGTTCCATCTTCAGCATTAGTCCTTCCAATGAATATTAGGGACTGATTTGCTTTAGGATTGACTGGTTTGATCTCCTTGTAGTCCAAGTGACTTTGAAGAGTCTTCTCCAACACCACAGTTCAAAAGTATCAATTCTTTGGCGCTCAGCTTTCTTTATAGTCCAACTCTCACATCCATACATGACTATTGGAAAAACCATAGCTTTGACTAGACGGACCTTTGTTGGCAAAGTAACGTCTCTACTTTTTAATATGCTGTCTAGGTTGGTCATAGCTTTTCTTCCAAGGAGCAAGTGTCTTTTATATGTTGGATTGGCCAAAATGTTTGTTCCAGTTTTTCCATACTACCTTACAGAATAATAATAATCATAATGTTATAATTTAAGAATCCTTCCTACCCCAAAGGATTATTGTGACTTTCAAATGAGAGCACTCAAATTTACAAATGCTCTACGTAATTAAGTAATTTTTATATCACTTCCTTAGAAAAAGGGAAAAAGCCCCTGCTACGTTTGTACTGATCTAAACCCTTTCAATCTACCTTTATGTTACCTAGAGGTGTGGGGATGAGGCTAAGGGTAGAGTGGAAAATAGAGAAGGGAGCGTTGGTACAGAAGAAAGTTGGAGAGTCTTCGATCATCTTTGTGATGGTTTAGAGGGATTGTCTGCAGAAGGGGTGAATGAGAGAAGGGAGTCACCATTGCTTCCCTCTGTAAGTCAAGTGCTGGATGGTTTATAGGAAACAAGGTGTGCGAGTCCCTGAGGAAAAAGGTGAGAGATAGCAGTTACAACCATAAATGGAAGAACAGTCATCGCAGGTTCAAAGTGTGAAAAGCAAAATTAGTCAAGCACTGCTATTTTAAGTTTCACTTGCGCTCAAAGCAAGCAATATGTGAAAAGTTTAGCCCCTTGCCCCTGCTTCTGAAAGCGGAGGTGAGACACACCATAAAGAGGAATGAGGGTTTCCTGTGTTAAAATATTAATTATTTGTGGGTGGTATTTTTTAAATATAGCCAGGAGTGGCTATTGAAATGCAAATGTGTGTTTATTGCCCTGAAGGAGATGTTGTAAAATAAGAAAAAAAAAAAAATAGACAATACCCAGAGCTGGAAATTGCCCCCTGGGCCAAGGGCAGATGTTGGGTAAGAGCAAGAACAGGCAGAGAGGGCAGGAAGAAGGGAGGAGGGGCTGGGAAAGGAAGAAATAGAAAAAACCAGTGTGGACATCCCATGAGAGCTGATTAAAAAGTCGCAGCTGAGCCTAGCCTTTGTCACAATCCAAGAAAAGCATCCCAAGATTTATGGGTGGAATGGTCAACTACTGAGAATGGAAAGACTCTCCCCGATAGAAGCCTATATGGTCAAGCTGATCTTCTGCCTTTATAATGTGAAATGATATATATCCCCTCCCCATAAAGTAAAAGTTGACTTGGAAATAATGCAGTCTTAGAGAACTCAGGTATGGAGCAGAATAGCAGTATCACTAGAGATGAGATAGAGAAGAGGCAGAAAATGTCGTATCTATGTAATATCTGGTTAGAGAGGTTTCCCACTAATCTTCCTTACCCACTGAATGGGGACGGAAGAGGAAAACTGAAGACTTACTAGGAATGGGCCTGGAAGAAATAGGGAAAAACCACACAATCAAACTCTGATTGTTTCATCACTTTCCCACTTTAAGCCATACTGGAATATGAATAAAAACAGCAGCTAAAAACAACACCTACACAACTTAGTGACTGAACAATAACAAACTTAGACACAATCATTCATGAACCGTTGCCGTTTCTAGCTAATTTACTATGTAAAGGCAAAATGCTAAGGAAACTTGAATACATACAGGTGGGCTGGGAAGCAAGAACAAGAACTAAATTCATACTTCTGTGTCTCCCATAGACTCCAAGTGCCTTTGTGTGTGATTCCATGAACGTTAATATGAACTGTCACAGAACCACACATTTCATTTAGAGGTTGAACTCAAGTCAAATGGTATTTAAATATCAGGGGTTTTTTTCTTTTTTTTTTTTTGCAAAATATTTTTTTCCTTTATTTTTTTATTAGTTGGAAGCTAATTACTTTACAATATCGTAGTGGTTTTTGCCATACATTGACATGAATCAGCCATGGATTTACATGTGTTCCCCATCCTGAACCCCCCTCCCACCTCCCTCCTAATCCCATCCCTCTGGGTCATCCCAGTGCACCAGCCCTGAGCACTTGCCTCATGCATCCAACCTGGACTGGTGATCGGTTTCACACTTGATAATATACGTATTTTAATGTTGTTCTCTCAGATCATCCTACCCTCACCTTCTCCCATAGAGTCCAAAAGTCTGTTCTATACATCTGTGTTTCTTTTTCTGTCTTGCATATATACTAACGCATATACGTGGAATTTAGAAAGATAGCAAATATCAATTTTTGAATTGATTTATTCAATCAAAAATTTTGGTGAGCAACTTTGCTCGTGGTCCGGTGGCTTAGATTGTGCTCCAAATGGAGGGAGCCTGGGTTTCACCCCTAGACAAATAACTAGCTTCTACATGTCGTAACTAAAGATCCTGCATGCTGCAACTAACAGCCTGTGCAGACAAATAAAACATGTATATATATTTTTTTAGTTATGATGAGTGCTTCCTATATGCCACACACCCTGCTGAGTCCTGGGACAGAGCTGTGAACAGAGGTGGGCATTGGAGGAGGAAATGGCAACCCACTCCAGTATTCTTGCCTGGGAAATCCCATGGTCAGTAGAGCCTGGTGGGCTGCAGTCTATGGGGTCGAAAAGAGTGGGACCCGACTTAGTGACTAAACAACAAAAACAGAGGTGGGCATAGCACAAAAACTTTGTGTCCAGGTCACAGAGATGAAAGAGTGATAGTGAACTACCCTAAGTTCATGCCCTAAGTTACCCAGACTTTTTATCCTTAATCAGCTGGACAACAAGAGACCGACCATTAGATGTGTTTTTAATCAGAAAAAGAAAAAAAGGCGGAATCAATTTATACTGCAGAAAGATGATACTAATTATATGCAAAACTGATAAACAGGAAGGAGAATCAAGGATTTGAAAGGCTGGAAAACTGTCAGAAGTTTACTGCATACTTGGTACAAGGAAATGTAAACTCAAGTGGTGTCGGTGAGAATATTTTTAAAAGGATCAGATCTTTACCAGAAACACTGGCAAAACTTGGGAACAATTAGAGACAGAGAGTAAAAGAGGAAGAAGGAAAGATTACAAAATGATGAGAAGTTTTTGGTTGAGAAAGTCCACGTGATAGAAAATAACCACCTAACATAAGTGACCTAAGTAATTCTAAAGACGATAGAAAACCAAGAAATTAGTACGTTTTCCTTAAGCTGCTCGTAACTGATAAGATGTGTCAGAATGCTCACAGCTCTCCAGGCACTGGGGTCAAGAGTGGTTCTTAGATTTCTGGGTTTCTTATCTTAAATTCATCAGTGAGATCCTTAATGTTAACATATGTTGCATTAGAGCTAAGTTTGTTTTAGAGTTGGTGGAGATATCCTTCATTACGCCAAAAAAAGGTAAGTGTCGGAGGAAGAAAAACACATTTGAGAATGACCTCTTATTTATGCTTAAGGATATGGTTTTATCGACTCGGCTCCTTTCACAGACTAGTAGATCTTGCCAGAATACACTAGGTCTCAAGGATCCCAAATTTAAAATTAGAGGGTAAAGATTAAGGATAAAGTGTAAAGAATAATGGATCAGGAAGAACATTTTTCTCTCCGTAACTCTGCCCTGCCTACTAGCTGTGTGTCTTGGATAAGAAAAGCAACAAACACACTGTAGCTAAATACACACACATACACACACACAAAACTGGGAGGTTAATGGCATTCATTCATTTGTTTATTTTTCAACAAGCTTTTATTGACAGCCTAATTTGTGCTAGGCACAGTTCACTACACTGGGGGATGCCAGAGAAGGAATTATACGGTACTAATGGTGAAACTGGGCTTCCCAGGTAACTCAGTGGTGAAGAATCCACCTGCCAATGCAGAAGACGCAAGTTTGATCCCTGAGTCGGAAAAGATTCTCTGGAGAAGGAAATGGCAACCCTGACTGGAGAACTCTTCAGGAACTTTTGGCTGGAGAATTCCATGGACAGAGGAGCCTGGTGGGCTACAGTCCATGGGCCGCAGAAGAGTCTGACATGACGTAGAGCCTCAACAACAGTGGTGAAACACAAGACCACACAGTATTAGGAGTGCTTTCAGGGTAGACTGTAAAGCTCACTTTGGCTGTGGAGAGTCTTCATGAAAAAAGTAAAATCTGAACTCTCTCAAGGGTTGAACAAGTATTTGCCACATGTACCCACTGTGGATGACATTCCCACTAGGAAGAATTGACTAGGGATCAGAAAACTAAAACCATTGTATTGACATTTAAATGTTATATTTTGAAACCAGTCTTATAAATTTAAAACTTAGAAGTTTTCCTTTCAGGAGAAAAATACATTTTCTTTTGAGCAGAGGTTCATAGGATGTAAAGAAATTTTCCTCTTTGAGAGGAATTAAGGAATTTTAAAGTCTCAAAAACAGTTGAGCAAAATTAATATTCCCATATTATCTGACAAAGATAAAAATGTTTTAAAATAGTAACATTTATTCAATATGTTTACAATATTCATGAGGTCTTACAGATATTTCTATGTGTTTCATTCTTTTTTATTCTACTGAAAAGAACTTAATGACCTTAGTAAAAAAAAAAAAAAAAAAATCTCCCACCAAGGATTCTGTTCAATTGTATGAGCATTTATAGAAGCTTCCTGATTTTTCAATCAATGTTTAATATTTATAACTGAGAAAATTGAGGCAATAAGAATTTCTCTTTTGAAACAGTTATTTCATAATCCCCTTGTATCCACACATGAAGATTCACAGTAGGTCTAACAGGCAACAGTTTTTGCCTCCAACTGTAACATTCCAAAAATGTTTTCCCTTGTTTCTTTGAGATGTAGGTTATAATATGTATTTTTAAAGGTAATTTTTAGAAATGATGCATTGGAAAAAAATTTTTTTAATTAAAAAAAGAAATGATGCATTGGACAAACACTGCAAAATTTTCATTAAGTAATCTAAAATGAAGTGATATAGGATTTTGAAAGGGAAAAAAAAAAATCTAGCTATAATTTACTGAGTTTCTACTTTGTGCCAAGCACATTACATTCCTTTATTGCGCTCAGTCACTTCAGTCATGTCTGACTCTTTGCAACCTCATGGACTGTAGCCCACCAGGCTCCTCTGTCCATGGGGATTCTCCAGGCAAGAATACTAGAGTGGGTTCTCCAGGGGATCTTCCCAACCCAGGTATCAAACCCATGTCCCTTAGTCTGCCTACATTGTCAGGCAGGTTCTTTACCTCTAGCACCACCTGGAAAGCCCACATTATTGTAGCCAATCCATATAACACCCTTGAGAAATAGAGTTAATTCTTGTTATTCACAGTAGCGACTTCTATAAAGTCACTACAAACACTGAGTTAATGGTTATGGAGCCATTGTTCCTGGAGAAATAGTGGGATATATTCCTGGGAGTCTCTGGTCATAATATTTTCATCAACCAATCAATACATAGCTTCTTTTTATGTGTGTTTCTGTTTAAAGACACCTTACCTAATATATATTGTCGATTTATTAACACTGAACTCATGGCTAGCAATTAGCCATAACTCCTGCCTGAGTGAAGTTTATATAATTCACGGATTTTTCCCATAAAGCACATCACAGCCTTATGCTAAAGAACACTAGACACACTTGAACACTATGCTTGGGGCCATACTGGAGGCAAAATCACCAACAAAAAGAACAAAAATGTGAAAAACATGGCATCAGTTAGACTGTGAAAAGGACATCTTTCTAGTATGAGAGCTGAGATAAGATGGTGGCAAGTTGCCTTGTTCAGCTTCAGCTGGGCATGTGCATAGTGAGCAATTCACCTTTTTCACCACCCTGCGTATGTTCATGAGTGCCTGCGAAAGTGCCAAATTCTGATTTTGATAATACAAATAAATATTAGCGAGTAGGTGAACTTGCAATGACAGAATCTGCAAATAATGAAGACTGACTGTAATTATTATTACTCCTATTTAATAGAGAACTAAAATTTTAGAGAGCTTAAATAATTTACCTGAGGACATCCAGAAATACTGACTAGGAAATAACTGGCTATAAAAATTATTCAAACTTAGCCTCATGTAGGGACTTTAATTTTTTTTCAAATAGTCAATGTGCCAGAAGGTTTAGGAACATAGGTCCTGAAACTGAGTGGCTGGGTTCAAATCCTAGTTCCACCATTTACTATGTGTTTGGCGTTGGCAAATTGGAACCCCTCCAAGCCTGATTACCTCACTGGTAAAATGGGGATGATAATGATCAGTGCAGAATCAGGTGATTGTGAGGATTAAACAAAGAATCCCTGGGAAACAACCAGCACAGCTCTTAGCTTCTGAAAGTGCTCAGTGACTGTTAACGGCTTCAGTTCAGTTCAGTTCAATTCAGTCACTCAGTCGTGTCCGACTTTTTGCAACTCCATGAACTGCAGCATGTCAGGCCTCCCTGTCCATCACCAACTCCCGGAGTTTACCCAAACTCATGTCCGTTGAGTTGGTGATGCCATCCAACCATCTCATCCTCTGTCGCCCCCTTCTCCTCCCGCCTTCAATCTTTCCCAGCATCAGGGTCTTTTCCAATGAGTCAATTCTTCACATCAGGTGGACAAAGTACTGGAGTTTCAGATTCAGCATCGGTCCTTCCAATGAATATTCAGGACTGATCTCCTTTAGGATGGACTGCTTGGTTTTCCTTGCAGTCCAAGGGACTCTCAAGAGTCTTCTCCAAAACCACAGTTCAAAAGCATCAATTCTTCAGTGCTCAGCTTTCTTCATAGTCCAACTCTCACATCCATACATGACTACTGGAAAAACCATAAGCACTGTATTACCCTTTCTATTGCTGCCATATACTGACCATCAACAGAGTCAAACACTGACATAGGAACATAGTATTTGTGTACTCTTTCCAACAATCTTATGAAAAATTTTCTCAAGTCCCCTAAAAGTCATTAGTAGAGAAACCAAGATCTGATTTCAACTCTTTGACTCCAGCCAATGTACTCCTAACACATCCTCCCCCTGCCTCTCTGTCCGTCACCGCAGGATCTATATTTGAAGAACAGTTATTTCCTTGGGATGACATGCACCATAACATAATGTACTATCCTCTTCCATCTGCTCTGTGCTTCTAGATACTATTTCAGATAAATTGGAAATTCTTTAAATGAAAATGAAACTATTTCAGCACCCTGAAATATTCTTTACAATTCTATGCCAATTTTATTATTTTTAAAAAGCTCATCTTCATGTTTTGTGTCCTATTAGTTGCTCAGTCGACTCTCTGCAACCCCATGGACTGTAGCCTGCCAGGCTCCTCTGTTCATAGGGATTCTCCAGGCAAGAATACTGGAATGGGTTGCCACACCCTCTTCCAGGGGATCTTTTTAACCCAGGGATCTAACTCAGGTCTCCCACATTGTAGGCGGATTCTTTACCATCTGAGCCATCAGGGAAGCCCAAGAATACTGGAGTGGGTAGCCTATCCCATACAGTCAATAGCCATATTTTTTCCTAGACTTCTTTATTTATTTATTTATTTTAATTGGAGGATAATTACTTTACAATATTGTGATGGTTTTTGCCATACATCAACATGAATTGGCCACAGGTACACATGTGTCCCCCCACATCTTGAACCCCACTCCCTACCCACCCCCATCCCTCTGGGTTGTCTCAGAGCACCAGTTTTGGGTGTCCTGCTTCATGCATCGAACTTGCACTGGTCATCTATTTTACATATAGTAATGTACACGTTTCAGTGCTATTCTCTCAAATTATCCCACCCTGGCCGTCTCCCACTGAGTCCAAAAGTCTGTTCTTTATGTCTGTGCCTCCTTTGTTGCCATGCATGTAGGATTATTGCTTTTGAAATATTTTAAAACCAATTGGTTTGAAATATTCCATTGTTTCCTCAACACTGTAGTATAGTAGACATCAGATTTTTCAGGAGGCATTTAAAGTAATATGAGTGCAATGACTAATTTTATGTGTCCATTTGGCTAGGCTATGGTGCCTGTTTCATCAAAGACAAGTCTAGATATGGCTGCGAAGATATTTGTGGATGTGATCAACACTTACAATCAGTTGAATTTAAGATTATTTTCCAGAGTGGGGTGGGCCTCATCCAATTAGTTGAAGGTCCTATAGAGAAATGTATTTATTTGGCTGTGCTGGGTCTTAGTTTTGGCATGTGGGTCCTTTTAGTTGCAGCATGTGGGATCTTTAATTGTGGCATGTGCGATCTTTAGTTGTGGCATGTGGGATCTAGTTCCCTGATCAGGGATTGAACATGGACCCCTTGCACTGGGAACATGGAGTCTTAGCCACTGGACCACCAGGAAAGTCCTCAGTTGCAAGTCTTGAGAGCAGAAGAACCTGACTAATCCAGTGACCAAATGTTTTTGTTTGCCCAGGATAGAATAAGTGGGACATGGACTTCTCCATCCTATGCCAGGACAGACTTGGACAAATCAAGACAGGTTGGTCACACTACCTTAAAGTTTATCATCCCTGCAGCAAATCACAGGATGAAAAGAAATATTAGTGTTACACAGATTTGTAAGATCTTTCCAATTATTATTGGTACAAGTTATCTAGCTAATCACAAATCAGACTACATTAACTTAGCACTGCACTAACTTGTGTGGGTGTATGATAAAGTACACATAACACAAAATTTACCTTGTAAACCATTATAAAGTTACACACCGATGTGTAATCATCACCACTAGCTACTTGCAGAATTTTTGCATCACCCCAAACAGAATCTCATATCCATTAAACAGTCACTCTCCTCAACTTCTGGCAACTACCAGTCTGTTTTGTCCCTCTATGGGTTTGCCTACTCTGGCAAATATATGACGATGAATTAAAACGCTGCCTGAAGGAACTCAACAACACAGATTATGAGAAAGAATGAGGACAAGTGTATTGAGCTTTAAGTCATTTATTCATGCATTCGACAACTGTTTATTAAACAGCTACTATGAACCAGATGCTTTTAACAAAAATAAGGCTCTAACTGTCCTCAGAGTCATGGGGTTGACACAGAGTATCAGCCACTAGTGGCAAAATGATTGGATGTACTGAGTTTATGGGAAGATGGAAATGAAGCCCGTATAAGTCAGAGCCGTGGTTTTTCTTGTCCTGTTTCTGTGTGGACAGAGATAGGGGACATCAGGAAGCAATTCTTCTCAGCTGGCACAAAGACAAAGGTGGCCACAGTGGACGAGCAGGAGGATAAGAATCAACTGTAGTCATGGAAAAGAGAAACTTCTGCTTTTTCATGGGATTAAAAAAAAAAAAAATCTATCCAAACTGCTTTGAATGGTGCTTAGCTACGCATTCGGATATCACTCTCTGATAAGAAATACTATAAAACACCTGTGTTAGGTAGTAAAAGTCAACAACATCCCCTTCCTATCAGGACTTCATCTTTATTCATCAGTGGTTTGTAGGACTTCTACCACGGCCTGGCAGGGAGATCCAAACAGGTCCACCTCTCTATTGAGCTAGAGATAAGTACTTCCACAAAATCTTACCATTATGATGCTACGTAGATCATGTTTACAGTCCTGTAATAAAGCCACTAATAATACTTTGTACTTATGACCTGCCTCACACTGAATATCTCAAATGTTTTATAGACCATAAATTCTCCCAACACCCTTCATGAGATAAAGAATAATTACTCTCCCCTAATAACAGAAAAACCAGAAACTAGCTTAGCTGAATGACTTGCCCAAGGCCACTGATACAAGACAGAAATGCACTTGTTCTGGAGATTAAGTGGGGCCCATCCTGGACCAAAGGGTTGATACTTGATCCCAGGGACTGTTTCTATTTCCCCTTTCTTTTTCTACCAATTTCTGGCAACTCTCCTAAGTTTCCCTCAAGGTGTTAACTGATACCAGTTGATAATGCTTAAGGTGTTAGCCTTCCCAAGGATATCTACCTTTTATTAGGGAGCTCTTGAAGCCTGGCTGGATTTCAAGAACCAAGGAAAAGAGCTCTTTGAACCGCTGATGGAGAGTTTGTTCCCTTCTCCACCATCCTACACTGTTGGTGGGAATGTAAATCGCTACAGCCACTATGAAGAACAGTATGGAGTTTCCTTAAAAAAACTCAAAATAGAGCTAACATATGACCCTGCAATCCCACTCCTGGGCATATGTCCAGAGAAAAACATGATCCAAAAGGATACATGCACCCCAGTGATCATTGCAACACTGTTTACAATAGCAACCTAAGTGGAAGCAGCCTAAATGTCCATCAGCAGAGGAATAAAGAGTATGTGGTACATATATACAATGGAATACTACTCAGTCATGAAAAACGAAATAATGTCACTTGCAATAACATGGATGGACCTAGAGAGTTTCATACTGAGTGAAGTAAGTCAGCTAGAGAAGAAATATCATATGACATCCCTTATATGTGGAATCTAAAAAGATGATACAAATGAACTTTCTTACAAAATAGAAATAGACTCACAGACTTGAACAAGCTTATGGTTGCCGGAGGAAAGGATGAGGGGGAAGGGATAGTTAGGGTGGTTGGGATCAACATGTACACTCTGCTATATTTTAAATGAATAAGCAAAAAGGACCTACTGTATAGCACATGGAACTCTGCTCAATGTTGCATGGCAACCTGGATGGGAGGGGGCTTGGGGGAGAATGCAGACGCGTATATGTATGGCTGAGTCCTTTCGCTGTTCTTTCACTGTTCACTGTTAACTATCACAACATTGTTCATTAATCAGCTATATCTCAATACAAAATTAAAAGTTTGAAAAGCAAAAAAAGGAAGTTTGTCCCCTTCTCATCACTCACACGGTGTACAGCCCAGGGGACCATTCGCCCCTGCCACCCTGGAGACTATCTCCAGAGAGAAAGCTCTTATCCTACTACATCAGCCAGTGTACCTCGAGTCTGTGCTTTGGCTTAACCACAGAAATGGAAACAAAAGAATTATCTTTGTGGCAAGAACTTTCTGACATCAGGACCCATCTGGTTGTATTAGGCCGCAGGATCCCTGAAAATATTTTACCGCTCCATTCTTTATGCCCAAATATTGTTAGTGAGTGAATTCTTTCTTGACATGGGCTGGGAATACAATCCAAACACTGCCACCAGATGGGATCTCTTTCAACTAGCAGGACAGACGTTTCCCACAGAACTTCCAAGATCAGCAGCATTTAAGACCTCCTTCTACCTAAATGGGGGGAAATGGAAGAGTTTGAAACCACTAGAAAAATACTTGGTTGTCCACTGCCCTTTGTTGCTGTTTAATCGATAAGTTGTGTCCGACTCTTGCGCCTCCGTGGACTGTAGCCTGCCATCACCCCTTGTTGAAACTTATATCTGATTTCCTAAAGTGATTTTGAATGGTCTGTTACCCACGATTCAAAAAGAAAGTGAAACTTTAAGTTTAATAGGGACTAGGGGCTGAGCTTTACTGTATGATCATTGACACATCTTTTATGATATGCATCATTTAAAAGTATTGGAGAAGGTAGTTATATTATGTACAAGTGCTGAATACACAGAGAAAAACATGGCGGGGGGTGAGGTTTTTCTCCCCATCTTTTTTTATCACTGGACAAGAAGTAGTACTGCTTTTCTCTAAAAAGGAAATTTTTTTCTGCTATCAACCTGAACTTCCTCTATATACAGCCCTGTTGAGGCTTGAGAGATAATAGACTATCCCAAGTTGAAAAACAGAAAGCTTCTCTTTTTCAGCTTCATGCCGTCTTAGGTGGCAGAATTAGTATATCACTATTTGTGCCTCAGTGTTAGGGGCTTCCTTGGTGGCTCAGAGGTAAAGAATCTGCCCCTAATGCAGGAAACCCAGGTTCGATCCCTGGGTTGGGAAGATCCCCTGGAGAAGGAAATGGCAACCAAAATTCTTTCCTTGGAAATCCCAAGGACAGAGGAGCCTGGCAGGCTACAGTCTATGGGGTCTCAAAGAGTTGGACATGACTGAGTGATTGAGCAGGCATTCATGTTGTTATTTCAACTGCTTTTCTAAAGGGTATGGAGGCAAAGCCCTCGCCCATGATTCTTGTCCTCAGGAACTGCATTCTAAATAGAGATGCAAATGTACACAAATGCTCATTTTATATGGACAGTTAGCTTCTCATATGTTTATATATTAGATATAATAATGGCCTGGAGTCTTCCAGAAAGACTTTATGGGAAAAAAAAAAAAACCTAAACTGTGCTGATCTGGAGAGGATTCACTTCTTGGTTTGGGTTGGGTTTCACAGTAGGAGGAAATTTGCACCAGAGTTCTAAAGCAAGAAAAGTTGCCACAGCAGCTTGGATAGGAGGGGAGTTTGGGAGAAAATGGATAATGTTTGGGGCTTCCCTAGTGACTCAATGGTAAAGAAACTGCCTTGCTATGCAGGAGATGCAGGAGACAGGCTCAATCCCTAGGTTGGGAAGATCCCCTTGGCAGAGGGTATGGCAATCCACTAAAGTGTTCTTGCCTAGAGAATCCCAGGGACAGAGGAGCCCAGTGGACCACATCCATAGGTCGAAAAGAGTCGGACACAACTAAAACGACTTAGCATGCACACACACATATACAAAGATACGTATATACGTATGGTCGAGTGCCTTTTTTGTTCACTTGAAAATATCACAGCATTGTTAATTGGCTATACTCCAATATGTGCGTGTGTGTTAGTCACTCAGCCGTGTCTCACTCTTTGTGACCCCATGGATTATAGCCTGCCAGATCCCACTGCCCTTGGAATTCACCAGGCAAGAATACTGGAGTGGGTAGCCATTTCCTTTCTCCAAGGGATCTTCCCAACCCAGGGATCAAAACCAGGTCTCCTGCATTGCAGATAGATTCTTCACCATCTGAGCCACCAAGGAAGCCTATACTGCAATATAAAGAAGAACAGCAGCAGATTGCCTGAGGGCATTCTTTGTCAACTCCTCAGAATTCAAAAATATTTGCTGAACTAGCTACAAAGATCATCATGAATCCCTTTTTAATTATTTACCCTTCCTTCAAAACATGGGTTTCAATTAAAAAATGTGTTGTGTACTTAGTATAGATGGAGGATAATCAAAATGGAAAAAAAAAAAAAAAACAGGCTTTGGTCTTGCTGAGCTCAGAATCTGTCAGTTTCCATTCAATGTTAATTCCGGTTCAGCCAAATCCTACTCAGCTTGCCCAGCGCTAGCCAGACACTCCCACTGTGTTTACAGCTCAGCAATAGTTACCAGGATTGAGGACGTGGATACCTGAAGTATTTATACAGTGTTTGTGCAATCACTCTTCATTACCTAGTAAAAGACGGGTTTGCAGAGGCTGGCTCCTTGCCAGAGTTATCTAGATCTTCATTTTATAAGGTAAGAATTTACCCCAGAGTTCAAAAATTGAAAAGCAGGGCGGAGGAGTTGTTGGTGGTAATCACTCGTGGTCAAAGAAAGCTGTTTGCTTTTCTGTGGGCAGATATCCAGGGGCAGTTTGAAATGACTTCCCTCAAGGAAGAAACGACAGAAAAACACCTGGAAATCCTGAAGTGAAAGTAGAGAATAAAATTAATTTCCAGTGGTGATATTTATCACATCTACACCCTCTATCTGTCTCTATTTTTAAAGGATTCTTCACCATAACTAAGGAGCTTCCCTGGTGGCTCAGCGGTAAAGAATCTGCCTGCGATGTAGGAGACACAGGTTCGATCCCTGGGTTGGGAAGATCCCTTGGAGAAGGGAATGGCAACCCACTCCAGTATTCTTGCCTGGGAATTCCCATGGGCAGTGGAGCCTGGCATGCTACAGTCCATGGAGTCGCAAGAGTTGGACACAACTTAGTGACTAAACCACCATCACCACACCATACCTAAGCAACTTTAATTGATCCTGTTAAGGTTTTTACATGGGTCATCTGAGCAGTTACACCTAGAAATTTATGTGCAGGGTGAAAAGGCAGATGGTTGCAGCCATGCCAATGGTTGCTGAAGTGAAAAATGAGATCACCTCCCTCCAGGGACTGGAGGGTCAGAAACCTCTTTAATCTATAGTCCTATTGCCAGCCATCTCATGGACTGCATATGCAGGTAGGGCCAGTGGGAAAGAGGAGGGACAAAAGGAGGTAAAGTTAAGAAAGTGAGAGGATTTCCCTCATGATCCAGGTGTTAAGAACATACTTGCCAATGCAAAGAACATGAGTTTGATCTCTGGTCCAAGAAGATCCCACATACTGCAAGGCAACTAAGCCCATGCCCCACAACTACTGAGACCATGCTCAAGAGCCCATGCTCCATGAAAAGAGAAGCCACGGTAATGAAAAGCCTGTTCTCCACAACTAGAGAAAGCCCACATGCAGCAATGAAGACCCAGTGCAGACATAAACAAATAAAATAAAATAATAAGGGAGTGGGGAAAGGCAGAGAGAGAGGGGGGCGGTGGTGAGCCTGAAGGCTGAAGAGGAATGAGACAGCTACTTGTATTTCTGCATTGCCAGCTAATCCTCACTGTTGGGGGCTTAGAGGCATAATTCCCTGGGAGAGTGCTATGAAAATATGAATGGAAATGTTCACTGAATTGCATATGGAACCACTTCCAGGGCCTAAAACACTTTAAGTATTGTGCCTTTAGAAACTCAGTTTAAGAACCAGTCTCCAAAAGGGTGAGTGAGAACCAAGAGATGAATTCTAAGAAGAAAGAGATTGTTCATTTATTTTAATGTAACAGCTTTTCCCCAAAGAATAAAACTAGCAAACTGCCATGTACAAAAACAGCTAAGTCCAAGAGACAGATATATGAAGTAAAAAGGCCTTTAAGAGACTGTAAGTATTGAAACACAAATTACGGTAGAAGGATGCCACCTGAACTGCCTTCAGGAAGAAACTGATCAGGATGGTGGGTAGAGCTCCACAAACAAATCCCATAGACAACAGGTGGAAAACAAGGGGCCAGGCACCTGAGGAAACACTCCAACTACCAAACCACAAAAGACTAAATGAACAACCAGGGGAAGGAGGGTGTCAAGATGGGCTTGCAAAGTTTCTCATGCTATCATTCAAGCATGACACTAAGCCTTCTACCAAGGGGAGAATATCCATCGTTACAAGCAAAATTCTTAAAAAGAACAAAATAAAGAAAGAAAAAAATACAAAAAAATTTTTAATTAAAAAAAAATAAAGAAAATTATTTCCTTTTTCTTGGGGGAGGGGGAGATGTAAGGGCATATTCTCAAAGCATCATTATCAGTTGAAATTATCAGTATAGGCGAAATTGAAAATACAAGGAGAAATATGACCAGGCATGTCAATTAGTTATAGAACTTTAGTGAGCATGTTGTTCTGATATGTTCCTTACGAAGCAGAATCAACATAGTTAAGCATTAAAAAAGGATGCAATTCCCTCAGAGTATAATTTCTCTAATTTTTTATTAAGCAGAAAAAAGTCAAAATACTGTGTGATTCTAAAGATACAATTAACACAGAGATATATTCTATGCCCTAGACATAGAAAAAGGAAAATTTGAGAAGTTATACCCCAAGATGCTAATTTTGGTTTTGCTTGGGTCCTTTGATGACAGGTGATGTGAAAATATATAAAATACTGTTTCTGCCCTCAAGGATCTAACTAATTCATTTTCCTTATTATATTGGTTTAGTCATGTTTAATTTTCATATCATTCAAATTTTAAGGGCTGTCTTAGTTGAAAAGCAGTTGAAATGAATTCAGGGGAAAAAAGGAAATAAGCAAAAGCTAAAATCAAATTATTTTGTATTACAGGAAGGTAAACATTTTCTATTCTATATGGTTAGACAAGAAAACAAATGCATTTAGTTGAAGAAATCTGGGGTAACACCCCTTCAGCTTATCACTATTCAATTGGATTCTGTTCCACAAATACTATATTAAGCATATTATACTAAGCATGTAATGAAATGTAAGGAAATTAGAGGAAGGCAGTGGGGGTGAATGATGAACAACTCTCCCTGCCTTCAAGGCCTTTGTATCTAACAAGATATCAGATCAATGTAATGACACTTCCAGCTCTCTCCAACCCTAAGTCTATGCCTAGATTCTTATCTGATTTTCTTAGTTAGGACAGAAAATAGGACTGAGCCTTTGGGAGAAATCCTCTGAGTGACTGAATAGTCTCAATGTAGATCATTAAGAAAGTGTTAGATCCTCAGTCTCTGGAATGCCCTCAGCAGATTTGCCTTCAATCATTATGAATAAATTTCCCATCACTCAGTCTTCAGTTCAAGTGCTGGGTCCTCAGAGAGATGTCTCCTGACCACCTTACCATTCTGGAACACCCCAACACCCCCAGCACCCCCTTCCACATAGACACACTATTCTGGGACTTATTGCATTGTTTTATTATCTTCATGGTGCTTCTATGAAATTCTTAAATCTTTGATTTTATTGTCCATTTCTCTTGAAATATAAACTCCATGAGGATAGGATTTCAAAGGTATTTTGTATGGCTACATCCCCAACTTTTAGAACAGCCCATAATTATGCTCAATAAATATTTATGAACAAATGAGGAAGCACCTACCTGTCTATCTGGGTCCTGCTACCTTGACCCTAAATTAAAAAAAGAAAAAAAGCAAGCAATCGCTTTATTCCCACTGCATCTCCAGCACTTAGAGGGATTTCTGATACATGGTGGATGTTCAGTTAAATGTTGCTGTTGTCCAGTCACTAAGTTGTATCCGACTCTTTGCAACCCCATGGACTGAAGCATGCCAGGCTTCCCTGTCCTTCACTATCTCCTGAAGTTTGTTCAAATTCATGTCCATTGAGTTGGTGATGCTATCTAAGCACCTCATCCTCTGCTGCCCCCTTCTCCTTTTGCCTTCAGTCTTTCCCAGCATCAGAGTCTTTTTCATTGAGCTGGCTCTTTGCATCAGGTGGCCAAAGTCCTGGAACTTTGGCTTCAGCATTGGTCTTTCCAATGAATGTGCAAGGTTGATTTTCTTTAGGATTTATCTCCTTGCTGTCCAAGGGACTCTCAAGAATCTTCTCCAGCACCATAATTCTAAAGCATCAATTCTTTATCACTCATCCATCTTTATGGCCCAACTCCCACATTCATACACGACTACTGGAAAACCTTAGCTTTGACTATATGGAACTTCATTGGCAAATTGATGTCTCTTCCTTTTAATACACTGTCTAGGTTTTTCATAGCTTTTCTTTCAAGGAGCAGGGTCTTTTAATTTCATGGCTTCAGTTAAACAATTGTTAGCTAAAATGACGGTAGGACAGTAGCCAGGAAGAAAAAGATCCTCAAAACAGAAAATCAAAATGTGGTGTAAGTCCGATATGGAGTTGTATCCCTGTGTGTTTATTTCCATGAACTTTTAGTCAATTATTGTCTGCAAGTTCCAGGCTTGCTTCAGTTGTGTGTCAAAAATCAAAATCAAATTAGTTGTGTGTTCAAACTTAGCCAGAACGTGACAGAAGGGTGTATCAGAATCCCTTAGTGCAGCACAGGAGTAAAAATAGGAATCAGTCAGAGAACGATGGGGCAGATGGAAAATCTCTGGGAATGACGAGTCAGAAGAGAGGTCCAGCCACTTCTTCCCCAGGTGGATATTCTCCCATTGCTGCCAACCCTGAGGGAGCTGGTTTTTATTAGAGAAGCAGCTATTCCTTTATAAAAGTAAACAAAAGCAGCATATGACAGACTCTCTTAAGTGTTATGAGAGGTACTAAATGCTATGAAGATTTAAAGGATTAAGAGCTTACGAGCCATTGGACTCATTAGGAATCACTGCACAGAAAAGGTAGAATCTTCAGATGGGTCCTGGGGAGCACAAACCAGGCAAATGAAGGCTGCAAGTGCAAAAACTGGAAAAGAATCATCTATTATGGCTGGAGCACAGGGGCTGTGTGGGAGAGAACAGACACACACCAGAAAATTAGGTAGAGGACAAATTGTGGAAATCTTATGAGTACCAAACGGAGGATTTATTTTGTTTTGTTTGTATTCAGTTCATAATGGGCAACTACTTACAGATTTTTGAGAAAGTTTATACTGTTACTGACCGACTTCCCAGGTAGATTAGTGGTAAAAAATCTTCCTGTCAATGCAACAGATGCAGGAGACATGTGGGTTCAATCCCTGGGTTGGGAAGATCCCCTTAGAAGGAAATGGCAACCCACTCCAGTATTCTTGCCTGGGAAATCCCAGGAAGAGAGGAGCCTAGTGGGCTACAGTCTATGGGATCACAAAGAGTCGAATAGGGCTAAGCATACACACGCACGCAATATTGTTACCAAACTAAGTTGTAGGAGGATAAATCTAGTAGCAGTGTTTAGATGGTTACGATCATAAGCAGGGTTTTAAATTGATTCCCAGTCATTTGTATAATTTCCATTGTCAGTATAAGAGAAAGCTATGGATATGATGGGATATCCCTTTGGTGATTCACTTATGCTATACGGCAAAATTGAGTTTACGAAAGGGAGGTTATCTCTGGTGGGCCTGACCTCAGCAAGTCCTTTAAAAGGATAAGGACTCTTTCTGGGGAGATTAGAAGGTACTTAACATCCAGGAAGTTCTCCTTTACTGGTTTGAAGATGGAGAGGACCACATGGTAAAATGGCAGATGGCTTCTGGGAGCTGATAGCAAAACCTGGTAATAGCCAACAAGAAGATTAGATTCCAGTCCTACAACTGTAAGGAACTAGATTCTGTCAACACATGAATGAGCTTGGAAGAAGATTCTTACTCAGAACTTTCAGATAAGAACACCACACATTCAGTACCTTCAATCTGAGACCCTGAGCAGAAACCCAGATGAGCCCACCTGGATCTGACCTACAGAACTGTAACATAATAAATGGGTGTTGTTCAGCCTCTGAGTTTGTATTTCTTATGCAGCAATAGAAATCAAATACACTTGGAGAGAGGAGGAAATCAAATACAGTTGGGAGACTATGACTCTTCTAGATCAGAATAAATTAGCAACTAAATGAAAGAGATGGCAATAAAAATAAAAAGACTGGATGGCAGAGATATCAAAAAGATACTTCATGTGACTTAGCAATGATTAGATATGGTGGTCAGAAAGAAAGAGAGAGAGGCAAATGTGATTCTAAGACTTGGGACCTAGATGACTAGAGGGATAAGGATGCCATTCATGGGAGACTGTGGAAATCAAGAATAAGAAGGGGGGTTGGGGATTCAGTTTCATTACAGAGGCACAGAATTTACGATGTCAACAAAACTTATGAAAGATGCAGTCTTAAATTCTATAGGGGAGTTTAGGGTAGGAAAGTCATTCTGGGGACTTTCTGGTAAGTAAATAAAAGTACATACAGAAAGTGAGTTAACTGAAGAAATAATTGGAGAAAGAGATGGGTATGAAGTTGTAAGAGGATCCCAGAAGAAAGGCTTCTCCTACCTCTGTGTTCTTATTACTTCCTCTGCCTGGAAAATCCTATGTTTAATTGTCCTGGAAAACCACCTATTTAACCTTCAAATCCCAATTGAAGTATTGTCTCCTCTGTGTAGCACTTGCTGCTCTATTCAGCCATTCAAAATTATTTTAAGATTGCTTAAGTGATAATATTCCTGTCTCCCCGGCAGACTAGGTTTCCAGAGGATAGGGACCATTTCATTTCATCTCTGTATTATCAATACCAAGTGAAGCTTCAGGAACACAACGGACACTAAGCATCTGTTGAATGAATGAAACAAAGATATGTGTAATCAAAGAGATAGGAAGAAACCAGAATAGATAAGATAAAAAAGGAAGAGAGTTTCCAGGAGAGGGTGGTAAATAGTGTCAAACCCTTAAAGATAAATGAGAATGAAGCTTTAAGGGGCAGGGGGTTGGGGGGTGGGGAGGTAGGGATGGCGGCGATTGGATTGCTGATAGAAGTTTAGTGCCTAATACAAGGACAGTTTCAGTAGAGTACAAAGATTCTATTCCAGATGGTAAGAAATAAAATGAAGTGATGTGATTATAGGTAATGGAAAAGTGAGATGTTAGGTATAGACTACTTTTTAAATAAGTTCAGGAATCAAAGAAAGGAATAGGATGATAGTTTGTGAAATAGATAAGGAAAAGAGTTTTGATGTTTGTTTTTGTTTTTAGAGTGTATAAAAACTAAACAAGTTTACAGAAAGAGGAGAAAATAATAAATGGATTGAAGATTCATAGACTCTCAACCATGGGAGGGTCCTTATAACATTCCTTGTCAGTTGCTTTACATTTTCCATTGTCCCTTCTTCCTTGATAACTGAGTTCAGATCCACTTTAAAGTGACAATGTTCCCAGGCCAGACAAGATACTTAATTTTCCAGTCCCCCTCATTCAGATATGGGCTTCCCTGGTGGCTCAGATGGTAGAGAGTCTGCCTGCAGTGTGGGAGACCCGGGTTCCATCCCTGGGTTGGGAAGATCCCCTGGAGAAGAAAATGGCAACCCACTCCAGTATTCTTGGAAAATACTGGGAAATCCCACGGAGAGAGGAGCCTGGTGGGCTACAGTCCCTGAAGTCACAAAGAGTCAGACACAACTGAGTGACTTCACTTTCACTTTCACTCATTCAGATAATCTTGAATGCTTACAGGCAAGGATGGCCTTGAAAAACGGTTTAGACCAATGAGATTTAATAGATAACAGTCAGGACTCTGAGAGAGATTTTGACTCTCTTGATGAAACAGAAAAACATGATTGGTGCTTTCCTTTCCTCCTTTCTTCTTTGAGCAAGGGCTCGATGGCTGGAGTTGCAGAAGCCATGTGGTGACCCTGAGAAAGCAAGAAAGAGAGAAAAGATAAGTCTTAAAAACTTTAGTAATGACATTGTCAAGTCACTGAACAAATACCAACAGCTCCTTAACTGCAGACTTCTTGCAACAGGAGGAAAAATGAACTCCTATGTTTAAGCCACTGTGAATCAAACCCATAAATCTGTTTCCTTGCAGCCAAGAAAGTTTGCAATTAATCAGGCTTTAAATATTTTTAATCAACCTTTCAGCATGTGAGTTAGTTCTAAATTTCTCCAAGTTGTTTACCTGCTTCCAGAGGCAGGAAATTGATTAGTTATTAAAACTTTCCAGACCATTTTAGAGAGTTTGGACCATTAGAGTGTTAGACCATTGGCTTGCTCTTCTCAAAAGCATTCTACAGTTCCCTACTTTCTCCTTGATTTGGCATTCAAGGTCCTCCATAAACTCATTCTAGACCACAATCCATTTCTATTTCCTGTACTTTCCAGCATACACACTCTCCTCAAATCAGATCAACCTTTGTCCCAACAGACACAGCCTTACTAACATGGCAAACTCATTCTTACTTTTTGCAACTTACTGTTAACAGATATTTTCTAAATTGCAAGTCCTTTATGTTTGACTTGTCTAAGGTCCTACTCATTTTTCAAGGCTAAGTAAAGCTTCTTCTTTTCCAGGAAATCTTCTCTGGCTACTCCATTTCCCATTGATTTCCTCCTGTTGACTGACACAGCAAATTGTGACAAGTCTATTATTTGTTGATTCTCCCATTATTTGTTGATTGTCTCATGTGGGTTTCTTTGATTCACTTACTAGAATGTTAAAATGCTCCAAGCATAAGACACATTCTTCTTACATATTTCCCCCACAACTACTACTGCAGCCTTCTGTAAGCATTCAATGATAAGTACCAATGGGACATTTTAAGAAAATAAATGTACATATTGCTTAAGAGGACTAATAAGAGGACATGTATACATGCATGTATATAGGCTTCCCTGCTGGCTCAGACAGTAAAGAATCTGCCTGCAATGTGGGAAACCTGTGTTTGATCCTTGGGTTGGGATCACTCACTCATTCCCTCACTCATATATATATATATATACATACACACATATATACACACACTTACACACAGACAGGATCTTGTGGTCAAAAGTAGAATTCAACTCAACAGAAGCCACTAAAATTCCAAATTTGTATTTGCTGTTATTTTAAATTATGGAAATGTCTCTCTTACTCTCCTTGTATTTAGGAAAAGAGACCGATAAGTGTCCTCTCTCTGATTCAATGGTTGACTATAACATTTACTCTCTAAGATAAAAATAGGAAATTCCTATTATTAAAATTTAAGATAAATTTTAATCAACCACACCCAATAAGAAACCCAACCATGTACCACCACTGTATTCACTTCAGAAATTCCTTGTTTGCATAGCTGCAAACCTTTCACGCATCAAATAAGCCAGAAGCTCAGCCAGAATCATGAATGCTATTATTTGTCTCATTTTGGGAGAAGGCATCTAAAGATGCCAGTACTCTGTGATAACTTCGTCCATCCAGATCTGTGAACTTTGATAAAAGAAACATTGGCCTATAGTCTTAAAGTATCATAAGATGGCATCTGAAGGTATTCTGATGCTGTGCTGTGCCACTCAGCAGTGTCCGACTCTTTGCGACCCCATGGACCCTGCCAGGCTCCTCTGTCCATGGGATTCTGCAGGCAAGAATACTGAAAGGGATTGCCATGCCCTCCTCCAGGGGATCTTTTCAACCCAGGGATCGAACCCAGGTATCCCGCATTGCAGGCAGATTCTTTACCATCTGAACCACCAGGGATAAGATGGCATTTCATGGTATTGTGATGAGGGAACTACTACTCCCAATTCAATTTGATTTTTTAAAATAAATGGATTGTATTTATTTATTATGTGTTTGTTTGTTTGTTTGTTTGGCCACTTCACAAAGCATGTGGGATCTAGCTCCCTGACCAGGGATTGAACCTGTGCCCCCTGCATTGGAAGCTTGGAGTCTTAACCACTAGACCACCAGGGAAGTCCCTCAGTTTGCCTTGAATTCGGTTCCCCAGGTAGTCACTCAGAGTGTCTGACATGTGTCGTTTCTTTGTCATTGATGAACATGATGCTGCTGACTTCATCTGTTTCATCCCTTGCTCCATCTTCTGGGGAGTTGTTTAGTTGCAAATGTGCCACTTTTGGTTCCGAATCTGGCTGCTACAAATGTTCTTCAGCTTGCTAGATTCCATTCACAGTTTTTCTTTTATGAACTCTTGCAATTACAGGTGAGAGTCCAGCTAGGGATCATTCTACCTGCTTAACATCTCGTCATCTCATTTACTCTGAGTGTAATGGCTGGTCACTAAAATATAAAGATAGGTATGGCCTGGCCTCTGTGTTAAACAAAAACACACAAACAATTCTCTTAGCTCATAGCCGACTCTTCTAAAACATTTGCTTTGTGCCAGGCACTGCACTTTCCTGGTGGCTCAGACGGTAAATCGTCTGCCTACAATGCAGGCAAGAAATTGCAACCCACTCCAGTATTCTTGCCTGGAAAATCCCATGGATGGAGGAGCCTGGTAGGCTGCAGTCCATGGGGTCACAAAGAGTCGAACACGACTGAGCAACTTCACCTTCTTCACTTTCAGGCACTGTACTGACTCTTGACGTGGACTGTCACATGATTTTTTTCTTTTTTACAACAATCCTGTTGACAGGAACTATTAGTTTATACTTATGACTCTAATAAGAAAATGGAAGCATGAAGAAGAGAAAGTATATCTAGCAAGAAGTAAGGATAGGCATTGAAGACATGTGGTCAACCCTAGAAGTCATAGCACAGCTTCTAGGAATGAAGAATTGTGTCAAGTATAAAGCAGCAGAAGTAGCAATGGATCTATGCAGACTCCTTACCATCTGAGCCACCAGGGAAGTGCACCAGAGCTAAAAGAAGGGAAGTCTTGGGGATGATTTCAAAAGGCTGGAAGGCGAAATTTCAGCAATGCAGACTGCGGCTGGGAGAGACCCAGTACTATGTACTCAAAGCTCAGAGGAGATCACCAAAGCAGAAGATTTTTTTCTTCATTAGGTATCCTCCCTGGATGGGTTATAAAGGTGTGAGAAACACTGAAGGCAGGCCAAGAAAGAGGAGACAGCTCACAGAACTGAGAGAGAGCAAAAAGCAGAGGGAAAGAACCAAAGATTCACAGGGAAAAACCCAAAAGGGAGAGAATTTCCAGGGCCTATTGAATTTTGCAATTGGGTCTTCATTATTAATCACAAAAGCTATTATGTTCTTGATGCCAGGCAAAGATCACACACATGATCTCACTTAATCCTCACAACCACCCCTAAAGTATGTGTTATTATCTGCAGAACAGTTCCAGGGGTGGCCAAGGGCAAAATCCAAACCGCAGTGGGTTGAGAAGTGACTGAATGGGGAGAATGTCGTCTGCATTTGGGATGAATTTGGGATAAAAAGAGATTGAGTCTCCACTGAAAGCTAGCCAGGGTGCCAGTCACTTTAACCCTGTCTTCTATTGTCATCCAAGCAACACTCTGAAAGGGACGTGTCCTTATTCACCTTCAAAGAAGAAATGGAGATTTGGAAGCCCACTGTGATCCCACAGCCTATATTCTTTTTCATAAACTCCACTCTGCTCCCATCGAGGGAACAGATAAGTTGCAACTGACATTTACTGAAGTCTTTACTGCACCAGGCGGGGCACTGTGCTAAAAATGTGCCAGCCTGTTAAATCGCTTCAATCAAGTGCGATTCTCTGCAAGCCCACGGACTGTAACCTGCCAGGCTCCATGGGATTCTCCATGGTATTCTCCAGACAAGAATACTGGAGTGGGTTGCGGTCCCCTCTTCCAGAGGATCTTCCAGATTCCAGGGATCAGACCCAAGTCGTTTATGTCTCCTGCATTGGCAGCCAGATTCTTTTCCACTAGCACCACCTGGGAAGCCTCTGCTAAGAATATTTACATGAATTGTCACACTGAAGCTTCACTTTAAATGCTAGCTTCATTACTGATAGAGTGATGATTATGGGTGTGTGAGCTCAGGACTCAGATTCCCTGAGTTGGGAGCTCAGCTCTGCCATCTAGGAGAGTCTTTGCTTCAGTTTCCTCATCTGTAAAATGGGCTTTATTGTGAAAGTTGTTTCAAGATAGCACACTTGATATCAAAATAACAGTGAGTACCTAAGGTGTGATTAGCAACTGTGAAAGTCCGCTCTGGATTTCAGCCTCTCCCAGAAATCCTTGTTTCACCACCACCCACCACCCTGCAGAGAATCCTCTTGAGGGGGACTGTGGGGGTGGGTGGGTGTTTGCAGGGTGCTTGCTTATTTGTTTTAAGACGGGATTGAGTCGACTTGGCGCATAGTTACTTCCTGGGAACCGGGGGACTGGGTGGAGAGTGGAGGAGACGCAAAGGGAACATGCAGAAGAGAAGGAGCAAAAAAAAAAAAAAAAAAGAAGAGAAGGAGCTTTGACGGGTAAGCTCTCGGGGAGACTGGGGGAGCTGGCAACCCGGCACAGGGGCAGGTTCGTGGTCTGCCACCTGACCCCCAGAGGCCCAGGAAAGGAACGAGGTTGGTGTTCACTGTTCACGTCTTGATTTTGATTGGAATCAAAGGAGAAAGAATCCAGGAAAAAGTTTACTTTTCCTCTCCCTTCTTGCTGGCAGGGACATAGCCAATGTTCCTGAAGAGATTAAATAATAATCATAATAATACCCCGTGCCTCCTACCCTTTCTTTCTTCCTGGACCTTCTCCTTCCCCCCCCCCCTTCCTCCCCTCTACCACCCCCACCTCTCCTTCCTCTTCCCTCCCTCCCCCTGCTGACTAACTGGTTACTTCCCCCTTCCCTTCTCTCCGGGGTAGAGCCCTGTCCCTGCTGCCTTCCAGGGCGAGGGAGAGAGCGAGGTTGGCTGCGGACGGTACAGATCAGCCAGGGAACCGAGTCGGTCTCTCTCCCTCTCTCTCTTTCCCCCTCTTCCCCCCTCCTTCTGTTGCACACCACACACACACACACATACACGCACACGCGCACACGTACACACACACACACACACGCAAACACTCAAAACTCGGACCGGCCGCACCGCGGCTGCTCCAATCCTTGCAAAAGGCGAGCGAGCGCCCTCCGGTCCGCGCTCGGCTCACCCCGCTCCGGCTGCGCGCCCGACGCAGCGCTAAGTCCCGGTGCCCCGCGCGCCCGCTTCGGCCGGGTGTTCCCGAGAATAAAGCGGGGAGGGAGGGTACAGACAGATCAGAAAACACGCCAGCTACACACGCCGCGACTTCAGCTCTGGCTGGGAGTCCGAGGGGAGCCGGCGCCGGCAGCGCCCTGCGCGGGTGAGGTCCGCGCGGCCGCCGGGGAAGAGCCCACCTGCCGGCCCGCGATCGGCCGGCGCCAAGAGTGGGGCCCATCGTGGTCCTGCTCGGGCAGCGTCCGGGCTCCGGGCGCCCTCGCCCCAGCTAGTTGGGAGTTTCCACCCTCGGCTCCGCCGCTGGAGGGACCTCGGAGGCACCCGGTCCGCGCCTCGGAGGGACCTCCCCGCCTCCTCCCAGGACGCAGCAGCGGAGCGGACCTCGCGATGGCCGGGGCGCGCGGGCTGCTCCGTCTGTGGCTGGGCTGCTTGTGTGTGAGCCTGGCGCAGGGACAGAGACTCAGGCAGCCCTTCCCGGAGCTCCGCGTGGCTGTGCCGGGCGACCGCGCGGCAGGTGGCGGCCCCGAATCCCCGGTGCAGCCCCTCGACCAGCTGTCGGAGCACATGCTGAGGCTCTACGACAGGTACAGCGGCGGCCGAGCGGAGGCGGCGCGGACGCCGGGGACCTCGGAGCGGGGCTCGTCGCCTTTGCGCCCCCAGCTGCTGCGCGAGGGCAACACGGTCCGCAGCTTTCGAGCCGGAGCCGCAGGTGAGTGCCCGGGGCGCCCCCTTTCATCGATCTTGTCCCGGGGGTCTCCCGGGACACCCCCCCCCCCACGGCTTCCTCGTCTGCCCCCCGCGTCACCTAGAGACCCTCCCTCGCCCTGCGGCTCACGCTCCCCGCAGCCCCCCGGTGCCGTCCCATCCCGCATTCTACCCGTGACCTAAGAATCAGCCCAATCTAGAGTCCGAACGGAGAGGGAGAAGTGGGAGAGAAGGGCGCCGAGACCTGAACCAGCTCGGCTGGAAGAAGGAAATGCAGGAAACCGGGAAAGGGGCTGCCCCCCACCCTATCCAGCCGGGTCCTCTTGCCCTGGGTGTCTGGAGCTCCCCTGGGGCAACCTATGCCGATGTTTCTTAAGTCGGTCAGCGGAACTTCCCTTGGACAGGGCTATAGCCTTGTTGGCCTAGAGGCAGATGTTATTTTCTGCCAACCCCAGGGCACCAGAGAGAAAAATCACACTTGAACTAGACGCCTTCCCCTTAGCCCTTTAGACAGTCGCTTCTCCAGACCTTCCACCTCCTCTTAACTGGCGTCCTCTGTGTTTATATTTGACACTTTCTACTTGATAGTCCCTTGGTGGCAAACAGCGCAGACTAAACCAGGTGCTCGAGTGTTTCGATTATTTAAAACCCATCTGGGCAAACAAGGATGTACCACCCACCCTGGGAGGAGCTGGGACGGAGGGGAGCAGCCGGTGGATGTAAACACCTCTTAGAATTTGCCGATGAAAATTTGCTCATCCCATTTTTCAACACACAGATCACTGTGGACTGAAATTCATGGCTTAACAAGGTTTCTCCTGGCCCCTTTGGTGAAGGGAATAACTTATGCTAACAGCCTGCCTCCCCTGTGCTAACAGCTTGAGGGAAAGTCTCCTGGACGCTAACTCGGTTTATGTGCTTTGAGGATGCACCCGGCTTTTTTGTTCACTGCATTTACGATTAAGGGAAATGTAACTGCAAAGCCTGTCCTCAGTGAACCGTTGAAAAATAGCCAAGAATCTTCAAGTTAGGAGGCCATGCCTCATGCTCTATCAATTCTGTCAGAATCACTAGAAAGACATCTCCCAAAGCTTTGATATGTAGGACTCCTGGAAAAGTGGAACACCAGGAAAGCATCCATTAGGGAAAGCCCTAGGCTGACACTGTAAATACACTCTAGAGCACCTAGGCTTGATGACATTTACAATAAATGTGAATTATGCTTTCTAATGCAGAAGTCTTTAGCTGGAGCCTGAGCTGAATCAGATTTCGCTTTCTTCTGAAAACCACGAGCATGATCTGTAAGGAGGTGGCCTCTGCTAAGGAAAGAGAAACCTGCTCTTGGTCGTGTGAGCAGACTTGAGAAGCACTTGAGAAGGCTGTCCTGACAGCTGACCACACCAGTGACTGGCCTGTTTAGTGCAACTCCAGGGGCAGAGCGCCATGAAAAAACAGTGTGGAAGAAACCAGAGAAGTTGGGCGGGCAAGGCAGGTGGCAATGGTGAAGATAATCTAATCATTCTCACCTCTATATGCATTTTCTTAGTAATATTCCTAGGGAGTCCCCAAGGCACCCAAGAGATGAATAGTATTTTTGGAATCACAGATTTTTAGTATGAATCACAAGGTTTGGAGGTGGCATGTGAGTTTGTTTCATTCACACCTATTGTGTAGTGTTTTGTATGTTTGTTTTAGACTGAGGGAACCATGAGTGAGAGATGGATAAGGATTTGAATATCTCAGGCCCCGTTTACTCTTTGGCTTCAGCTCACTCTATGCATTATAATTTCAGAGTGTCCCTTATCAGCCTCTCTGTAGTCTTAGACCATCAAATGATAAACTCTGATACGGAGGCCAGAAGTTCCCTTGAAATGATGAATTGCAGCTTAAAGGATGTATACAAGGCTGTGCTCCCTGATAAGAAAAGTAATTCCTTTAGCATCCTAGAGACTGTCTTAATGACTTATTCATCAAATGTAGACACCAGTTTTTGTGGAAGCTGAAGTGTCCTGTTACTACACTGGAGACTCCTGGAGAGGTGGCTCGTGTTGGACTCCTTCCAAGAGTGTTTAGTTACTAACACACTAAAAAGACCTTATTAAAAGCAGTTCTGGCTTTAATAAGGCAGAACTCCAGGAAGGGGCTAAGGCTTTCGTGTGTCTCTCTTCTTTATCCATATCAGCATTTCCCTAACACCCTTCATCTTGTGACACGTGTTCTGATGTAGGTGAAAGATGCTGTCTGCTTTAATAAATCAGATATGTTTTCCAGTCCACAGTGTTGAGGTTTCACAAACATATGGGCTTCTCTGGACCAACGATGTTACAGATTTTAATGGAAGGTCAGGTGTGTGCTGTTGTCTATGGAGTGGCTGCTGATTCGGCAGACTTTCCTCGTGCTTATTCAGGCTGAGTTATAGCCTTCGAGCCCTCTTTGCTCCTTGGAACATACCTGATTAAAATTATTTATTGTTCTAAACCTAGAATATCTTTGGTTGAAATTTAGCTGCTGTGGTCTCCCTCTGATTACCTTCTACTTAAACCATTACTTGATGGTGGGTGGCATTGATCCTAAATACACTTTCTGCTAACCCTTTTCTCCTCCCTCAGTGCTATGCAGTTGGTGTGCCAAAACCGTAAGTTTGGAGCACTCATACATCTTTTTGTGGTGTGTAAGTGTTTATATAAAGATAGGTTTTATCTTTCCCTTTGTAAAAGGTAATTTGCAAAATTATTGATGACAGAGAAGTTCGGCTTTAGAAAAACACACCATCTCGAAGGAAGACAAGAGGGACATGAAATCAGCTTTTATTTTCATCCTAGTTTAAGTTGTCCTTGGCTTCTATGTAGTGAAAGAAGAATATTTTGCATGAGGTTTTCTCCTGGCCTGATCCTTGAAGATACATACTTTGTGTTCATTAGTTTCTCATCATTTCCATAGTCACTTAATCTTGTTTTTCTTAATCATAAATTTAACCTCTTTAGGGAAAGCGATTAACGCACAGATGTTCTTATTAGGAAACTATCATTATTTTAATTTATGACATATAACTACAAAAGATTGCATTTCAGTGGATTTATGTCACCTTTAAAGAAAAATGACACAGACTTTATAGACAGAAAGAAAAGAAAGTTGAGAAAAGTCAGACCCCGAAATGAATATTTTCCTTCAATGAGAAAGAGGAGAGTCTTTCCTACTGTAACCAAAAATCTTTTAAAATGAAGAATTATAATGTGACATGTTTCTGAAGTGCAAGGCTAAAATATAAGGCTTTAAAAAGGATGTAGTGAAGGGCTTAACAATCATTCTAATAGGAGCCAGTTTTGTAAAATGCATGGGCTGAGGGGGAAGCATCATTTTTGGTGGGTTTGATGCCAAGGGGCTATTACAACATTATTAAAACAGAGTTACCTAGAAATTTCTGGCACCTAGAAATTAAAGAATACTTAGAGTATCTGATGTTTTTATTCAGAGGACAATAATACATCTGGAGAGGGAGAACTGGAAGTGCAGCTGCTTTGAATTACACTCCACTTTGAATACATGATAGCCCTTAATGAAGTTTTTACTGTAACAATCAAGACAGCTTTACAATCTCTGACATTTAAAAATCCATAATGCCATGAATTCTAGATTATCTATGCTAATGGAAAAGAAAAAGAATGTTACATTAAAAATAATTTAAATTTATCTCTTTAGTATGGTTAGACACACTCAGAGAGACCAGGAGAACATGAGGGTCAATGGAAAAAGTCCCCTAAGTAGATAATTCACTCAGGGAATATTTTTACATTAAAACTATATACATAATTGAGAATATATTAAAAGGGTTACAGACATTTTATCTAAGCGGTGGAAGTTTATAAGCATTTGATTGACCCAGTTCAGGTTTTTCTAAAAGTTAGCTAAAGACGTGAATGTCAGACCTGATCTTAAACGTTTTGGAATTACACAATTTCATGTTTGGAAGAGGCTATAAAGAAAGCAAGCCCAACCCTTTATTTAAATGGAAGAAGAAATGGACATCATGATATATTTGCCAGACAAGTTTTCAAACATACTGAGCTCATCTCAAAGTTTCTAATCATCTTATCTGATTTTCTAGGAGAAGATTTTGTAAAAGAGGGTATTTAAAAGTTAAAAGATGTTACATAAAATTGCATTCCAGTATCAAGTAAGTTTGGGAAGAGTTATCAGTTTACTTTGGGACCTTTCAGGGCCTTTAAATGCTCATGAACCCTCTTAAGAGTGGATCACTTTCTCCTCATGAGAGCACTTTAGAGAATTGTGGTTCTGAGACATCTATCTGGGGAAACATTGGTTCAGATTCTTCCTAATTTCTCAAGAAAGAAGATACGCAAAATTCAAGTGAATATTATGACTGAACACCATCTCATTTCTCATTTGTTTACTCAGGATATTTCCTTACACTATTAGTTTTTGGACTTGAATCCAGTTGGCATTGTACAGTTAGCCCTCCATATCGCTGGGTACCAGGGATCCAGCTACAGATTAAAAATATTCACAGGGGAAAATTTCAGAAATTTCCCAAAAGCAGAACTTGATTTTGCTGAATAATAAATATTCTAGAGATTATTTAAAGTATACAGGAGCATGTATGTAGATTATATGCAGATGCAATGCCATTTAATTTTAGGGACTTAAACATCTATGGATTTTGGTATCTGCAGGGGGTCCTGCAACCAGTTTCTGAGAATACCAAGGGCCAACTGGACCATCTTCCTGATTTCATATTTTAAATTTCTCTGAATGTAATTTTAGAGCCTCTGTCATTAAATTTTATTTTGTCTGTTTTTATTAATCCTCCTTCATTATTTTCTTCTATAGGATTAGTATTTATTATTTTACATCAATCTGGTATTATTCTTGTAAAAGAAAGCCTTTATTTGTGGAAAAATTCACTAGAGATCATACTCATCACTTTGTTAATGTTTTATTATCATCAATCCCTTGGTTATAGATATCTGTCAAAGCCCTTATATAATCCAATTGCTTGTTATATTTATTAGATATAACAAAACTCATACCTATCAAAAAGCCTAATGAAAATTATTGAGCAATTTTGTATATGCTAGTCAGGATTTTTCTGCCCCAACATCAAAACTTTTCTCCTAAAATTTTGATGGTTTTCCCATTAAATTTGTATTAAATCCATTAAATTTGTATATCCTAGACTTTCTAGATGGCGCTAGTGGTAAAGAACCACCTGCCAAACAGGAGACATGAAAGCCGCAGGCTCAATCCTAGGATCTGGAAGATCCCCTGAAGAAAGGCTTGGCAACCCACTCCAATGGGTCTCTTGTCTGGAGAATCCCATGGCCACAGGAGCATGTCAGGCTATAGTCCATGGGGTCACACAAAGTCTCGGGCACGGTTGAAGCGATTTAGCACAGCACAGTAGTTAGTATCTTGATAACTTTATTTCAGTGGTATGATGGAAAGAAGTTTGGCTTCGTAAATAGTTTCTATTTGAACTTTCCTATGCCAAGTTTAAATTCAGAGTGAATTTTTATGATTATGTTTCTAACCCATGAAAATAGAGTAATGGAAACAGTGTAATGGAAACAGTGACATAGTATTAATCAAGTGACACAAATTTACCAAGGTAATATCTACTTTGGACCATAGTAAACCATGGCATTGTGACCGAAGAGCCCTCACCTATGGAATATACTTAGAAATCCATAAAGCCACTAGTCTAGTAATATGTTAGTAGTGGTTGTGTCCTACAATATTGGTACCTAAAGCACTCTTGGTAACACACATTTTCAGGGATGATATTATTAAAGGCATGGATGTCTCTTTATTTGTCTAAAACATCCACATGTAAGTCGTAAAGCCAATTGACCATGGTGTTTTATTGAATCCTTCAGTGATCTACCTTTCTTTACGATCTATTGTTTCTTGGCAGTAGAACCACAGTAATGCAATGCCTTGGTTTTGCTTGGGCATTATGAATAAAGTGTTTGGTCAAACTGATCCTACTATATTTCTGACTTCAGTATGTTCTTACTTTACTGAGGGAGTAAATATTAAATATGACTTTAAATATTATAGTGAGTAAATATTAAATGTTCCTTTTATAAAATAATTGTATCCAATAGCTTTAGTAATGAGAGATTCTCTGCCCAGTCCTCTGATTTAAAGTTAAAACTACTGAGGCCCAACATGATCTTATTTGCTTTTTTGGCCAAGAAAATTTTAATTTAATGCATGGAATTAATCTAAAGACTGAATGGAGTATAATTGCTGCACTTAGGTATGGTTAAGATAAATGGTTTTCAAGAAGAGAAGAGATTCCTAGAGAATCTAGGATTAAGAGCATTAAGAGATCTAAATGGTAATCTTGGCTGCATTGCTAATTAATAAAGTCATCTAATATTTCCAGGCCTAATTTCATCATGTATCAAATGGGTTAAGTCATACCTTCTGTGCTAGTCTCACAGAAAGATGGTGAAATGTAGTTGAAAAAACTGAACGCGAAAATGCATTTGGAAGTCCCATGTAAATGAGATAGTCTTAATACTTTGAGATACTGTCTTTCTCTCGCTCCCCACAAAATCTCAAACATACCTAACACAGTAAATACCATGCAGTTGTTTGTGGCACAAAGGATATATCTGGATAGCAATGTAAGCATGAAGAGGTCGTAGTCCTCTTGTAATACAATCTATGCCAAATTTCCATTCAAGAAATTACTGTTTCTGTTCTGACCTTGGTGACTGCATGGAGCAGAGTTGCACCTTTTTATAGTGATTTCTTGAAGTTAGTTTTTCTCAAAGTACGGTCCCTGAGTTAGCAGCATCACCATCACCCAGGAAACTTGTTAGAAATGCTCCAGCCCACCCAAACCATCTGAATCACACTCTGAGGGTGGGCACAGAAACCTTGATTTTCACAAGCCAGTAAGGTGATTCTGACGCATGTCTGAGACACTCCTCTAAACTCAACATCCCTGGAGTTTTGAGTATCTTATAACCGGCGTCTGAAATTCAGGATTGATTAGGCTTCTAGTTCTGGTCTCGTCTGGCCGTTTTAGTGGGTCTTTCCCTGGACAAATGGTTTATTAATTTATATAAGGGTAAGTTTCTTTCACTTTGGATGGTATATTAATGTTTTTATGACAGCTTTACCCTGGGGAGGAGTTCAAAAGTAAGTTAATAAAGCTGTGTAACCCTTCTTTCCCAGCTGCAGAATCTGGGGCCTAATAAGTTTGCTAGAAAATGGGTGATGGGGCAGGGGTCAAGTTTCTGGAGGGCAAATAGCATATTTCATTTCAAGCTTGTATTTTGAGGGCCTGGCATAGGTGGCCACACAGTAGGCACTCGGGAAATATTTCAGTTGAGCTGAATTAGGTGTTCAGGGGACTAGGTAAGAGAAGATAGTAGAAAAGCTATCAGCCAGGCAACAGATGCTTTAAAGATAACTGAAAGAAATTTCAGTTTAAGTTTCCTCTAAGACATTTTACCATGAAGATGTGGGACTAAGCCATTCTACTTTACACACTGTTCTAGTAATGTTTTTCTCCTGATGAAGGGAAAACTCCATAGGATACTTATCCCCCAGAAGGCCTTTTGCTTTGGAAGCTTAAATTTTTTTTTACTTTGGTGTGAAGTAGGAAACACTCAAGAATCTGGTAAGTTTGCACAGTGGCTCATTCATTGTTAAATATTTTAAACTATTTTTCAGGATATCATTGCTCCAAACCGCGCAAAGTGCTAGGAGTTCAAAGATTTATCTGGACATGGGTCTACCCTCTGAGAGCTCACAGTCTAGGAATGCCCTTGGGTGGAGGCTGAAAGTAGATAAACTTGATTAGTGAACATTTTGCTATTCTAGAAAAACATACATTATATCATCTTTGGCCATGTTTTACTTTGGACATAGAGGATGGTTGTTTTGAGATCCCATAAAACTCAGTCATTTGCCTGGAACTCTGCAAGAAAAACAACATTCTGACCGTGTTCTATTTAGAATCTCTCCATCTCTTGATGCCGGGAAACTGAAGGTGGCATAGAGGAACTGTAGCCTTGGCGCCATAATCAGCAGAGAGTAGTCAGCCCGTGACTATGAGCATATATGGCCCTGTCCTAGGCACCCCTAGCAGCTGTGCTTTGTTTGGAGAAAAGGATGGAAAAAAAAAGAGTTGTTCTTAGTTACATATTTTCTGTATGACTAAAATGTTTTTGCTGCTTCCTGGGGATTTAACTAATCATCAAGATTTCATTTAGTCTATTTGTTTTAAAATCAGACTTTACATAGAAAGCTTTCCATTGTACGTTCTATTTCCCTTTGAAAACGTTCTGTGTGGGCCAGCACGAAGGTGACCTCCCACTCCCCACTCCCCGGCACCTCCTCGACTCCTCCCTGAGAGGAACTGAACTGTCACAATAGTATGGCTGGTCCCAGGTCTTGGTTTCTTTGCAGAGTCCTGGGTTTCTTGAGGAGCAGGTGCTTTCTTTTAAGATGAAAACAAATAGATGTTCTGCCTTTATCTGATAACCAGACCCCCCCCCAATAAAATTTTTATATAGGTAATAGAAGACCTGGGTTTCTTTCCAAAATCAATGCTCACTGGCTGGCTGACTTTTATGGCCCTTCATTTTCACATTTCTACAATGAACGTGTATGCATGCATGCTAAGTCGCTTCAGTTGTGTCTGACTCTGCGACCCTATGGATTATAGCTGGCCAGTCTCCTCTGTCCATGAGATTCTCCAGGCAAGAATGCTGGAGTGAGTTGCTACGCCCTCCTCCAGGAGATCCTCAATCCATGGATTGAACCCGAGTCTCCTGCATCTCCTGCACTGCAGGCAGATTCTTTACAGCTGAGCATCGGGGGAGGCCCTCTACAATGAATAGGTTGGGCTAAAACTGTTTATTCATATAAGAAGTATTTACTGAGCACTACTTAAGAGTTAAGCCCCATGCTTGGGGCTGAAGAGCCTGATGTAATTACTACAGAGCTTTGTCTTTAAGGAACTTAGGGTCTTAGGAAGGAATAACAGTATGATGAAAATAGTAATAGGACAGGGTCTAAATGAAAGGAGTGGGTTGTAAAAAGCTTGCCTCTGTTTTGCCTTAAAAATGGAATCTGGATCATTATGGAGAACTAGGCTGGATGAAGGCATTTCAGGGAGAAGTGGTAAGTCCTAACAGGTGCACAAAAAAAAAAAGTATGGCTGTTCCAAAACTCACCTGACTTCTAAGCCCCTTTCCAATTCACAGGTATGATGACTCTAGAAAATTCAGACTATTATAATGCCAGTGGCACATCCTAAGCAGATCATGGGAAAAGTATGTTCAGCAAGGAAAAGCCAAGCTTATGCAAGTGCTTAGCAAACAGTAAGAAAACAGCACCACCTATTGGTAGTTATATTTTGACATCTAAAAACATTACCTTGGAAGGAGCTGAAATTAAAGCCTATTGTAGTTCCTTGCAGGAGATCTGAGAGGTTATCTAATTCACCTTTCACACCTTCCCTACTATAAAGAGATCCTTCAGTAAGTCTTGAATTATGGTCGTCTCTCTCCTGTCTTCCTGGCCCCATAGAAGGGTCTCACCATCAGGCTACACTCTTAGACAGTCATGATTTACCTTGATCTGGATTTCTGCCTCCATTCAGCTATCACCTTTAGACCTAATTCTCATCTTTGACACTGACAAGAAAAACCCTGATCTCTCTATGGCCCCTCGAGTATTTGTAAACAATTCTTAAGTCACTGGTTAATGTTTTGGGTTTTTTTTTTCTTTCCTCCAGAGCAGATATTCTGTAACTCAAATGTGTAAGAAATAACTTTAAGACCAACATCTAGGTTACTTTCCTAGCTACTTTCTTTTATTTTAATAAACTAGTTAAAGTTAGAGCACCCAGAATAAGCATGCAATTGTAGATATGATTGAACTGTGTGGCACACAGTTAATGTTCCCTAGTACCTGAAGACTACAAAGGGCATCCTGAAAATACATAAACCATTGTTCTGTAAACTGATAACACTTGCCATTGGTTTTAATAATATTATTATTATATTTTGCTCTTATTAATCAGAAAGTATGCCTCCATTTTCAGATTCATTGATTCCAAATAGGTGAATATCAGAATATTTCAGAAGAATGGAAAAAGTGAACAGGAAAGCATTTTCCATTCATTGATATGCCAACATAGATATCTTTTTCACAGACAAACCTGTGCTTTGCACCGTGAAGAGAGAGAAGGCTTTTGAAAAACTCCTGCTCTTAAGTATAGGAAAAGATACTTTTTTGAACAGCTAAATTAATATAAAATCAAAAAAGGCATGAGAGTAATGGAACAGATATTATTAGCATGTATTTCAACCTGCAGGGAAGTATTTGTTGACTCATTTTGGGGAAGAGAGCATTGACTTGTATGAAAATGAAATGCTTTAAATTCAGGGAAGACAAAAATAAAGTATGGGTTAAAGAAATCAAGGAATGGTTTGTGAAATGGTGGAGACTTATTGTTTTAAAAAAGGTGGGGAGGAGAGAAATCTAGGGCAGGCAGAGGTAATGTATTCCTTCACCTGGGTGGGAATGGCAAAGGCTTTGAATGCCGGGGGTCATATAATGTTGTTAAGAGCTAAATGTCAATTGGCCATTCCTTTTCTTTTTAAAAAAAAATTTATTATTAAAAAAATTATTTTTTTAATTATTTTAAAATTTTTTTCTGGCTGTTCTGAGTCTTCGTTATGGCTCACGGACTTTCTGTAATTAAACAGGAGGTCTCTAGCAGTGTGAAGCTTTAGTTGCCCTTTAGCATGTGCTAAAGTCCCTCTACCAGGGATCGAACCCACATCCCCTGCATTGAAAGGCAGAGTCTTCTTTTTATTTTGTTTTAAAGGAAGGCAAATTCTTAACCATTGAACCACCAGGGAAGTCCCTGTCTATTCCTTTTCCGAATTTAGGCAGTTGAGATGTCTGTAAGGACTTCGAATAACCAGGTTAATTTGGGATTTTTTTTAATAAGTCTCCATTTAAAACATTGGAAATATTGCTTATGCAAAAGCTTCCAGATATCCCGAACCAGTGACGACTACAGTGTGCTCCTCTTATCGCCTCCCCAACAACCCCTTTTACCCTCATTCTTTTTTTCTGTTTCACTGAAGTATAGTTGATTTGGGCTTCCCCGTGCCTTAGCCGGAGAAGGCAACGGCACCCCACTCCAGTACTCTTGCCTGGAAAATCCCATGGACGGAGGAGCCTAGTAGGCTGCAGTCCATGAGGTCACTAAGAGTCAGACACGACTGAGTGACTTCACTTTCACTTTTCACATTCATGCATTGGAGAAGGAAAATAGCAACCCACTCCAGTGTTCTTGCCTGGAGAATCCCAGGGACGGTGGAGTCTGGTGGGCTGCCATCTATGGGGTCGCACAGAGTCGGACACGACTGAAGCGACTTAGCAGGAGCAGCAGCGTGCCTTCGTGGTAAAGAATCCACCTGCCAACTCCAGAGAGACGGTTTGATCTCTGGGTCAGGGAGATCCCTGGAGAAGAAAATGGCAACCCACTCCAGTGCTCTTGCCTGGAAATTCCCATGGACAGAGGAGCCTGCCAGGCTGCAGTCCATGGGGTCGCAAAGAATGGGACAAGACTGAGCGACTAAGCACAGAAATATGTCCTTAATAAAGGAAGGTGTGTTGCTTTCCAAGAAAATAATCTCTTGCCCAACTTACATTTTGGTTTGCATGTTTATGTTTAGCAAATTCCTAATTCTTCCCTGCGTTTGGAAAAAAAAAATGCCTTTTTTCTTTCCTTTTGGACCACATGACCACAAAAATGATGGTCATTCCACTGTCCAGGAGAAAGTTACTTTGAACCACAAATGTGAGCCATGTATGCAATTTAAAATTTTTAGTAGCCTCATTAAAAATATGAAATGCAAAGGGTGAGATTAATTTCAATACTATATTACATTTTAAATGTTCTGCACCCACACCAGCAAGGAATACTCAAACACCAACAGGGTGTCTGAGAATTCAACCAAATTCTGACACTATCTACCTAAAGAGAGCATCCACATTCCATAGATAAAGGGCTCAGTCCTCCAAAACTGTCCTCCACTTCAGACGCCAGTCCCAGACCCAGACTGTTTCCTGGGCTTATGACTTACCTGTGCTTAGGGCTACACATTGGAAATTCCCACAGCCTCCTCCTTGGGTTTGAGTAATTTGCTTGAGTGGTTCACATAACTCAGGAAATGCAGTTACTCACTAGATTCCCACTTTAGTATAGGATACAACTTGGGAACAGCCAGGTAAAAGATGCTCAGGGCAAGGTAGGGGAAAGGCTTGGAGATTCCACGAGCATCACTTTCCCCAGTCTCCACATGTTCACCAACCCAGAAGCTTCCAAACCTTGTTTTTTGTTTTTTTTTTAATTTGTATGGAGGCCTCATTATGTAGTCATGGCTGATTAAATCATTGGCCATAGGTGACTAATTTAATTTCCAGCTCCTCTCCCCACCCAGACATCTGGGGTTAGGGGTGATACTGAAAATGCCAAACCCCTAATCACAGGGTTAAGTTTCCGGGCAACCAGCTCCCATTCTTTGTGGGTGCTCAGTTGCATCCAGCTCTTTGAGACCCCATGGACTGCAGCCCACCAGGCCTCTGTTCATAAGATTTCCCAGACAAGAAAACAAAGCGGGGCCATTTCCTTCTCCAGGGGATCTTCCCAACCCAGGGATGGAATCCCTGTCACCTGCATTGGCAGGCAGATTCTTTACCACTGAGTTACCTGGGAAGCCCAGATTATTTGGCCTCCAAAATCACCCCATTAACATAGAAAGGACACTTTATGGCTTTCATCACTTAGACAATTCCAAAGGTTTTAGGAATTCTGGCCCTGAAACAGAGACAAAGACCAAATATATATTTCTTGGTTTAAATCACAAAAATCACAATATTTAGCCCAGTGTTTCCAAATGGTATGCTTTCAACACATAATCAATATAAAATATTCATTTGGTATTTTATACTCATTTTTGTGCTAAGGCCTCAAAACTAAGTGTGTGTTTTATCCTTATAGCACATCTGAATTCAAACTTAAGTGCCTACTTGGACATTGCTATTCTAGTTAGCTAACATTCATTGAATTTTGTCCTATGTGTTGTATACATTACCTACACTCTGAATTAATTCTCAGAGCAACTCTGCTGATACTGTTGGGCTCATTTTACGGGTAAGTAAACGAAGACTTGAAGAGTTTAGATAATTTGCCTGAGAACAGCTCTTGGGCAATGGTGGTGCTGGTGGTGGATTAATCACTAAAGTCATGTCAGGCTCTTGTGACCCCATGAACTATAGCCCACCAGGTTCCTCTGTCCATGGGGTTTTCCAGGCCAGAATACTAGAGTGGGTTGCCATTTTTCTCCAGGGGATCTTCCCAACCCAGGGATCAAACCCTTGTCACCCACCTTGGCAGGTGGATTCTTTACCTACTGAGCCACCGTGATAGAACTGAGCCTGGGCCATAGGGCTTTGACTTCAAAGGAAGGCAATGAATTAAAATTAAAGCCATCGGAAGAGGTACCTGGTAGATTATGAGACACTCATGAGATGATATCAAAGGTTAGACCCAAGGTGGAGACTGGTTAACAGCAGGACACAAAGTGTTTGTAAAAAGGAAATATTCTGAAGCCAAAAGTAGGGGAAAGAGGCAGGACTGCATTTCCCCAGTGAGACACCACCACCCACATCCCTCAGAGTTCATTTCCTCACTCCAGTGTGTTCCTTTGGCAACCATCCGATTGCCATATGCTTAGAAGAGAGTGACTTCTTTTCCTTCCATTTTAACTTCCATTTGGGTAAAAACATATGCTCTGGTAACTAGTATGAATCAGAGCTAGAGTCTGAACAAGGCTGATGCCATGGCTTTCTAATAAAAGTCTATAAAATAGTATCCTGGTGTCATGGATTATACAAACCTTCACAAATGGAAGTTTCTCCCTTTTTCCTTCACACTGTGTTAGAAAGGAGTGAGATGTGTGTCCCAAATGCACTTCCCCTGTACTTGGGGACTCAATGAACTCATTTTAAGTTTCCGATCTTGCTAAAATGTTTTGTTCTTACTGAAATATGTTTCTGATTAATGACAATTTCACAATTTCATGTATGTTTCCGGAACAAATCTACATATGAAACAAGTGTGTGGAAGAGGGTTCAAGCTCTGATGCCCCATTTCGGGACTAGGGATTCTTGAGTGTAACTTCAGCCTTACCATTAGCTCATGAGATGATCTCAAGAGCAGGAACCAGCTTCTGTCCCTGCTAATGAGTCACCCATTCTGTTACTCCTCATTTCTGCATTTGAAAAGTTGAACATACAGTTGCCTAGTTTCAATAATTTCATCGAGCTCTAGAGAAGCAATTCCCCTCTTAAATTCATGTGATGTCATAAGCTTTGTTTTTTCATTTTATTAAAATTTATGTATGTATTTGGCTGTATCAGGTCTTAGTTGAGCTCGAAGGATCTTCATTGTATCATGTAGGATCTTTCCTTGTGGCGCTAGGGCTCCAGAGCACAGGCTGCTCAGTAGTTAACAGAGTGCAGGCTTAGTTGCTCCATGGCATGTGGGATCTTAGTTCCCTGACAAGGGATCGAACCTACCTCCCCTGCATTGCAAGGTGGATTCTTAACCACTGGACCACCAGGGAAGCCCCTAATCCCATAAACTTTAGACAAGCTCCACAAACATCATTATCTTCACGACACTCAATGCATGACTCAGTTTTTTTCAGATACATTATCTGAAGATAGAGCTATATGGTCTTGCTTACCCACCCTCATCCTGCACCCTTAATTTTGTAAGGCAGATAGAAAGTATAATCCCCAATTTATGGTTAATATCAGCACTTATAGTAATAATAATTTATACTTAAGAAACACTTACTGGACCCTTTGTGAATTGATTTACACACATCTCACTTAATTCTGGTTGAGTTCGTGGTAAGTCGATTCAGTCCCATGTGACTCTCTTGCAACCCTATGGACTGTAGCCCACCAGACTTCTCTGTCCAAGGAATTCTCCAGGCAAACATATTGGAGTGGGTTGCCATGCCCTCTTCCAGGGTATCTTCCCAACCCAGGGATTGAACCTACGTCTCTTGTGTCTCCTGCTTTGGCAAGCAGGTTCTTTACCACTCGTGCCACCTGGGAAGCCCTTAATTCTGATGACAGGACTATTACTCCATTTTATGACTGAGAACACTAACTTTCCCAGTTACATAGTTAATAAGTGGCTGAGCCAGAATGTGAATCAATGTGAATTTACTTCCATCGATGCTTGTAACCAGGAGGCTAGACACTGCTTCAGATAAGACACAATTATGACTCTGTACCAAATTTATAGGAATAGTTTTTGGTAGTCTCGTTAAGAAAGGTCAGAGCTCTCGGCTCTCATACCACTAAGTTTATGATTTGCATTTCAGTAAAGGAAAGAGAATATTAGTAAATATGGCTGATCCTTGCTTTCATCTTTATCCAGTTTGTAAAACTACTCCTGTTATCTTTTGTTTAGCTGAAGTGGAAATTACATAATTTAAAAATAGCTATTATTAAGTAAACAGCTCAGGAACATTTGGTAGTTTCACAATGTTAGGCAATCACCAAGTTTATCTAGTTCTAAAATATTTCTATTATCCCAAAGAAAAACCCCCTACCCATTAAGCACTTTCTCCACATTACTCCATCCCCTCAGGCCCTGGCAAACACCAGTCTGCATTATGTCTCAGTGGATTTACCTTTTGGGGATATTTCTCATAAATGGAATCATACAACATGAGATCTTTATGTCTGACTTCTTTCATTTAGCACAAGATTCATATTTTCAAGGTTCATCCACACTGTATCATGTATCAACCCCTTATTCCTCTTTATGGCTGAATAGTATTCCATTATATGACTATATCACAATTCAGTTCAGCTCAGTTGCTCAGTCGTGTCCCAACTCTTTGCAACCTCATGGACTGTAGCACACCAGGCCTCCCTGTCCGTCACCAACTCCCAGAATTTACTCAAATTCATGCCCATTGAGTCGGTGATGCCATCCAACCATCTCATCCTCTGTCATCCCCTTCTCTTCCTGCCTTCAATCTTTCCCAGCATCAGGGGCTTTTCAAGTGAGTCAGCTCTTCACATTAGGTGGCCAAGGTATTGGAGTTTCAGCTTCAACATCAGTCCTTCCAATGAACATTCAGGACTGATTTCCTTTAGGATGGACTGGTTGGATCTCCTTGCAGATAATATCACATTTATTTATCCATTAATCCATTGATGGGCATTGAGTTGTTTCTGCCTTTTGGCTATTGTGGAGAGTAGTGCTGTTATAAACATGTGTGTACATGTACTTATTTGAATACCTGTTTTCAATTCTTTGGGGTTTATACCTGGAGTATTGTGGGGTCATGTGCCATTTCTATATTGAACTTTTTGAGGAATTGTCAAACTGTTCCCCACAACAGCTGAACCATTTTACATTCCAACCAGCAATGTAAAAGTGTTCCAATTTCCCCACATCCTAACACTTGCTATTTTGTTGTTTATTATTATAAATGTCAAACGTGTGTCAAATGGTACCTCATGGAGGTTTTGATTTACATTTTTCTGATGACTAATGATATTGAGCATCTTTTCCTCTGCTTGTTGGCTGTTTGTATGTCTTCTTTGGAGAAATGTCTGTTTGAATCCTTTGATCATTTTTTTATTGGTTTGTCTATTTGTTGTTGAGTTGTAAGAGTTATTTTTATATTCTGGATCCTGTGCTATGCTGTGCTTAGTCACTCAGTCATGTCCAACTCTGCGGCCCCATGGACTGTAGCCTGCTGGGCATCTCTGTCCATAAGGATCCTCCAGCCAAAAATACAGGAGTGGGTTGCATGCCCTCCTCCAGGGGATCTTCCCAACCCAGGGACTGAACTCAGATCTCCTTCATTACAGGCAGATTCTTTACCATCTGAGCCACCAGGGAAGCCCAAGAATACTGGAGTGGGTAGCCTATTCCTTCTCCAGGGGATCTTCCCAACCCAGGAATTGAACTGGGTCCTCCTGCATTGCAGGCAGATTCTTTATCAGCTGACCTATCAGGAAAGCCCAGCCTATATCCTAGGTTTTATTATATACTATATATGATTTGAAAATATGTTTTCCATTCTGCAGGTTGTACAAACTTTCTTGATAACATCTTTTGATGCACATAATTATTGAGATTTTGATGAATTTTATCCAGTTTATCTATTTTATCAATTTATCTCTTTTTTATTTCTCTTATTTTTTTACTTGCACTTTGAGTGTCATACGTAAGAACCCACTGTCAAATCCAAAGCCATGAAGATTTTACTCCTATGTTTTCTTCTAAGAATTTTATGATTTTAGTGCTTATATTTAGGTCATTCATTCATTTTGAGTTAATCTTTGTATATGATGTGAAGTAGAGAGTCCTGTTTAACTCCTGTTTACTTCCTTTTTTTTTTTCTTCTTCCTAGGAACCCTTGAAAACAAGGAACTACATATTTTTAACCTGACTTCTCTAACTAAGTCAGAAAACATTTTATCTGCCACACTGTATTTCTATATCAGAGAGCTGATAAATATCAGCCTGAGCTGTCCTGTGTCCCAAGAATGCTCACATCATGCCCAGAGGAAACACATTCATATTGACCTCTCTGCATGGATCCTCAAATCCAGTGGAAACCAAAGTCAACTCCTGGGTCATCTTTCGGTAGATGGAGGGAAACCTCATCGAGACTTTGTGTCCTGGCTGTCGAAAGACATCACCCAACTTTTGAGGAAAGCCAAGGAAAACGACGAGTTTCTCATAGGATTTAACATTACTACCAAAGGACACCAGCTGCCAAAGAAGATGATACCCAGTCCTGAGCCTTATATCTTGGTGTATGCCAATGATGCTGCCATTTCTGAGCCGGAGAGTGTGGTGTCAAGCTTACAAGGACACCGGAATTTCCCCACTGGAGCTGTGCCCAAACTGGACGGCCACAGCAGGGCTGCCCTTTCTATTGAACGGAGGAGGAGGAAGCGCTCTGCGGGGGTCCTTCTGCCTCTGCAGAACAATGAGCTTCCTGGGGCAGAATATCAGTACAAGGAGGATGGGGTGTGGGAGGAGAGGAAGCCTTACAAGACTCTTCAGACTCAGCCCCCTGACAAGAGTAAGAACAAAAAGAAACAGAGGAAGGGACCTCAACAGAAGAGCCAGACGCTCCAGTTTGATGAACAGACCCTGAAGAAGGCAAGAAGAAAGCAATGGATTGAACCCCGGAATTGTGCCAGACGATACCTTAAAGTGGACTTCGCAGATATTGGCTGGAGCGAATGGATTATCTCCCCCAAGTCCTTCGATGCCTATTACTGCTCCGGAGCGTGCCAGTTCCCCATGCCAAAGGTAGCCATTGTTTTTGTGTCCTGTCCTTCCCATTTCCATAGTGTGGAAAGACCCAAATTGAATGTATGTTTTCATTTACAAAATCCATCTGGACCTTTATTTATTGCATTCTAAAGTGTAATAGGTAACATGGTTATGTTTGGTTGTTCTTTACTGGTTGTTAAAGTAATATGAAGTCAATATTGGTATGAAGAAGGATATGAGAAAACAATGTATGCGTAAAACATGTTTTTTGCACTGCTTCCAAACACAGTGCATATTCAGCTACATGATCACATGTGAATTTATGCCTGTCCACAACAAGGAAGCCCCCAGTGGTAGGAGGCTGACCTTTGAGGGGGTATTTAGGAAATGAGTGAATGTCATGAGAGCAAAAGGAAGGACTAATTGGATTGATGCCCTGATACAGAACATTTTGATAGTCTCTTGTGAGATGAATTGTCGTCATGGGGGTTAGGATCAGGGTTGGGCTAGGAAAACTTGTCTCATGAAATCCACCAGATGCTTATTTCATTTGCTTCCCTGATAAATATCAAAGTTGGAGTCAGAATAAGGCACAATGACTCTGTCGACTTCTAAGACTCATTTTAACTGCTTAGAGCTAATCCATGTCTCTTCTAAAATTGATAGGGACTGAATCTTTAACTTATCAGTACTCAGTATCCTGACAAATATATTCTCAGAAGCCTCCCCAACCCCACCTCCGTCTTGTACTGCAAGTCCAAGTGACTGTACTCTTTGAATTTAGAATTAATAAAACATATTGGTGCCCCCCTGGCCTTCAGCTAAGCTTATCGCTGCACTTCCCTTCTTAGCCCATAACAGTTTGAGTCTCTGTTATACAGTGAAAGGTGATCCTGGCAATAGAATTCAGAGGATAAATAGGAGTGTTTTTGTTTTGTTTTGTTTCTGTTTTTTGCAAAACTTGACATGGATCAACTTCTGCTATTGTATGTTAATGGAGAAAAACCCTTTTTCTCAAAAAGTTACCAACTTCTGTTTATAGGTCTTAAAAGGGGCATGTTCATGTTACAGGCCTGTGATCACTGGAACGCTAAAGGTAACACACACATATAGCAGAAGGTCGACTAAGCAATGCCAGATCAGCCTCAGGGCCAAGAACTTGATTGAAATCCCATTTTCCTTTTAGGATGTCTCAGAAGGATAAGCTTGCTACATTTTCTAGACCTTGTGGATTCCAGGTTTTGTCAACCCAAATACAAAGTAGGGATCGTAGACATTTACAATGATATAAACAGCCTTATCTTGTCTAAAGATTATAAAGGACATTTTATTGATCAATAGAAACTTGGTCAAACTGGGATAGCATTTAAAATACACAACAAAGATGCCAAATATAACAGGCAGTAATGAATCTTTATTCTACAGTGTGGCTCGCTTTGTGGCACTGAGAGGCAGAAATGGATTAAAACTATCTCTAAACCTGGGATGACTGATTTTAAGTAGGTCTCTGAGTCTTCCAAATAAGTCCTCTCTCTCTCCTAAACTGTGATTTTTTTTCTAGGTTGCCTGAGGAAGTTTTCTTCTTTCCTCTTGACTCCAGGTCTTAGGACCCAGAAAGCCATGATCACGTGGAGATATTCAGTCAGTTAGCTGACCTGGGTTGGTCTCCATAATTGCCCCAATTTGCCTCTCCCATCTGTTATGGTTCTGCTTGTTTTTCCTGTTCAAAAACCTTGCTGTTGCTCCCATAGATCTTCATCGTAGTCCTCAGTGATCTAAGGAATAACAATTAAAAAACATATGAGGGATAAGTTAAGAATGCTGCTGCTGCTGCTGCTAAGTCGCTTCAGTTGTGTCCGACTCTGTACGACCCTATGGACAGCAGCCCACCAGGCTCCTCTGTCCATGGGATTTTCTAGGCAAGAATACTGGAGTGGGTTGTCATCGTCTTCTCCAAAGTTAAGAATAGAAGAGATAAATTTAAGGAGAGAAGTATGTTACTGTAACAGGATGACTAAAGGGTACCTGCTTGATCATAGCTGGGTTTCTGAACCTTAAGGTGCCTGCAAATTGCCTGGGGATCTTGTTCATCTATAGGTTCTGATCCAGCGGTTTCCGGGGCAGAGCCCAAGATTCGGAGTATTTAACAAGCCTCTAGATGTTACTGATACTGTTGGTTTCCAAACCGTCCTTTAAGTCGACAAATCCTTTTGGCTTAAAACTTGGCTCCACTTCCTACCCACTGTGCCTTTGAGGTGGGGAAGTTCCTCTAACTTTCTATATGTTAGTTTTCTCATCTTTGAAACAGGTACTAGGGTAAATAAAAATATCACAGTTTCTGCATTATAAAAATGATGGGAAAATGAGATTGTAGAGTACCTTGTGCTAAGTAGACACTCAATGAATTTTTGCCATTATTAATGGCAGTGGCTGAGACTGAGGAGAATAAAAAATCCAATGTAGGGAACTGGAAAAAAAAACACAGGAGTAGGGATCAAAAGAATAAAAATTGTGGGACTTCCCTGGTGATCCAGTGGTTAAGACTCTGTGCTTCCAATGCATGGGTTCAGTTCCTCCTCAGGGAACTAAGATCCCACATGCTGTGCAGCGTGATCAAATAAATAAAATGAAATAAAATTTTAAAAAAGAGTAAAAGGTGTAAGACAAGGATAAGTTTTGTAAATGTTTCTTATCCCTTTTTAAATGTCACAAGGCTTTAAATAGGATTCTCCCTTCAGCCCGATAGTTCATAAGCTCTTTGGTGGGTAATAGAATCAAGAGAGCATCCATTATAGCAACTGAACAACATGATGTTGTGCTTAATTGCTCGGTCCTGTCTGACTCTTCATGTGACCCCATGGACTGTAGCCCACCAGGCTGCTCTGTCCATGTGATTCGCCAGGCAAGAACACTGGAGTTGCCGTGCCCTCCTCCAGGGCATCTTCCCAACCCAGGGATCAAACCCAGGTCTCCCGCATTGCAGGCAGATTCTTTACCATCTGAGCCACTAGGGAAGCCCATGATAGTATTTGTCAAACCTTGGAATGGCATCCGAACTACAGGGAGATGTCATGTAATAGGGATAGGGTGGAGTCTTCTCTGCGAGTTGGAGATTTCCTTTTGCCAAGTTTCGAGTGGAAGTCTGGCTGTGACATGGACATCGCAGTCTTTCATCGCCTTGTGTGGACCTGCTTAACTTTTGCCGCTTTCTACTGATCCCCTGTAAGCCTTCCAGGCTTTCTGTCTTTCAAGGGGTACAGTCACCAAAATGATGGGAAGCTTGAAGCGGTCTGAAGCTGTGACATCAGGGGTAATTAATCACTGTTGCTGTTATCAGCCCAGTGTCCAGCATGGTAACCAGAGTCAACTATTTAAACAAAAATATAGTTTTTGAACCACAGAGGAAAATAAGGCCTCTGACAAGATCAGTACAAATGCATGTGGAATAAGTGAGGCGCCAAAGACCTTTCAGATTGTAGATATACATTCTGCCCCAGAGAAAAGTTCTCCCAGGCCAGACTCCTCGGCTGGCCCTCCTTCCTTCTGGCCTCCCCAGTGAGAGCCTGCTCTCTAGAGCTGGGCTCTTCATCTGCAAAAGTTGACAACCTGTCTGTAATTCAGAACAGCTGTGTTCTGCCTTTCCCAAATTCCAGGCTTTGCCCTTTCCCTGATTCCAATTAGATAGTTTCTGGGCTATCACACCCATGTGGGTTGGACTGGGAGAGCATGGAGCAAAGCCCCATGGCCTGAGTCAGGAATGAAAGCTCAGAGCTGATGACATTCTCTCTCCTGCTAATGCACTTGTAATCGAATTCAACTCGAGGACATCACCCGCAGCTTGGCAGGTGAGGGCCTGAGCACGGCAGATTTCATTCACAGACACAGCAGCTTGGATTTTTCTGATTTCTAGCCCTTACAGCCAATCTGTTCCCCCAGGGAGAGACCCCTGGCACTCTGCCATGAGATGAAAAATACCCATATAGCTGTAGCCAAGTCTTAGGCCTTGGCCTCCCCTCACCACCAAAGCAGAGATGGAAAACAGAAATTTCAAATGAAAATGATTGAGCCATTGTTGCTGAAAAGAGGTCCAAGGGAACCAATCAAGGATTGGAGGAGTGAAGGTATTTTTGCATGGAGTGGTGCAAAGGTTGTGAATAGCAAAGACAAAGAATTATGGAGCAAAGAAGCTAAACACTTTGAACCAAGCAGACTCTCTAACCAAGAAATTCACGTGGAATAAGTTCAAAATGATGCAGCCTCAAATAATGTCCTTCGGTTTCCAATTCCAATTTCCGATCATGAAGATGAACTCTAAAAACCTTAAATCTTGATGTATTGAGTTACCTAAGCAAAAAGAAAAAAAAAAAAGACCTAAATAGATACCAATGTCCTGTTTCACCCACATTAAAAAGTGAGACTGGGGAGGAAGAGGGCTAAAGAATCTGCCTGCTAATGCAAGAGACAGGAGTCGTAGGTTCAATCCCTCAGGTCAGGAGGATCCCCTGGAGGAGGAAATGGCAACCCACTCCAGTATTTTTGCCTGGAAAATCACATGGACAGAGGAGCCTGCTGGACTACAGTCCATGGGGTTGCAAAGAGTCGGACAGGACTGAGCAACTGAGCATGCACCGGGAAAAAAAAAAATAATAACACAGGTTTGCATTTGTCATCACTAGGTTTCTTAAGCTGCTGTGAAGAGAGAGCCGAGAAACGTAATCGGAATGCAAAAACAAATGAAAATGATAGACTGGCAAATGTTCCACACTAGCAAATGATCACGTGGATCTTTTGTGCGTGGCTTAATTATTCCTGGTCATGGCAGCTGGATTTCACAGTGAGAAAGAAAGGGGACAACTCCCTAGAAAACTGAGAGGTTCCTGATAGAACACATCGCCGACAATCAAGGGCTTGCTGGATTCCTGTGAGCCCACCAGAAACCGCTCATTTGTGAGTTAGAGCTTTTAAAAAGGACAGGAATTTTCCTAGGGAACACCCATGAATATTTTCCATATCTGTGCTGGGTCATTAGCTCAGAACCTTTTATTTTTGTTGATGGGAAATATTTCCACAGAAATAGGTGCAATGGAGGGTATGTTATTATTTATAAGTATTTCATCCATTTGGCAAGTATTTATTCAGTGCCTAGAGAGCCTGCTCTGCTCTAAGCACCGAGGACAAGCAGTGCACAGCAGGATTTATGGATCTAGTCCTCGTCTACTTAAATATATGAAAATTAAATTGTATAGGAGTCAGTAAAACATGAACAGTAACAAACTATTGTCAGAAAAATCTATGGCTTTTAAAAAATCCTTTGGGTGTTATCATATGCTGTTTGGATGACTGAATTTAAAAATAAATCAATGGAGAAAAATGGATGGCTGCAAAAGTTTTCTTAAGAAATCGCCTGATACCGATGAAATAGCAAACAGTGGCCATTGGTACAGTGGCCATAGTACAATTGCAGTTTGTCAATTACATGCATAGTGTTGATGCCACAGGACACAGGAAATGCAGAATAGAACAATAGAGACTTCTTATCCTTAAGGAGAGAAAATACCTTTCTTTGCAAAGTTAATTAATTGTAGGTTAACTACTCTTTTTAACATACACTTAAAGTCTCCAGGAAAAAAAGAGTAGATAAAGGAGCTGGCCATCATCAATACTAACTTTAAGGTAAATTGTGCCTGTGAGCAATCATGTTGAAGTTTAATGCCTAGATAATTTTTTTCACTAAAATTGAAAGATGAGATGAGACAAATCGGATTTGCCCTTTTCCTGCCCCCCCCCCCAAATCCTATTATTTTTTTAACAATGTGCCAACTTTCTACTTATTTGCTTCTCCTTTGGCTTATGTGTACGCTTAACCTTTCAATATGTTTCAGTTTCCCATACTGGGAGTTTTAGGTGTATAAAGTTAGAATACCAGTTCACTGGGGGCTGAGGTGCCTCTGAAACGTGACTCAAAATCTTGACATTAAAAAGCCAGCGTTTTGGCTTAAATCCTACTCCTGAATTGACATGTGATCTCTGGCAAGTTACCAAAGACCTGTTTCTAAATTCTTTCTAATGGATTTCATCTGCTTAAAAGAGACATCGGGGAGAACTGATGTTGAAAAGTGTGGCATTGATCAGGAAGAAGGTCTTACCACTCTGGCAATACCTAAACATTCTGGGCTTGGAAAAGCGACCGTCCTTCAATGCTGAGCCAAGCTGGATAGGGCTCTCTAAATAAAACCAAATGTCTTCCAGGTATGGTAATGGTCCCATTTGGCATTGCTTGGGAACAGATTTTGCTCAGGCTTCTTTGGTCAAACTTTTGACAGCCATAGATAACCTCAGGCACCCTGGTTTATTCCTAGAGGTTATGCCCCAGGTTTAGAAGACTAAAATGCTACAGCAGTAATGTCTGTACCCATGGAACAACAGTGACCCCCAGTGGCCAACAGTGTGGCCCTCTTAATCAGCATCCATTCATCCAGGTGGTAACTATTAAATAAATCAACGCCTCTTGACACTGGGGACTTCCCAAGTGGTGCTAGTGGTAAAGAACCTGCATGCCAATGCAGGAGACATAAAGAGGGATGGGTTTGATCCCTGGGTGAGGAAGATCTTGCATGAAAAATCCCTTGGACAGAGGAGCCTGGCGAGCTATAGTCCATTGGGTCGCATAGAGCTGGACAAGACTGAAGTGACTTAGCACACACTTGACATGTTTGTGTTATTTTCGAAACAAAGTATAAATGTCACTATAGAAGTGGCAAAAATCTATGTTAAGTTGGTGCTTGTTAAGCATTCTTTGTGACTAGCTCAGGATCAAATTGTTTCTCTTGCAATCCTGTTATCAAAAACACCCTTCATTCAGTCACTCAGTCGTGTCCAACTCTTTGCGACCCCATGGACTGCAGCACACCAGGCCTCCCTGTCCATCACCAGTTCCTGGAGCCTGCTCAAACTCATGTCCTTTGAGTCTGTGATGCCATCCAACCATCTCATCCTCTGTCGTCCCCTTCTCCTCCAGCTTTCAATCTTTCCCAGCATTAGAGTCTTTTCCAGTGAGTCAGTTCTTCTCATCAGGTGGCCTAAGTATTGAAGCTTCAGCATCAGTCCTTCCGATGAATATTCAGGACTGATTTTCTTTAGGATTGACTGGTCTGAAAACACCCTAGGATGTACTAATCCCGTTTGAGGACTAAATCATTTTTAAATGATTCCTGCTTAGAAAACCAGATTCGAGTTCTCACTCTCCATGTCTGTATGACTTTATATGTGTCATTTAAGCTTTTTGAGTCTATTTCTCTATCTATAAAATGTAAGAAATGGTGGTCATGTGGTAAGGATTAGAAATACTACACAGAACATGCCTGGCACCTGAAAAAAAGTCGAAGTGTTAGTCACTCAGTCGTGTCTGACTCTTTGCGACCCCATGAACTGTAGCCTGCCAGGCTCCTTTGTCCATGAAATTCTCCAGGCAAGAATACTGGAGTGGTTTGCCATTCCCTTCTCCAGAGGGTTTTCCCCGACCTAGAGATCGAGCCCAGGTCTCTTGCATCACAGGCGAATACTTTACCAATCAGTGTGAGTAGACACTTAGTCAATGACAACCATTTTGGTGATGGTGACATTGGAGATTGGGCTGAATGTGTGATGATGCCAGGGCTTTATTAATTTGTTGAACCAAATCCATCATATATATATATATATTTTTTAGTGGGGGTTGGAGAGGGGAAAAGCCATTCTACCTAACCTGTTTTCTCCCTTTTCTTTCCTAGTCTTTGAAGCCATCAAATCATGCTACCATCCAGAGCATAGTGAGAGCTGTGGGGGTTGTTCCTGGAATTCCCGAGCCTTGCTGTGTGCCAGAAAAGATGTCCTCACTCAGTATCTTATTCTTTGATGAAAATAAGAATGTGGTACTAAAAGTATACCCAAACATGACAGTCGAGTCTTGTGCTTGCAGATAACCTGGTGAAGAACTCATCCGGATGCTTAACTCAATCATTAGTTTATTTTTATGGACTTTTTTTGCACTGCCAATGCATTTCATTTCAAAAGATTTTTCAGTAGTCAAAGGCGAATGGGCAAATAGACTGATGATTTCCACCAAGGAGAACTGGACTGTATTTGTTTCTGAATGTAACTCAAAGCAAGATTTTAGTAAATATGGACATCTTTTTCTTTAAAAAAAATAATTACACAAGAAAAACAATCACTCAAACTGTTTTTAGAACTGTTAGAGAACACACTGATTTATTTTTGTAACAGGTTTTGAAAATAGATTGGAAACAAACAAGAGCTTATCATTGATCTCTGCTCACAGAAACAGAATAATTTCATATTTTAAAGCAGGCTTCTTAGATTCCTGAGCAACTTAGCAAGTGCTAAATAATTCACTCAGCTTTGATGTTTATCTTAAATTTGTGGAGACTATTGTTTACCTGTGTTTTTCTTTACAGATCCTTGTGTGACTGGCTGAGTGGAGGATGTGTGCTGAGTGTCGGTGTGTATGGATGTGAACACATTCCCAGGGACGTGTGCCCTCTTTTGGAAGATTGGCTTAACGTGATTTTATAATGCAGTCTGCATGGGATTCTTGGTTTTTTTATTTTATGTTCTGACAAGCTTCGTTCACTTATGAGAAGTTTAGCAAAATGGATAGAGTGATCCAAGAGGGTATGCAAGAGTTACCACTTTCCTCAGCCATTTATTTGGAAATACTGATGTTTTCATTTCATGGCCTTCACAAGAAAGGCAACCAGCAACCCAATTTTCAAAAACCCAGATCTAATTATTTTTCTGTATCTCTCTTCCACAAGTGCTTTCATTTGTTCTTTTAAACTGAACTTAAACATGCAAGTAAGTGTTTAATTCTCTTGATATACCTTTGCTTCTTATAAAGTAATCAACAGATACCAAGGCTCACTGGATGGACTATTGGAGATTTAAGTGACCAATCTAATCACAATCATAAGTCCACATCCTTGTTCACCTATGTCCACGTCCAGACACTTTTTCACGTTGATCACGGCTTTTGGTTCAGACAGGGAATCTATTCTTTAGTAAAGCTTACTATAAATTATCCAGCAAGAAAGGGAGTTGAATCTATACACTTACTGGGTTTTTTTTTCCCTATTTCCATTTGTCATAAATATCTCCTCTCACACTTTTGCCCTCGAGAAATTATTTCAAAAATCTTTTCCTCGCTCTGTTTGTGTGTGTGACAGAAATGTTTTCAGACCATGGATTGTTGTTGACATTCTCTCTGTGGTGAATTCTTATCTAAGTTCAGTCCGACCTGATTAGAGTCAACTAAGCCATTTCAGAGGCTGTGAAGTTATCAGAAGACACAGAAGACATGGAGTTTTGTTCTGTCTCTGCCTATAGTTAGTTATCTGTGGTAGTTCGTAATTTCATGTTAACTGAGCATCTACTTTGTGAAAGACATGCAAGTGTCTTCAGTGGTAAAAATAAAGAGGCAGACTAGTTAAGCTGGAAGGTCCTTCTGCCACCGAAAGTTTGGGTTTATAGTAGTTGTTACGTCACACATGTCTTCCTTGAATGGGTGGTAATGACAGAGCAAAAAACCTGCAAGTATGTCTGTTCGTAAACCAAAGGCAGAAGCATCCTGTTCTTCCGTGTATGCCAATATGACATTCCCTGTCATTTAAATAGTATTTCTGTCTTATTGGAAACCCATTAAAAAGAGTACCATGAAAAGACACTCTTTGACACTTTTGGAATGTGTGTTGACTCCATGAATGAGAAACACCTGTTCTAAATGATGAATGGAGTTCTGGTACCTGAGTTGCTATGGTTTCTTCTAGTTCATTTTTTGTTCTGGTAGCATACAGATTCAAAATGAGATAAGGGATGAAATTATTTTCTACTAAGTTTTATCAAAAATTTGAAACATAGTTATATAATAGAAGTGACCCCATGTGTGGCTGCTCTATCCTGGTCATGATCTTTCCATAAATATAGCTTTTATTTCATTGGTCTATTGGGTGAAATTCTTAATTTAGTTTTTTCTAGAGACGTATCTACCAAAATCTCTTAACAATTTCCAGTTTTCTTTCTCGAACTTCTTCTCTCCAGATGTCTGCCAGTTACCTTCAATTTAAATTTGAATTGAGGCTAACTTGTTATAAATTAAATTCTATAATGGCCAAAAAAAGTCTCTAAATAATAACTATTTCCAATTTTGAAGCAATTGATATGACAAAATTAGAACATAATGAAAGTCATTGGATTGACTCTTAGCAATCAAAATAGCTTTTGACTAGTAGTTATTTTTCTGCAAGCTTGTAACCATTATTAATTATCTCCTGCATTGAAGCCATATTATGATATAAATGGGAAAAAGTTTAGTTCCCCCAAATAAAGGAAAATTACTTTTTAAGGGGTTGAAACAGAGTTTGAAGTAAATGAGTTAATATTTTAAGTAATAAAAATTTACATGAAATAGTTGGAAAATTGAGTGACTATGTCACAATTGGTTAGGTACTAAAGTCTGTATAATTACTATATAAACCTTTTATAAATCTCCTGATTTAAAATGACATTAATGAGAAGAGAAATTGTATTTATATTAATAATGCCATTTTCTAAACCATGCATCTTTCTTTTCCTCTCTCTTTATCTTGCAACCACCCTACCACCCCCATTCCTACATATTGAGACACACACACAGTTAGTTGAAAATAAAATTTTTTTTTCAATAACTGTTCTGTTGAATTCATATTCAGGGGCTGCTGATATAGTATTATCAAAGTATTTTGTTGTAACCTGTGTAAATAATATACCATTTACAGGATTTGGAGTTGTAGAATTTAAACTGGAAGATTGGACTCTCTAGATCTCAGGACTGTAATATTCCCAATCAATTCTGACACTCACCTAACTATATATTAACTGATGATCATTTATTCATTAAGCTAGGATTTTTTTTACCTTAACATTTCAGAAGGAAAAAACCTTTTTTCCCGTTTATTATTTTCATAGGCAAAATAATCATATGTGTATAATGCTATTATCAATCTGGCTTACAAAGATTTTTTTATATATAATTACATTATTCACTTTAGTCTTACTTTTCTCTGTGCAAACAAGTAAGTAATGTCTGGATATCGACTTAGTTGAATCAAGGTTGGGTCAAAAAATAGTTCTGCACACCTTATGTGTAAGATTAAATATGAGATTAAATAAGATATCTTGGATAAGTCTGACTTCTCTGTATATCTTTTTCCCTTGGGAATTGTATTTTAATGTAGTTATAGTGCTTACATGATCCCCTTTTCCCAAAAATCAAGCCTTCCCTTCAGCTTTCCACAATAGTTTCTGTAAATGTTCTAGTTGAGAACTGAATGCTTGTACAGTTGATGGCAATTTAAAAAATATATATTATATATGTATATGGAAAAACTTTAAAGATGCTTTTAATTTATTTAATGACTGTTGCCTTCCTATCTATAATGGTAATAATTTTCATATTTAGATGGTAAGAAAAAGTTCTTTTTACAACAGTTACTACAGGCAGAATGACAACTGGTTCTCTAGTACAGTTACTAAAGGAGCGTACTGCAGTGAAACTGTGAAGGACGCTTCACTACTGATGTATAAGCTTTGCGGGCTTTGTATCACTTTCCTCCAGTAATGGAGAGCTTTCCTCTATACAGTATGGAAATAAAATTGCTTAATTGAACACTTCCCCGTTCTCTTCTACTTATCATTGGGAAAGACGCCATTTTCACAACTTGAGAAAGTTGAAAAACTGCTGCATCTGAAAAGAGATAACAACACTTGGGCACAGAGTCGAACATTTTCAAACAGTATCGTGAATGGAGCATCATAACCTATTAACAACATAACGTGAAACATAATTAACACTGTGAAGCAATATATACATATATATGCATATATATATATTATATCTGTATAATGTATATATATATTCACCCATAAGGGGAATATCAGAAATTCAGCTTGAATCGTTTCATATTTTTTTTCTCTCTCTTTCTCCCTCCCTCTCAGGCACTTCTTGTTTAACCACACACTCCACTTAGAGATACTTTGTGTGAATGCCCATATCACCGTTTTGAGAGTAACTTTATCTGTCATTGTTAACATGTCCATGTACACATTTTAGGATGATAGGCACCTATTTAACTCATCTGATCATTGAGATGTATTTCTCCATTTTTGTTTAGGCTGTACCTTTCTCTCTAAAAGAAAAATGACCTCAGGTTAAGAAGTAAAATATGCTTTCATATTATTCTCCCTCATTTAATGGATCTCTTCAGACTGTGTCTATTTAAAAACCATAGCATTTTCGAACTACCAGGCCCTTTAAAGATCATGTTGAACAAATTCTTTAACCTCTCTGTGCCTCACTTATCTCATCTATAAAAATGGGGCAATAAAGTCCTTGCCTCATAGGACTGTACAAGATTTAATGAGATATACACATAAATTTTGGGCTTCCCTGATATCTCAGTTGGTAGAATCTGCCTGCAATGCAGGAGATCCTGGTTTGATTCCTGGGTCGGGAAGATCCCCTGGAGAAGGGATTGGCTACTCACTCCAGTATTCTTGGGCTTCCCTTGTGGCTCAGCTGGCAAAGAATCTGCTTGCAATGCGGGAGACCTGGGTTCGATCCCCAGGTTGGGAAGATCCCCTGGAGAAGTGAAAGGCTACCCACTGCAGTATTCTGGCCTGGAGAATTCCATGAACTGTCATAGACTATGGGGTCGCAAAGAGCAGCTTTCACATTTCACTTTCACACGTAAATTACCTTGCCAAGCACCTGAAACAGAATGAAGACTCAGTTATTATCAGCTGCTATTATTACCTAAGCCAGTCTCCCCATTTTCCAAATGAGAAACTATAGACAAGCTGTGGTTTGCATCTGTTTGGATGTCTACTCACCATGCCCTCCTCTGAAAACCGGCTTCCACCAACAGTGATGGGTTCCTTGACACTAACAAAGATGAGCCCCTGACAGTTCAGTGAGAGAAAAATGAAAGGCTCAGTGTTATGTCTTACTTCTTGCAAAGTAAAGAGATTAGCTGCCCTGTTCCTCAAGATATTCCAGTTTCTGCTCCTGTCTGAGAGGCACAACACTTCCTGTCCTTGGATGACGTAAGATTTCCCTGCAAACTCAATAATGTGCTCACTCTTCCTTAAGAAGTGTTTGAGCACATGTCTGTAAATGGCAACCAAAAGTGTTCTATGACATTCTGAGTTATTGCATATGCCTGGTGCCATATGACGAACTACTGAGAAAACTGGTATTAGAGTCTTTTGTAACTTCATGGAGACAGCAATGTCTTTGCGATTTAAAAGCCTTGTGTTGGAATCCCAGCACTGCCTGTTACCACCAGAATGACACGTGCCCTTGACGAGTCACAATTGGGTCTTCATTCCATCAGTGTGGTCAGTTCTGGGACTCTTCAGTCAGTTCAGTCAATCAGTCGTGTCCGACTCTTTGCGACCCCATGGACTGCAGTGTGCCAGACCTCCCTGTCCAACACCAACTCCCAGAGTTTACTCAGACTCATGCCCATTGAGTTGGTGATGCCAACAAACCATCTCATTCTCTGTCGTCCCCTTCTCTTCCCATCTTCAATCTTTCCCAGCATCAGTGTCTTTTCAGATGAGTCAGCTTTTCACATCAGGTGGCCAAAGGATTGGAGTTTCAGCTTCAGCATCAGTCCTTCCAATGTATATTCAGGACTGGTTTCCTTTAGGATGGACTGGATCTCCTTGCAGTCCAAGGGACTCTCAAGAGTCATATCCAACACTGCTGTTCAAAAGCATCAAATTTTCAGCACTCAGCTTTCTTTTTTTTTTTTTATTGTATGCAGTTTGTTTTTTTATTTTTTTATTAGTTGGAGGCTAATTACTTCAACAAGACAAGGGTGCCCACTCTCAGCTTTCTTTATAGTCCAACTCTCACATCCATACATGACTACTGGAAAAACCATAGCCTTCACTAGATGGACCTTTGTTGGCAAAGTAACATCTCTGCTTTTTAATATGCTGTCTAGGTTGGTCATAACTTTTCTCCCAAGGAGTAAGTGTCTTTTAATTTCATGGCTGCAGTCACCATCTGCAGTGATTTTGGAGCCCCCCAAAATTAAAGTCAGCCACTGTTTCCACTGTTTCCCCATCTATTTGCCATGAAGTGATGGGACTGAATGCCATGATCTTAGTTTTCTGAATGTTGAGCTTTAAGCCAACTTTTTCACTCTCCTTTTTCACTTTCATCAAATCTGTGACTCTTGAAGACTTCCAAAATAGTCGCTGTTGTAGTTCGTTGTTTCAGTTCTCCTGTCAGAGGAATTGTCTTGAAATATCTCTTAGGATAGGACTTCATAGCTATCAGAAGATATGATGGAGGTTAGGGTTGAGAAGAACTCAGTACAAATCCAAATAATCCAGTAAATCAGTTAGAACAGGCACACCTTGGAGATGTTGTGGGACTGTTTCCAGACCACCACAATGAAGCAAATATTGCAATAAAGTGAGTCACATAGTTTTTGGTTTTCAAGTCTGTTTGAAAATTATGTTTACACTATATCATAGTCTATTAATACTCTTGAGAGTCCCTTGGACTGCAAGGAGAGCAAACCAGTCAATCCTAAAGGGAATCAACCCTGAATTTTCACTGAAAGGACTGCTAGATAGCATCACTAACTCAATGGACATAAATTTGACCAATCTCCAGGAGATAATGAAGGACAGGGAAGCCTGTACACTGCAGTCTGTGGAGTCTCAAAGACTTAGGACGTTACTTAGGGACTGAACAAAAATAAAATTAAGCGTGCGCTGCCATTATTTCTAAAAAAAAATACAGATCTTAAATTTAAAATACTTTATTGCTAAAAAATGCTAACCATCATCTGAGCCTTCAGTGAAATGTGATCTTTTTGCAATAACAATATCAAACTTGACTGATCACAGATCATCACAACAATTACAATAATAATGAAAAACTTTTAAATATTGTGAGAATTACCAAAACGTGACACTGAGACACAGAGTAAACAGATGCTGTTGGAAAACTGGTGCCGACAGTCTTTCTTGACACAGTTGTCACAAAATTTCAATTTGTAAAAATATAGTATCTATGAAGTGTAAAAACAAGGGATGCTTGTACTCAAGATTATTCGCATTGTACAAAACCCTATCTTAGTTAGTGGAGATGTACTTGATGATACAGAACATCAACATCTAAGGTTTCCACAGCCTCAGAACTGGATTAGGTACATGTAACTAATATGAAATGGATGTGTATGTGCTAAGTCACTTCAGTCATGTCCAACTCTATGCAACCCTATGGACTGGTGCCCTTTGGGCTCCTCTGTCCATGGGATTCTCCAGGCAAGAATACTGGAGTGGATTGCCATGTCCTCCTCCAAGGGATCTTCCCCACTCAGGGATTGAACCCACGTTTCTTATGTCTCCTGCATTGGCAAGCAGGTTATTTACCACTAGTGCCAACTGGGAAGCCCATTATAAAGTGTATATCAGCAAGTAATGCTAAAACATTATCACTGTGGGTGAAACTACAATAGGAAACCACTGTGGGGAAAACTAACAATGCCCCAGGGTTGTACCTTTAAATCCACAACACACAAAATTTAAGAATCCACAAGTCTTTTCTTCATACAATTATGTTCACACACACACACACACACACACACACACAAAGGATGTTCTCGTGGTATGGGTTTTTTAATTTAATTTTGGTTATAATGTTCATTTTTTTATAATTTTGGTTATAATATTCATGAATTTGAACAAACTCCAGGAGACAGTGTAGGACAACGAAGCCTGGTGTGCTGCAGTCCCTGGGGTCACAAAGAGTCAGATACAACTTAGCAACTGAACAATAACAACAATTCATTGTTTCAGTTGTATTTGATATCCTCTAACCCTGGCATAGGCTTGGATTACTGTGATATTGAATGGTTTGCCTTGGAAACGAACAGAGATCATTCTGTCATTTTTGAGATTGCATCCAAGTGCTGCATTTCGGACTCTTTTGTTGACCATGATGGCTACTCCATTTCTTCTAAGGGATTCCTGCCCACAGTAGTAGATATAATGGTCATCTGAGTTAAATTCACCCATTCCAGTCCATTTTAGTTCGCTGATTCCTAGAATGTCGACATTCACTCTTGCCATCTCCTGTTTGATCACTTCCAATTTACCTTGATTCATGGACCTAACATTCCAGGTTCCTATGCAATATTGCTCTTTACAGCATCGGACCTTGCTTCTATCACCAGTCACAACTGAGTAGTGTTTTTGCCTTGGCTCCAGCCCTTCATTCTTTCTGGAGTTATTTCTCCATTGATCTCCATTAGCATATCGGGCACCTACTGACCTGGGGAGTTCCTCTTTCAGTATCCTATCATTTTGCCTTCTCATACTGTTCGTGGGGTTCTCAAGGCAAGAATACTGAAGTGGTTTGCCATTCCCTTCTCCAGTGGACCACATTCTGTCAGACCTCTCCACTGTGACCCGACTGTCTTGGGTGGCCCCAACAGCATGGCTTAGTTTCACTGATAGACAGAGAGCCTGATGAACTATGGACAGAGGTTAGTGGCATTGTACAGCAGACAAGGATCAAGACCATCCCCACGGAAAAGAAATGCAAAAAGGCAAGATGGTTGTCTGAGGCAGCCTTACAAATAGCTGTGAGAAGAAGAGAAGCGAAAAGCAAAGGAGAAAAAGAAAGATATTCCCATTTTAATGCAGAGTTCCAAAGAATAGCCAGGAGAGATAAGAAAGCCTTCCTCAGCGATCAATGCAAAGAAATAGAGGAAAACAACAGAATGGGAAAGAGTAAAGATCTCTTCAAGAAAATCAGAGATATCAAGGGAACATTTCAGGCAAAGATGGGTTTGATAAAGGACAGAAATGGTATGGACCTAACAGAAGCAGAAGACATTAAGAAGAGGTGGCAAGAATACACAGAAGAACTGTACAAAAAAGATCTTCATGACCCAGATAATCATGACGGTGTGATCACTCACCTAGAGCCAGACATCCTGGAATGTGAAGTCAAGTGGGCCTTAGAAAGCATCACTACGAACAAAGCTAGTGGAGGTGATGGAATTCCAGTTGAGTTATTTCAAATCCTGAAAGATGATGCTGTGAAAGTGCTGCACTCAATATGCCAGCAAATTTGGAGAACTCAGCAGTGACCACAGGACTGGAAAAGGTCAGTTTTCATTCCAATCCCTAAGAAAGGCAATGCCGAAGAATGCTCAAACTACTGTACAATTGCACTCATCTCTCACATTAGTAAAGTAATGCTCAGAATTCTCCAAGTCAGGCTTCAGCAATACGTGAACTGTGAACTTCCAGTTGTTCAAGATGGTTTTAGAAAAGGCAGAGGAACCACAGATCAAATTGCCAATATCCACTGGATCATCGAAAAAGCAAGAGAGTTCCAGAAAAACATCTATTTCTGTTTTATTGACTATGCCAAAGTCTTTGACTGTGTGGATCACAATAAACTGTGGAAAATTCTCAAAGAGATGGGAATACCAGACCACCTGATCTGCCTCTTGAGAAATCTGTATGCAGGTCAGGAAGCAACAGTTAGAACTGGACATGGAACAACAGACTGTTTCCAAATAGGAAAAGGAGTACGTCAAGGCTGTATATTGTCACCCTGCTTATTTAACTTATATGCAGAGTACATCATGAGAAATGCTGGGCTGGAAGAAGCACAAGCCAGAATCAAGATTGCCGGGAGAAATATCAATAACCTCAGATATGCAGATGACACCACCCTTATGGCAGAGAGTGAAGAGGAACTAAAAAGCCTCTTGATGAAATTGAAAGAGGAGAGTGAAAAAGTTGGCTTAAAGCTCAACATTCAGAAAACGAAGATCAAGGCATCTGGTCCCATCACCTCATGGGAAATAGATGGGGAGACAGTGGAAACAGTGTCAGACTTTATTTTTTGGGGCTCCAAAATCACTGCAGATGGTGATTGCAGCCATGAAATTAAAAGACGCTTACTCCTTGGAAGAAAAGTTATGACCAACCTAGACAGCATATTAAAAAGCAGAGACATTACTTTGCCAACAAAGGTCCATCTAGTCAAGGCTATGGTTTTTCCAGTGGTCATGTATGGATGTGAGAGTTGGACTGTGAAGAAAGCTGAGCGCTGAAAAATTGATGCTTTTGAACTGTGGTGTTGAGAAGACTCTTGAGAGTCCCTTGGACTGCAAGGAGATCCAACCAGTCCATCCTAAAGGAGATCAGTCCTGGATATTCATTGGAAGGACTGATGCTGAAGCTGAAACTCCAGTACTTTGGCCACCTCATGTGAAGAGCTGGCTCATTGGAAAAGACCCTGATGCTGGGGAGGGATTGGGGGCAGGAGGAGGAGGGGACGACAGAGGATGAGACGGTTGGATGGTATCACTGACTTGATGGGCATGAGTTTGAGTCAACTCCAGGAGTTGATGATGGACAGGGAGGCCTGGCGTACTGCGATTCATGGGGTTGCAAAGAGTCAGACACGACTGAGCGACAGAACTGAACTGAACCGAAACCTGGCATTGCTAAGCTCTGAGCTTGTGTGCTTTACTATATGTTCCTTCAGCTCCTGGGGGCCTCAGTTTTCTCTTTCAATGATCTTTAAAATCCTTTCCCTCTCAACTGTACCAGATTCTATGATCCAAACATTTTTACTAAACCACAACTCATAGGCATTTTTTGTCCTGTTCACGTCTTAGGGACAAGCAACGAAAGTATTGCTGAAAGGGAGAGTGAACAGCAGATGAGAAAGGACAGGAGAATGGCCCAATCTACCCTCAACTTAGGTGATCTGAGATTCACACTTCCCTCGTGTGATGGTGTTTTTGAGAATCCTCCACCTTTCATGCCTGTCATCTTTCCAGGTGACCCAGTGATAAAGAATCCACTTGCCAATGCAGGAAACACAGGCAGGTTCAATCCTGAGGTGGGAAGATCCCCTGAAGGAGGAAATGGCAATCCACTCCAGTATTCCTGCCTGGAAAATTCCGTGGACAGAGGAGCCTGGCAGACTATAGTCCGTGGGGTCACAAAAGTCGAACACCATTGAGCACACACACATTCATTCTCTCATTTTGATTGGAAAATAATTCTTTTTTTTTTTTTTCTTCTTCAGAATCCTTCCCCCATTGATACCATACGTGCCAAGTCGCTTGAGTCATATCTGACTCTTTGCTACCCTATGGACTGTAGCCCACCAGGTCCCTCTGTCCATAGGATTCTTTCTTTTTTTTTTTATTATTATTATTATTATTTTTTTCCAGTGGGTTTTGTCACACATTGACATGAATCAGCCATGGATCTACATGTATTCCCAATCCCGATCCCCCCTCCCACCTCCCTCTCCACCCGATTCCTCTGGGTCTTCCCAGTGCACCAGGCCGGAGCACTTGTCTCATGCATCCCACCTGGGCTGGTGATCTGTTTCACCATAGATAGTATACATGCTGTTCTTTTGAAACATCCCACCCTCACATTCTCCCACAAAGTTCAAAAGTCTGTTCTGTATTTCTGTGTCTCTTTTTCCATTTTGCATATAGGGTTATCGTTATCACCTTTCTAAATTCCATATATATGTGTTAGTATGCTGTAATGTTATCTTTCTGGCTTACTTCACTCTGTATAATGGGCTCCAGCTTCATCCATCTCATTAGGACTGGTTCAAATGAATTCTTTTTAATGGCTGAGTAATATTCCATGGTGTATATGTACCACAGCTTCCTTATCCATTCATCTGCTGATGGGCATCTAGGTTGCTTCCATGTCCTGGCTATTATAAACAGTGCTGCGATGAACATTGGGGTGCACGTGTCTCTTTCAGATCTGGTTTCCTCAGTGTGTATGCCCAGAAGTGGGATTGCTGGGTCATATGGCAGTTCTATTTCCAGTTTTTTAAGAATCTCCACACTGTTCTTCCATAGTGGCTGTACTAGTTTGCATTCCCACCAACAGTGTAAGAGGGTTCCCTTTTCTCCACACCCTCTCCAGCATTTATTGCTTGTAGACTTTTGGATAGCAGCCATCCTGACTGGCGTGTAATGGTACCTCATTGTGGTTTTGATTTGCATTTCTCTGATAATGAGTGATGTTGAGCATCTTTTCATGTGTTTGTTAGCCATCTGTATGTCTTCTTTGGAGAAATGTCTGTTTAGTTCTTTGGCCCATTTTTTGATTGGGTCATTTATTTTTCTGGAATTGAGCTGCAGGAGTTGCTTGTATATTTTTGAGATTAATCCTTTGTCTGTTTCTTCATTTGCTATTATTTTCTCCCAATCTGAGGGCTGTCTTTTCACCTTACTTATAGTTTCCTTTGTGGTGCAAAAGCTTTTAAGTTTCATTAGGTCCCATTTGTGTAGTTTTGCTTTTATTTCCAATATTCTGGGAGGTGGGTCATAGAGGATCTTGCTGTGATTTATGTCGGAGAGTGTTTTGCCTATGTTCTCCTCTAGGAGTTTTATAGTTTCTGGTCTTACATTTAGATCTTTAATCCATTTTGAGTTTATTTTTGTGTATGGTGTTAGAAAGTGTTCTAGTTTCAGGCTTACATCAAGAAACAAGAAAAAAACCAAATAAATAACCTAACTCTACACCTAAAGCAATTAGAGAAGGAAGAAATGAAGAACCCCAGAGTTAGCAGAAGGAAAGAAATCTTAAAAATCAGGGCAGAAATAAATGCAAAAGAAACTAAAGAGACCATAGCAAAAATCAACAAAGCTAAAAGCTGTTTTTTTGAAAAAATAAACAAAATTGACAAACCGTTAGCAAGACTCATTAAGAAACAAAGAGAGAAAAACCAAATTAACAAAATTAGAAATGAAAATGGAGAGATCACAACAGACAACACTGAAATACAAAGGATCATAAGAGACTACTACCAGCAGCTCTATGCCAATAAAATGGACAACTTGGATGAAATGGACAAATTCTTAGAAAAGTATAACTTTCCAAAACTGAACCAGGAAGAAATAGAAGATCTTAACAGACCCATCACAAGCAAGGAAATCGAAACTGTCATCAAAAATCTTCCAGCAAACAAAAGCCCAGGACCAGATGGCTTCACAGCTGAATTCTACCAAAAATTTAGAGAAGAGCTAACACCTATCTTACTCAAACTCTTCCAGAAAATTGCAGATGAAGGTAAGCTTCCAAACTCATTCTATGAGGCCACCATCACCCTAATTCCAAAACCAGACAAAGATGCCACAAAAAAAGAAAACTACAGACCAATATCACTGATGAACATAGATGCAAAAATCCTTAACAAAATTCTAGCAAACAGAATCCAACAACATATTAAAAAAATCATACACCATGACCAAGTGGGCTTTATCCCAGGAATGCAAGGATTCTTTAATATCCGCAAATCAATCAATGTAATACACCACATTAACAAATTGAAAGATAAAAACCATATGATTATCTCAATAGATGCAGAGAAAGCCTTTGACAAAATTCAACACTCATTTATGATTAAAACTCTCCAAAAAGCAGGAATAGAAGGAACATACCTCAACATAATAAAAGCTATATATGACAAACCCACAGCAAGCATCACCCTCAATGGTGAAAAATTGAAAGCATTTCCCCTGAAATCAGGAACAAGACAAGGGTGCCCACTCTCACCACTACTATTCAACATAGTGTTGGAAGTTCTGGCCACAGCAATCAGAGCAGAAAAAGAAGTAAAAGGAATCCAGATAGGAAAAGAAGAAGTGAAACTCTCACTGTTTGCAGATGACATGATCCTCTATATAGAAAACCCTAAAGACTCTACCAGAAAATTACTAGAGCTAATCAATGAATATAGTAAAGTTGCAGGATATAAAATTAACACACAGAAATCCCTTGCATTCCTATATACTAACAATGAAAAAACAGAAAGAGAAATTAAGGAAACAATACCATTCACCATTGCAACAAAAAGAATAAAATACTTAGGAGTATATCTACCTAAAGAAACAAAAGACCTATACATAGAAAACTATAAAACACTGATGAAAGAAATCAAAGAGGACACAAACAGATGGAGAAACATACCGTGTTCATGGATTGGAAGAATCAATATTGTCAAAATGGCTATTCTACCCAAAGCAATCTATAGATTCAATGCAATCCCTATCAAGCTACCAACGGTATTTTTCACAGAACTAGACCAAAGAATTTCACAATTTGTATGGAAATACAAAAAACCTCGAATAGCCAAAGTAATCTTGAGAAAGAAGAATGGAACTGGAGGAATCAACCTGCCTGACTTCAGACTCTACTACAAAGCCACAGTCATCAAGACAGTATGGTACTGGCACAAAGACAGAAATATAGATCAATGGAACAGAATAGAAAGCCCAGAGATAAATCCACGAACCTATGGACACCTTATCTTTGACAAAGGAGGCAAGGATATACAATGGAAAAAAGACAACCTCTTTAACAAGTGGTGCTGGGAAAACTGGTCAACCACTTGTAAAAGAATGAAACTAGAACACTTTCTGGAAAATAATTCTTTAAAACTAGATGCATCTGTCATTAACTAGAGAGTATAGAAGGGGAGTTAGGGGCTCAGACTTGGAGCCAGACTAGAATTAGAATCCCAACTCTGTCTCTTATTAGCTGTGTGACCCAGGGCAAGTTATTAACCTTCTCTGTATTTCCATGTCCTCACGTGTAAGACAAGAGTGAAATGCAGAGTCTATCTTACAGAGTTGTGAGGATTACTTGCAGCACTTAAAAGTGTCTATAGCACAAAATAAGTGTTCTAGAATATTAGCATTTTGATGAAATAAGTGCATTTTATACATTTCCATGAATGAGACTTCACTTGATCCTGAGATGGAGGGTCTCAGGGATTATCCTCATTTCACTGATCAGAGAGAATCACTGGTTTAACTGAGGTTAGAGCCATGCTAGTGTCAGAACTGAGATTCAAGTCGTGGGAGACTCACCCTAACTGTCCTTTTCTTTTCTACTCTGCTTCAGATGTCTGGAAAAGGTCAGTTTTCAGTCCAATCCCAAAGAAAGGCAGTGCCAAAGAATGCTCAAACTACTGCACAATTGCACTCATCTCACACGCTAGGAAAGTAATGCTCAAAATTCTCCAAGACAGCCTTCAGCAATATGTGAACTGTGAACTTCCAGATGTTCAAGCTGGATTTAGAAAAGGCAGAGGAACCAGAGATCAAATTGCCAACATCTGCTGGATCATTCAAAAAGCAAGGGATTTCCAGAAAAACATCTATTTCTGCTTTATTGACTATGCCAAAGCCTTTGACTGCGTGGATCACAATAAACTGTGGAAAATTCTTCAAGAGATGGGACTACCAGACCACCTGACCTGCCTCTTGAGAAACCTGTATGCATGTCAGGAAGCAACAGTTAGAACTGCACATGGAACAACAAACTGGTTAGAAATAGGAAAAGGAGTATGTCAAGGCTGTATATTGTTACTGTGCTTATTTAACTTAAATGCAGAGTACATCATGAGAAATGCTGGGCATCATGAAGCACAAGCTGGATTCCAGATTACTGGGAGAAATATCAATAACCTCAGATATGCAGATGACACCACCCTTATGGCAGAAAGCTAAGAAGAATTAAAGAGCCTCTTGATGAAAGTGAGAGGAGAGTGAAAAAGTTGGCTTAAAGCTTAACATTCAGAAAACTAAGATCATGGCATCTGGTCCCATCACTTCACGGCAAATAGATGGAGAAACAGTGGAAACAGTGGCTGACTTTATATTTTTGGGCTCCAAAATCATTGCAGATGGTGATTGCAGCCATGAAATTAAAACTCTCTCCTTGGGAGAAAAGTTATGACCAACCTACACAGCATATTAAAAAGCAGAGACATTATTTTGCCAACAAAGTTCTGTTTAGTGAAGGCTATGGTTTTTCCAGTGGTCATGTATGGATGTGAGAGTTGGACTATAAGGAAAGCTGAGTACTGAAGAACTGATGCTTTTGAACTGTGGTGTTGGAGAAGACTCTTGAGAGTCCCCTGGACTGCAAGGAGATCCAACCAGTCCATGCTAAAGGAAATCAGTCCTGAATATTCATCAGAAGGACTGATGCTGAAGCTGAAATTCCAGTCCTTTGGCCAACTGATGTGACGAGCTGGATCATTGGAAAAGACCCTGATGCTGGGAAAGATTGAGGGCAGGAGAAGGGGACGACAGAGGATGAGATGGTTGGATGGCATCACTGATTCAATGGACATGGGTTTGGGTGGACTCTAGGAGTTGGTGATGGACAGGGAGGCCTGACGTGCTGCAGTCCTTGGGGTCGCAAAAAGTCAGACACAACTGAACTGAACTGAACTTAGAGAAAGCCATCAGAGATCTGTATTCTCTCTGAGTTCTGAAAAGTTTAGAGGAGATACATAACAGCACCGCTTGATCAGTGTTTGGATCTGCAGCCTTTTCCCTAGAGCTGAACTTCCCTACCCATCTCCACATGGTGTAGAGACTGTCCTGTGAGCTGAGGTCCCGCAAGATGGCAAAATGTGTGTTTTGAATAGATAATTCTGAAAAGGGAAAAGTCAGAGAGGGGTTGAATTGTGCTGTTTCACTTTTACTGATACCGAAGAATTGATGCTTTTGAAATGTGGTGCTGGACAAGACTCTTGAGAGTCCCTTGGAGAGCAAGGAGATCAAACCAGTCAATCCTAAAGGAAATCAACCCTGAATTCAATTCATTGGAAGGACTGATGTTGAAGCTACAATACTTTGGCCACCTGCTATGAAGACCTGACTTATTGGACAAGACTCTGATGCTGGGAAAGATTAAGGGCAGGAGGAAAAGGGGGCAACAGAGGATGAGATGGTTGGATGGCATCACTGACTCAGTGGACATGAGTTTGAGCAAACTCAGAGAGATACTGAAGGACAGGGAAGCCTGGCTTGCTGTCAAGCCATGGGGTCGCAAGGAGTCGGACACAACTGAGCTACTGGACAATAACACACATCATCGATCAGATTAGTTGCTCCCTTTAAAAAGAGAAGATGGAGACAGGAAATAAACACATTGCTCCCACACTGTTCCTTCACAGAGCAGACAAAGGACTGGCTGCTCCCTGGGTGGGAGACGTGAGTTAGGGTGTAACTCAGAGACTCCTCCAATCCCTGCAATGTTGTCATGTGGGAAAATGAGGCACACATCCGCCACCTCCCATTCAGCTCAGAGAAATGAAGAGAAGAAGAGCACAAGTGACTGTAATCTTCGATCTTAACATGCAATCTTAACATGAGAACTAGGGAGCAGTTGGTGAATGGTTGGTTCTGACTCTGTCACCACCGGGATCTTTGTTCCTCTTCCCCTGGCGAGGCCACTCCTCTCCCTGAACTTGTCTTCCATCTTGTTCCCTTGTTGACTAAAAACAGATGAACAATGTGAGAGTTGCAGGTTGTTTCATTTGGGAACTAAAGGAAAACTGCAGCCTGGGAGACAGAACCTCAGATAGCTCTGAGACACCGCTCCAAAGAGGTAGTGGTGGTTGTCGGTGTTCAGTTGCTAAGTCACGTCCAACACTTTGCGACACCATGAACTTCAGCACACGCCAGGCTTCCCTGCCCTTCACTATCTCCTTGAGTTTGCTCAAACTCATGTCCATTGAGTCAGTGATGCCATCCAACCATCTCATCCTCTGTTGCCCCATTCTCCCCCTGCCCTCAATCTTTCCCAGAATCAGGGTCTTTTCCAATGAGTCAGCTGTTCGTATCTGGTAGCCAAAGTACTGGAGCTTCAGTTTCAGCACCAGTCCTTCCAATGAATATTCAGGGTTGATTTTCTTTAGGATTGACCGCTTCAAGCTGCTTGCTGACCAAGGGACTCTCAAGAGTTTTCTTCAGCACCGCAGTTTGAAAGCATCAGTGCATCAGTACTCAGCCTTCTTTATGACCCAACTCTCAGATCCATACACGACTACCAGAAAAACCATAGCTTTGACTCTGTAGAGCTAGAGGTAGTGGGGGTGGGTCAATATATGTGATTTTGGTGAAGGGGATGTGAAATGAAATCAAGCACTTATTTTACGAAAGTTTTTTTTCTGCTAGTCTCGAGGAATAGATGTCACCTCGAAGGGATTTAGTACTTTTCTAGATATGAGGAGATGCAAGTACTGGGATCATGAAATCAGTTCCTAAAAATATCTAAGTATATAAAGTTTCTCTGGAGCACAAAGTGCCTCACTCTCTACCCTCAACTCCCTTCTGGCCATGTGGAAGGTCAACAGCTGCAGTAGCACAAGATTCAATCTTCGCAGAGGCAGATGGCAAATCCCCTTGGCAAGTGCCAATCTGTAGTTGACACCCTCTTGGCAAATGGAGTAGAAGTAAAGCCCCATTCAAGAAAGGTGAGGAATGGGGTAAAATGACTTCTCCAACATAAACTGTGATCTGAACTGCCTTCTATCACTTTTAAAATCATAGATAGCATTTATTATCAATCTAAAAGGGACAAACAATATACAGTAATCATGACGGGTAGCTGTTGGGATTTGCTTTGAAGACTTCCCCTGCCCTATTTACTATACCTATTTTCTCCAGACCCTGTGGACGATGTGTGTGTGTGGGGGGGGGGGGGAGATACATGTTTGATTTGCTTCAAGGTTGTCTGGGTATTTGAGCAATAGCCTATAGAAAGGGAGTGGCCCATCCTGTGAAAAAATTGAAGGCTGCTGATAATTAACAAGGTTAGAATAGGAAGCTTACTTAAGGGTATTAATTTTGGTTTGTGACAACTTGTTTTTGACAACTTTGGTTTTCATTTTGTCTGCTTTTTTATCTGGGGCACCAAAACACTGCTGTGAGGGCACTAAGAAATCCAGTCCTAGAGATTTAGACTGGAGAGTAGCAGGTGCTTTTCCTCCCCCACATTTCCTTCATTCCAGCCCCATACCCAATATCTCTTGTGTTCACTGTCTTTCACACACACACACACACAGATGCTGGGTCCACTGCAGTGTCACTGAAGCAGGGAGGGAGTTATATGGCTATATTTCAACTTCTTGACTCAAAATATTAGCCAACTGCATTTTCAGACTCAAAACACAGGCAAAGTGCCATCAGGTTCCAGTCAAAACCAACCCCCAGCTCACGGGGGCTCAGGCCAGATGTGAATGCAGCAGTTCAGAGGTGAGGCAATTATGTGCAAGAACCATGTGACAGAGCTTTTCCCAAAATGGACTTATTTAAGAGAAACATTTTGGTGTTTATAGGACTTCAGCTCTGCTTTCTGGAGATTTTCCATCACTATAAACACTGACATACATACATATGAACAAGCACGGACTTTTAAAATTGTGTTCAGCATATGTAATTTCATTAAGTCATCTTATTTGTTAGAAATGGGAGAAATTAATGACACAATATCAAAATGTTGGCAGTCGAGACAGTCACATTGACAAACACTCTATGGAAACTGGAGCCCATACTCTGGTGTCAATAACATGAGTTGGGGAAACTTGGAGCTGTTGGTCATGTTTGGATAATTTTATAATGCAGAGGTGGATGGCCTGCCTGGCAGGGGAAGATGCCCCAAGAGATATCTGAGCCCTTTGGGGCTCTGCTTTCTATTTCCTTTGATCTCAAGCTCACTTTGTGACATTTCCAAGGGACAACAGCATGTCACAAAGAGAAGTTTAAGGGTGGATAGGTTAGGCTGAGAACACTTGGAAGTTGCCCGTTGCCTCTCAAGTCATCAGTAGTTATTTCCTCTAGTAGAGTGGTATAGGAGTTTGGGGGGTTTTGTTTTGTTTTTATTAAAATATAGTTGATTTATTAGGTTGGCTAAAAAAACTTCATTCAGGTTTTTCCATAAGATGTAACAGAAAAAGCCACATGAAGTTCTTTGGCCAACCCAACACAGTGTTGTGTTAATTTCTTCTGTACACAAAATGTATCAGTTATACACATATATACATTCTTTTTTATGTCCTTTTCCATTATGGTTTATCACAAGATATTAAATATAGTTCCCTGAGCTATACAGTGCATGAGTGCCCAGTCATTCAGTTGTGTCCAAGTCTTTGTGGACTATAGCCCGCCAGGCTCCTCTGTTCATGAGATTTCCCTGAAAAGAATGCTGGAGTGGGTTGCCATTTCCCCCTCCAGGGGGTCTTCCTGGCCCAGGGATTGAACCTGCCTGTCCTGAATTGACAGGTGGATTCTTTTACCACTGAACCACCTGGGAAGTCCCGGGTTATACAGTAAGACCTTGTTTATCCACCCTATATTAGGAGTTTGGGATTAGCAGATATAAGCAGATAACAAAATGACCCCACAGTGTGAGAACAAGGGTCAAATCACCCAAACGTGAGTATGTTGATTTAAATTAAAATGTTATATTTTATTTATATTTTTAAAAATCTTAAAGAATATTGGAGTCTATTATTCTTCCTTAGATCTCTTGCAGCTTTCTGGAATAAATCTGAATCTGTGAGAAGGCTCAATAGCCCAAGAATTGCTATCAAGCACATATAGATGATGGTCTACAAACGGAATTAGGATACAAAGGAAAAAAAAAGTGTAAAATGGAATGACTGAAAATACACATTCAATATTTAATGAGTGAAAGAATTTTCTTTTACATTTATTGAATTTCTAGGAAAATGACAGTCAAGTCTTAGACATTAATGACTGATGAAAAATAATTATTTTGCTTATAAAGCTACTTACTCAAGAAAAGAAAAGAAAAACATCTGTTTTGAACCACCAAAAATTTGAATAACGTTAGATGATCAATGACAAGAGGTCCTGAGTAGTAATTTATTCATTAACTGATATAAACAGTAGTGACTAAAAGTGAAGGGACCCTAAATAAGAGGCTCCTCAGTAGTTTGAATGACAGACAGGCAACTTAAGTTTGAGTTTTGGCCCAAGTTTTAAAGGTCTAGCAGCTGATACTAAACCATCAGAAAAATTCCCTCAGTGGACCTAAGAGTTAGGAGAGCTTGGATCTAAGCCTGCACAAATACAGTGGTCACTAGCCATATGTGGCTATTTAATTTCAAGTTAATTAAAACAGAATAAGGACTTACCTTGTTGTCCAGTGGTTAGGGCTTTCCTGGTGGCTCAGAGGGTAAAGAATCTGCCTGTGATGCGGGAGACCCAGGTTCAATGCTTGGGTTGGGAAGATCCCCTGGAGGAGGGCATGGCAACCGACTCCAGTACTCTTGCCTGGAGAATCCCCATGGACAGAGCAGCCTAGCAGGCTGTAGTCTATGGGGTTGCAAAGAGTCAGTCACGACTGAGTGACTAAGCACAGCATAGCACCAGAGGTTAAGACTTCACCATCCAATGCAGGGGGTGAGAGTTTGATCCCGGTTGGGAAACTAAGATCTGACATGCCTTGTGGCCAGAAAACCAAAACATAAACAGAAGTAATATTGCAACAAATTCAATAAAGACTTCTAAAAATGGTCCACATCAAAAAAATCTTTTACAAAAATTAAAATGGAATAAAATTAAAAATTCAGTTCCTTACCCCAACAAACCACATTTCAAGTGCCCAATAGCCACATCTGTCTAGTGGCTACCTTACTAAACAGCACAGACATAGAACATTACATCGTCACAGAAAGTTCTCTTCGACAGTGATGACCTAAGGGATAAATAGGAAGTAGTTTTACTTTGAACCTTTAGAAAAATGTTTTCCGTTTTATGTCCCTCATCTGGGTGTGGTGCACTATCAAAGATATACAGAAAAAATATAATACGTATAAAATAGAAAGATGTTCATGCCTGCATGTGTGCTAAGTCCCTTCAGTGGTGTTCCACTCTCTGTGACCCCATGGACTGCAGCCCTCCAGGCTCCTCTGTCCATGGGATTCTCCAAGCAAGAATATTGGAGTGGGTTGCCATTTACTCCTCCAGGGGATCTTCCTGACCCAGGGATAAAGCCCGAGTTTCTTGCATCTCCTTCATTGGCAGCAAGGTTCTTTACCACTAGCACCACCAGGGAAGCCCCAAAATAGAAAGATATATATAATTTTTGTGTTGTTGTTGTCCAGTCACTTAATTGTGCCAACTCTTTGCTACACCATGACTGCAGCACGCCAGGAATCCTTGTCCTTCAACCGGAGTTTGCTCTAACTCATGTCCATTGAGTTGGTGATGCGTTGATGCCATCCAGCCATCTTGTCCTCTGTCGTCCCCTTCTGCTCCTGCCCCTTCAATCTTTCCCGGCATTAGGGTCTCCTAAAGAGTTGGCTTCTTGCATATATTTATATAAAATATATAAAGATATAATATTTATCTGAGATCCTTGGTCAATATGTAAGGCTCTAAAAGATGCAGCACCCTCCTGGATAACTAAACTTAAAAAACAATTACAAGTGTAGTTTATTAACCCTGATTTATTTCATACTTAATTTAATATGTTACTCACACTCTAACCTAAAATCTGCCTCAGATCTTTCCTCCTGGCACTGGATCCACTTTTTCCTCACCTGCTATTTATGATACAGATGTTAATTACCAGACCCAGCTGTGCTACTCTTTCAGGCCTTACATGACTTCCCACTGAACGCACCCAACACCTTTCCCTAGATTCTAAACAACTTCCTATGATTACATTAAATCTGTCCCCAGTTATTTCCGATCCATTCAGTCCACTTTTGCAAGCAATTAGTCTTTAGCTCTTTTTGAACATTTGGAATATGTGCACACACACACGCAGATGATAGATAGATAAGTTAAAAACTGTTAAACCATTTCACCCTGTTTTTCATCAGTAGTTATCTGAATTCCTTTTGAAGATTTTTTTTGATGTGTGCCATTTTTTCAAGTCTTTATTGAATGTTATAATATTGCTTCCATTTTATGCTTTGGTTTTTTTGGCTGCAAGGCATGTGGGATCTTAGTTCCCTGACCAGGGGTTAAACCTGACCTTCTGCACTGGAAGGTGAAGTCTTAACCACTGGACAGCCAGGGAAGTCCCTCAGTTCCTTTATGATAACTCTGTTCATTCATTTTTCTATAAGGGAATGACTTGACAAATGAAAAACATTTATTACCACCATGTAAACTGTTACAGGAAAGAAAATCTCAGTCCTGTGAAAATTATATTACATACTTATATCTTACAAAGAGGTGAAATGGTTCTCCAAATTTCTTGTTCCTCCTCGTTCCCTTGAGCTATAGATTGATTGCTCTTAAAATAAGTAAAAAATATTTTTAAATAATTATGTCAGAAGGGTAGCCATTTTCAAGGCTAAAATAGAAAGTTGGTATAAACTAGACAAAAGCAGTCAGGTTCAGACTCACCAGTTGCTTCTCCATGTGATGTGGGTCTTCGCCCAGAGAAGCCGAAGGGAAATTGTCAGTCTCTATAACCCAGAGAGAATATACTTGCTTTTTGTTTTGTGAAGGACTTTTGTTGTTGTTCAGTCGCTAAGTTGTGTCTGACTCTTTGCAACCCCATGTATTGTAGCCAGCCAGGCTCCTCTGTCCACCAGATTTCCCGGGTAAGTATTCTGGAATGGATTGACATTTTCTTCCCCAGAGACTCTTTCTCTGGACCAGATGGTCGAACCTGCATCTCCTGCATTGGCCGGCAGATTCTTTACCTCTGAGTAACCAGGAAAGCTCTTTGAAGGACGTGTGTCCCTCTAAAACCCTTTTAACAATTGTTTTTAACTTTCCAGAGTATGCAAGCCTGTGTCAACTGACTGGAGATGCTAATGTCTCTAGCCTAAGAATGAGGTCATGTGTGTGAAATATAGTCTTAGTTATGTGTTTGAAATGTGTAGGTAGCTCTAGGATTTTTTTACTCAGTATCCCATCTACAGAGATGAATGGATAAATGAAAATGAGCACTTAAAACAATTATTTAAAAATAATTATGTTGGAAAAGCAGCTATTTCCAATGCTAAAACAGAAAGTTGTGGATATTTTTTCATTCTTACTTACAAGTCAGTTTAGAGAAGTTCATAACTGAAGTAAGCTTTTTGAAGCACAAACTGAGCAATGATGGGTAATCAAGATCATAACGTGGATACATCCAGTGTTAAGGTTGAGAAGTGTTCATCAATTCTGATTGAGAAATCCATAAATACGTAGACTTGTTTACTTAGACATCTTGTAGATTTAAACAAGAATCCTATAAAGACTGGAGAGTGAAGAGTTGCAAGCACTTGCTTTGGAATCCTTCCGTGGCTCAGAACAAATGGTTATGCTTCTCCTTATCACAGGTTTCCTCTCACTGGATGCAGAAGAACTCTGTCCACGCTGTTCTCTTTCTCGTGTGTGGTGAATAGACAGAGATGCCTATGAGTTCATGCACACATACACACTCACACACACACAGTTTACACAAAGTGCTTTTCCAAATACTCTCCCCCACCCAACAAATCTACATTAAACTCCCTCCCATCTCTCTGATGCACCTGCATTCTGATTTTCTGGCTAGGAAAGAGAGAGTGGAAACTTTTGGAAACTATCAAACGCCTCTTAAATCAGCCAGGTAAATGAGTTACACATGGCTTTTAGTGTTCATGGGAACTCCCAAATAATATTGTAAGGAATAAATGCAATCCGCAGTAATGTATGGAAACCTACTGACAGCCCATAGTTTATTCCAGCATTGTGAATCTTCTTGTTGTGGAAATATTTTGTGCACTATAAAATACTATACATCTTTTACTTATTAATGCTATTGGTTTCTATGCATTGTAGCTATCAATTCATTCTCAATTCCCAGTAATCCAAACCTAGTAAATCTTCATGGCTTTCTAATTGTGAATAAGAATGTTAATGATAGTCTTATTTTACAGGTATTATGTAGATAATGGAAACAAAAGTCATAAAATTCCAAGATCTTCAATAAGACTAATAATGCTAAAAATATATTTTATTTGCTAAACAATGGACAGTACTAATTTCTTTTCACAACAATTAGTTTAGTCTTTACAATAGCAGAACCCAAGACTTGGAAAAGTTAAGTAAATGTTAAAGATCTAAAAGTTAATAAAAGGTAGATAGACTCCATCTGAATCCTGATTCAAATCCGAATTAGAACAGCATAACCATTATGACTGACAGATTCACTCTATAAATGGTGCTTACAACTTATGACAATGGACAAAAAGAATGCCATTCTGTGAGATTTTATTATTCCAATTCTATGGATATTGAAAATGAGACCCAAAGATGACAAGTATATTTTCTAAATTTAGATAGCAAATTACAATATTCTTTCATTTTTTGATTCTTTTATTTCATAATTATTTCATGAGTGCTATTTTTATGTATCCACTCCACAATTACTTATGGGGCATTGTGCCAGGCATTCTGTCAAAGCTGGAAATACAAGCTTAAACAAGATCGTTCTGCTGCTTGCTCTCAAAGTGCTCACAGTCTCAGTGCTCACAGTGGGCAGGTGATTCAGCAGGCAAGACAAAGGGATGGGCCAAGATGCCAAGAAGACCAGGTGGTGTCCTACCCTCTCAAAAATTCCCAGCACATCGTACAGAGAGCAGCAGTCAGAAACCTCTATTCTGGACCCAACAGGCAATAGAATTGATTGTTGCTGCCTCAGGCTGACCATCACAGTACAATTACCCAACTGCTAGAAAGCTGGGCTTACAGCCAGGAACCACCCAGAAAATGCAAGAGCCATTTCCTGGCATCTGAGACTAATTGTTCCAAGGCATCTGGTCATAAATTCTATAATCATTTACTGAGCACGTACAATATGCTAGGCACCAAGGATGTAAAGTCACACAGCACACCGAGGGGACACTGATGTGTAAGCCAATGATAGGAATGCAGCACAGACTTGTCCTCAGGGCAACACTGCATTCTCCCAACCCACGTCCCATCAGGAAACAATCCAGATTCCATGCTGATAATAAAACACCAGCCATTGCGAATGCTATATAGTTCAAGGAAATCAGATTAAGAAATTTATAACCAGAATGATCATCCATCTTAACTTGCCCTGGTCGGTTCCCAAATTAATCTTGCATTGGCTTAATGAAGCACCTCCTTGTACCCTCAAAATCAATCTAGTTTGTTTGATAGGCGATATGGTCACCCAACTTGTGTCTAATGGAGGTTAATACTTGCTTCACTTTAATATACAGTGCATAGTTTAATTTTCATTTCTGGAACACATGACTCATGCAAGCATAGGGCTAGGTGCTGCCGTCAGCACACCCTTCATGAGAATTAGAGGCAATGATATTATTCCTGCTCTTCAGATGAGAGAAATGAAATTTTAGGGAATTCAGTTACTTGCCCAAGTATCACATAGATATTAAACAGTAATGCTAGGATTTGGGATCTTCATAGCACCTAGTGGAGTAAGTCTGACAACAATATTAAGGACTAAAGAAGACCATCCCTAGAGAAGCTCAAGGCTTCCCTATTGTAAAGGGAATCAGTAAAGAATCTGCCTGCAATGTGAGAGACCTGGGTTTGATCCCTGGGTCAAGAAGATCCCCTGGAAGACGACATGGCAACCCACTCTAGTATTTTTGCCTGGAAAATCCCCATGGATAGAGGAGCCTGGCAGGCTATACTCCATGGGGTCACAAAGAGTCGAACAAGACTGAACTACTAAGTACAGCACAGAGAAACAGGTGGGAGACAATCAGGACCCGATCCATAAGTGTAGACACGATGCTCACCACTGCGGTCACCCTGAGCCCAGAAAAGACTGTATCCTCAGCCATCCCTACCACCCCCTTGTCTATACTCAGCTCTCACCAGCCATTTCTTCAGCTCTGACACCTGAATGATCACAGCATATGCACTACCACATGGAGGGGTGTCTGCAGGCCAAGGGGATGTGTCCTGACCATGCAAACTCTTTGTTACCCAGTCCTCTTCAGAGACCTCCTCGGTCCCTCTTTGTGTCTTTGCAAGTTTCCTTTTTACCTCCTTGCATATTATCATGCCTAAGGGATATGAGAAGAGAACTTTTTTACAGTGAAATGGAACTTTTATGGTCTGTGAAAGATACATCTCTTTTGTTAGTTCCTTTATTTACCTCTATAGTGCAATAAACCGAAGCAGGAAATTACACGTTCAGATTAGGAAACGTTGCAGAAGATGTAGTTAGAGATTTTTGTGGAAATTTGCCCCAGTTGCTCCAACTTTATTCCCATCTTCAATAAATGTTGCTTAATTGGCTTATCTGATAATAAAAGCAATTTATCATGACTGTGGGAAATACAACCAAGAAAGATATAAAAACAAAGTGAAAATTGTAATTTCATCACCAAGAGACTACAGTACTGCTTTATCTTTCTGGATATTTTTCCATGGTAATGAAATGAGATGAAATGTTAGTCACTCAGTCATGTCCAACTCTTTGCAACCCCATGGACTAGGGCTCGCCAGGACCCTCTAGTCCTTGGAATTCTCCTGGCAAGAGTCCAGGAGTGGGTTGCTATTTCCTTTTCCAGGGGATCTTCCCAACCGAGGGGTCGAACCCCAGTCTCCTGCATTGCAGGCAGACTCTTTACCTTTTGAGCCACCAGGAAAGCTCTCATTAAACTTTTGTTAAAATATAAAGTTTTAATTTATATCTTTCTGGATATTTTTCCATGGCAATTCATATGCATATACTATTCATTGTATTATTAAAAATAAAATTGTGACATACTATATTCTTTTCTAAGCTCAATTTCCTTAATGTACTGTAAATATTTTATGTTATACATGTAAATCTATAAAATTTTTTTGTTGTAATATAATAGTAGTCTAATAGGTGGCTCTGTCCCAATTACTTAACCATTCCTAAATAGTAAAATATTTAGAGTTGGTAGCTTATTGTTGGTTATTTGCTATTTCCTTTGCTACTATACAAAATGCTACAACAAAGATTATTACAAATACATTTCTGTGTAGCTTCCCACCCATTTGTTTCTTTTAGATATACTAAAAGTGGAATCTTTTCCATTTTGATTCATATAGTCAGGCTTTATTTAGATAGGTCAGCCAATACACACTCATATCACTCCTGTGTGGAAGGACACCATGGTGCATTCAGTATTAGTGATTATTTTGCTCCTCTGACAAGAATTTTAAAATTTACTGTTACTATTAACTTTAGATATTTTCATAATTAAATAGCGATTAAACTAATTTCATTGCTTAAAAATTAGTTTAATATATCTCTTTGCTGGTAAGCTTAAACATGTGTTTAACAGACTTTTGATTCTCTGTAACTCTTTTCTGAGAATGACCTGTTTATGTCCTTTGCTCATTTTATCTCTAAGGAATCTTTTTCTAAATTATTCATTTGTAAGAATTCTTGATACATTAATGATATAAAATTTTTATCTGTTACTCATGTTCCCAAGGTTTTCCCTGAGTGGTCATCTGTCTTTTGCGGATTGTGAATTTTTTAAATTGATTATGAGGTATGTGTGTATATATTTATATGTATATATTTACATAAGTGTTCATACAGAAAGAACAGATGTGGACAAGAATACAGCTGTGGACAGTCACAGAACATAGGGATAGTTTAATATTCTTGTCACCTCCTCATTCCTACACCTATGAGTAATTATCTAACCCTCCATCTCCAAGGAACTCTTGTGATGTTTGGGTAAAAGTGTAGTAACTTTCAGAAAGTATTTTAGATATGTACCCTTTAAACATTTATCTCTTTCTTGAACTTTAAAATCCTTGAGTCTCACAAAGCACTCGACAGAGGACCCGGCAGGTATTAAATAGACAAGTGGTGAAAACCTTTGCATCTCACCGTCTCATCTTAGACACGCCAACTCGGTCCCTCAGAGGTTTAGCCCCAGGACCTTCCAGAAGTCACACAGCAGAGATGATGCTCCTGAGGCTTCACTCAGTACTGCGCCCACCATCCTCGCTTGTTTCACATGATGATAAAACACATCACACAAACCATCCCGGTGAGAAAAGTACCATAGGACCAACAGGGTCTCAGCCACACAGGCTCCTACCTGCAAAAGGAGGGCAGCAGAGTGCCTGAGACGCTGTGTTTTGTTGTTGCGGTTGTTGTATTTGATCCTTTCGGCCCCCTCTGACCACGGCAGCAAGTTGAATCTCACCAACAGGGCTGGTTGATTTGCTTTGGTGTGAGGTCTCTTTCTGGAAGCAGCTAGAGCCCGGTGTGTTATTATGACCACTAGATGGAGTCCAGTTATTAGTCTGAAGCACCAACACTGCTTGTGGAAGGGCATCCCAGCTTCCACAGTCACCCAGAGCGTGACTGGCCATTGTGCACAAGTTCTCGGACAGCCCTTGCTTCCAAAGGGGACAATTCTAGACAACCCAGGAGATCAGAGCGTTTTGTCTTTCTCTTTGTTGTGAACAAAGTATCCTTTTGTGAGGCTCTTCAGCAGGAATTTCAAAGAGGCTGCATTTAAATGTTCCTTCTGAGACTCCTACTTCCTTTCCTCCTCCTAACTCTCTTCTTTATTTTTATTGTTCTTAAAGAGAAAGAGTATTCTGTGAATCCCAGATGCTCATCCCAGTGCTTCCCAGGTGGCAGAGTGGTCAAGAATCTGCCTGCCAATGTAGGAGACGCTGGAGACAGGGGTTCGATCCCTGGGTTGGATGATCCCCTGGAGGAGGAGGAAATGGCAACATACTCCGGTATTCTTGCCTGGGAAATCTCATAGACAGAGGAGCCTGGCGGGCCACAGTCCATGGGGTCACAAAGAGTTAGACACGACTGAGCACAGACAGACTCCTACTTTCTCTGCCTGTCTTACTCCCTCTCTCTTTTACCTTTACTGTTTTTAAAGAGCAAGAGTGTTCTGTGCATCCCTCAGTCAGATATCTGTTCTCAGATATTTCTGCCCCCAAAGCATTCTGAGTTTCCATTCAGGTCACCACAGTGCATTAAGTAGAGTCCCCTGTGTTTTATAGTATGTTCTCATTTTTTAATCTATTTTATATCTAGTATCAATAGCATATATGTCTCAATCCCAATCTCCCAATTCCTCCCATCCCTTCTTCCCCTTAGTATCCATACATTTGTTTTCTATGTCTATGTTTCTATTTCTACTTTGTTTTATAACACAACTCTACTCTAATAAAAATTAATCATTAAAAAAGTCTTGTGAGTTATTAGATTTGCCTGGTGAGAGAATATTGCTGCACTGAAATAATAAAAAAAATCAAGAAATAGTTTCACCTCTGTATTTAAATGATTAAATGCCAAATGGATCTGCAATGGAATTCCTCTTGATCACACATATTCAATTAAAACTTTTTCAGGAAATGATATTCAGGAGTGCCTTTCATCACATTATTATCTGATCAATTTTCACAGAGAATGTGGCAAAATTTGCAAATGCCCTCTTTTTCTATGCTTTGAATACTTATTAAATTTGCACAATTTTTTAACAGTCATTACCATGCATTTCCCTGACCTATCAAATAGAAACACAAATCAGATGCGCCTGAAAGTAGGGCAAACAAAACCCAGAACGGCAGTTCTTACCATGAGCACTTGAGTTTTTTAAAATTCAAAATCATTCCACTTCACTTGTATAAAAACAAATTGCCCCAGCTTCCCTGGGGGGCTGACCATCAGTTGAGTTAACTTAATCCTTGGTTAAAAATACAGAAAATAGCATCTTACATATGTTAATATGTCTAATACTGTTCACCTCTAAACAGCTCAAGTTGGTAACAAAAGTGACAGAGGCCCCCTGCATCCACCTTCACATTAGTTAACTTGAGAATGATTGAGACATTTAAAGGAGGCTTAGGAAAATAATCAACTATTTAACCATATGATAGTACCGTAAGTATTACTTACAAGACAGAGGAAGATTTTTAAGTCAAAACAAAATCTTTCAGATATATATATAGCTTCCCAGGTGGTGCAGTAAAGAATCCACTTCCCAATGCAAGAGATACCAGAGACACAGGTTTGATCTGTGGTCTGGGAAGATCCCCTGGAGAAAGAAATGGCAACCCACTCCAATATTCTTGCCTGGATAATTCCATGTACAGAGGAGTCTGGTGGGCTACAGTCCATGGGGTCACAAAGAGTTGGACACGACTGAGCATAACTCTGTCTCGTGTCTCCCACGTTGGCAGGTAGATTCTTCACCACTGACCACCTGGAAAGCTCAGTTATGGAGTTAACTGACTTTAAATTCTTACAGTGTTTTAGCAAGCTCATGTAAGAATAACCATTTTCCTCTGAGTACTATTTAACTATATCCCGCAGGTTTTTGAAATGTATTGCTCATTTCTAAAAATTAATTTCTACCTTGAAACTTAATGTTTTAAAGTCATCTTTAAAACTCAGAGTCATTTGGGAAAAAAAATGTAATTTCCTACTGAATAGTTGTTTGGTTCTATTATTGGTCTAGTTTTATTGCAATCCGTACTTGGTTATTTTTTCCAATCTACTTTTTAGCGCACCAAGTACCTCTTGATAAATCTAAAAACCCTTTCTCCAAAATTTAATTTAACATATAACAATTTTAATTTGGATGAAGTGCTTTTAAGCAAAATGAATTTGACAATTTTCTGTCACTAAATTTGTGTTTTGAAAAAAAAAAACACTAACAGAAGTACAAGTGGTAACTGATAGAGATGTAGATGGAAACAAGAGAACAATTCTAAAGAGCTCAAATAAACCCAACAAGAAATGATGTTATCCTGAACAGAGACAAGAGATGCAGAATGAGAAGTTAAGTTTTGAACTGAGTTTGTGGTCACTAGAAAATTTAGGTGGATGTGATCAGAAACCTGTTGGCCTGCAGCTTAGCAGTAACGTCTGGTATGGAGATAAGAACTTGGAGTTACAGTTACACAGGTGATATTAAAAATAATAAGCATAATGGAGGTAGAGCCATTTGTAAGGAGTGATGGGCCAAAGGAATTGAGAAAACTGGTGAAAGTTTGATTTGATAGAGAGCAGTTGTGAAGAATGAAGACAGAGTGAATACCAGAGTCCTAAATAGAGGATTAAGTCCAAAGTGTTGAATTGATAGTTGTATCTTTATATAGGTTAGTTGGCCTTTTACACTATGGAGGCCAAGTTTGGCACTCTTTGACCTTTTTGCTAGAGAACTGGTGAGAAGAGCAGGATTTGGGGGATGAAAGATGAGGAGTTGTCTTTCAGACATGCTTGCAACAAGTACAAAAAATCTAACATAGTAAAAGTTGAAAATATAAATGCCCAGAGTTTGAATAAGAGCAGAAGTAGTTGTGAGCTCTAATTCAGGTAATAAAACAAATTAAAAGATGAATGCAATCTGGCAAGTGGAAGCGGAAGGTGTGTGTAGAGTGGTGACCCAGTATTTAGCAAGCAAGAATTTTACTCCAGGTCTGAAACCGTTTACTTGGGAGGCTACACACTCCAAAAATATTGGCAGTCCCCTAGTTTGGGTGGCATTAGTGGTTAAGAACCCACCTGCCAATGCAGGAGATGTGAGAGACACCGGTTTAATCCTTGTGTCGGGAAGATCCCCTAGAGTAGGAAATGGAAACCCACTCCAGTATTCTTGCCTGGAGAATCCCATGGACGGAGGAGCCTGGTGGGCTACAATCCATGGGGTTGCAAATGGTCGGACACGACTGAAACGACTTATCATGCACACAAGCACTAGTTTACAAGAAAGTACATTTTTTCTCTTAATAGCAACACATTATTTTGAGCCCAAATGGTATTGCTTATTGTTTCTATTAGTCTATATTTTCACACTTGGCTCGAATGGATTTCTGATGTTTTCCATATATCCTTAGGTTACCCTGTCCATCGAGAGAGAAGTTGGAATAAAGGATAAATAGGTTCATAACGTGATTCTATAGGTAACTTCCCTGAGTAGTCAACAACCTTTTGAATATATACTTCTTCCCACTAAAAATAACCTTGTTCACTTATCTTCATATTTGCATACTTGCAAGTATGCATTCATTTGCATAAATGCAAGTCATAGAAGCAAAAAGAAACCAGTAAGACTTATGTGAAAACCATAAGATAAAGTTGATGGCACAACCCTGCTAGGAATAAGCAGAATTCAGTTTGAGTTGGAAAAAAGAGTAAAGAAAACTAACCACAGAGAGCTAGGAAATCTTCCCTGGGGTCTGTAGATTGGGTCTATTCCATAGAAAAGGGGTATGCAGACTCTTGCAAAGGAAAGATGTGATGTATCTAGGCAGTGAAGATGATTTTTAGAGCAGCTGGTATCCCAACTCTGATTCATTCCCCAAAAAAAGAAGCTAAAACAGTAGCAGAAATTGAACTTAGCATGAAGAAGGATTAAAGCTAAAACACTCCACCATCTAAAACCACTACAACATTACTTTTATATGATGTACATATTTTGACTGACACCTGGAGCAACATATGCTTGAGGATATTTTTGAGCACTACTGTTATGTCTGGTTTAAGTTAGTCCATGAAAGGCATGGTCTTTTAACTAGTTTTGCACCCAGAATATATACCATACAAGGTGTAAGATTTAGAACTGTTTTTTTTCCAGTTTTTTTAAATCCATGCTGACCTTCAACTATGAATATAATACACACCGAAAGTCCTTTAAAAATGTTTGCTGAATACATGTTTGAAGTGTGTTAGTTTCTTTTCCCTCCAGGGTAAATTTTCCTCATCTGTTAAGTAGTAGAAACAATTGCTTCATAAAATTGAGGCATAAAGTTCAACTGAGATAACATTTATTTTTTATTTTTTTTAATAATTTTATTTATCTATTTTTTGGCTTTGCTGGGTCTTCGTTACTGCTCAGGCTTTTCTCTAGTTGTGGCGAGCAGGGGCTACCCATTAGCTGCGGGGCTTGGGCTTCTCAGGGTGGTGTCTTCTCTTGTTGCACAAGCTCTATACAAACACAGGCTCGAGGGCACAGGCTCAGTAGGTGTGGCACACGGGCTTAGCTGCTCCGCGGCATGTGGGATCGTCCCAGACCAGGGATCGAACCTGTGTCTCCTTCTTTACCACTTAGCACACTGCCTGTCACATAAATGCTTAAGATGTTAATCCTTTTCCTTTTTTTTTAACCTTGAACAATGTAATCACCAATATCTGGCAATCTCATCTGAAAAGATACTGAGACCACATGCTGTTCTTAGAAGAGGAATATTTTAAAATTATATGTATTCATATACACACACATATATATACTTACAGGTACATATGTGCACACATATACATATACCTGTGTACATCTATTTACTCACCTAGAACCTTGATAAATCTCAAGAATTGTTCTTATTTCTTCTTCTCTTTATCTCATTCTTCCCATCCAAGCCTGTCACCTGTTACTTTCCAATACACAGCCTCAATCTACCCATCACTCCTTTTAAGTGACCCATCTGACATTCTAGTCTGAACCGGTTCCCATCAGTTTTCCCTTGAATTAAATAATTGAACATCCTGCTAACTGGTCTGTCTGCTTCCTTCACTCCCCTATCTATGCTCCTTCAGAGCACAGTCACCAGTATGATCTTTTGAAAACATAAATCAGCTCAAGTCACTCTGCTGTTCTAAAGGAAAAAAAAAATCAAGTGGCTTCAGATTTCTTTGGGGATAAACCCAAGCACTTTATGTGGCATAGAAAGTTTTCCTAATCTGGTCCTGCCTACCTCTCTGAGCTCTCATTATTCTGGAAACTTACAAGACTTCTTCCTGTTTCCCCAACATGCCAGATTCATTAATACCCCCAACAGTTTTTGCATTTACTTTTTTTGCATGGAACATTTCTTCCTAGACTGTATCAAGGTTGTTTACCTTTTAGCATTCAATTCTCATCTCAAATGTCATTTATTCAGGAAAGCATTTCCTTACCAGTTATTCAAAGCCATTCTCACCTCTCCTCAGGCTCAGCCTGTCACATTAGCCTATTTAACTATATTAATAGAGTTTATCACTGTGATGAAAAACAGTTTGTTTATTTCTGCAGAGTAAATAATTCTCCTTTTGAATTACTAACATAATCTTGTTTTTGCCTTCCTGAGAATAAATCTTGGTTCTTTTCTAGAAGCATCCACCTGCCTATTAGGATGAGTTCCAGTAGAGTAGCAGAGAAAGTCTCAGCTGACATTAAGCTTCTGGAAGTCAAAAGCCAAGCTTTGATCCTGAGACAGGATTATCTAAATTCCTCTATCTCCTTTAGCTTATAAAGGATCAGGCCTTGTTAAGAGACCAGAGAATTTGGGGTATGTAAGGAAAGTCCAGGGAGAAAAGAAAGAGGGAAAAGCCTACCCTTTTCTAGCCAGAGGGAACCGTGAAAGGAAGGATGGAGGAGAGAAGCCCTTCCTCCCATGTTTGGAACTCAAGACAAGCTGCTCTAGAATAAATGTCAGCATGGTAACTTTGGGGACACAGCATGGCCTGCAATACAAATGCATGTGTGATCAGTTGTGTCTGACTCTTTGCGACCCCATGGACTGTAGCCTGCCAGGCTCCTCTGTCCATGGGATTTCCCAGGCAAAAACACTGGGAGTGGCATGCCATTTCCTACTCCAGGGGATCTTCCCAACCCAGGGATAGAAGCCATGTCTCCTGAATTGGCAGACAAATTCTTTACCACTGAGACAAGTGGGAAACCAAGACTCTGAGCTAGTTTGTCCTAGGTCCTTATGGTTTCTGCCTTGTGAAAACAAAACCTATAATTCTGAAGGTCTGCTAGGTTGCTCCCCAGAGAGCATCACCTTAGTAGGTGGCTTTGTTGTGAGCAGGTCAAGTAAAGCTGGAAGGGACCACAGTCAATTTCTAAAGGTCTTCACTGCCAGCAGTAACCACAAGGAAGCTGAGTCATTGAGGGAGGGCTTGGGCCTTGTCTCAGCCTAGAGAGAACAAATGACGGGCTTTTCCAGCCATAGACTTCTGCTATGAACATCAGTCAAACACATAGCAACCATGCAGATATCTGAACTTAGAGCCTCGTCTCATTCTCCATCTTGGTCAGGGACATAATTAGAAGAGAGGCTAAATGGGAATCTGAGCAATTTTGTCTAAGGAGACTGAACGTCTTCTCAAACTCTGTGATTTACCTGAATTTCTTTGCTGTGTTGTGCTTAGTCACCGTGTCCAGCTCTTTACAACCCTTTGGACTGTAGCCCGCCAGGCTCCTCTGTCTGTGGGATTTTTCAGGCAAGAATACTGGAGTGGGTTGCCATTTCCTACTCCAGAGGATCTCCCCATCCCAGGGATCAAACTCGTGTCTCCTGTGTATCCTGCATTGCAGGCAGATTCTTTACCCGCTGGGCCAACAGGGAAGCCCCTAGAACCTCCTGTTTGTTAGTCCCTCCATTGTGTCTGACTCTTTGCAACTCCATGGACTGAAGCCCCAACAGACTCCTCTGTCCATGGGATTCTCCAGGCAAGAGTACTGGAGTGGGTAGCCTTTCCCTTCTCCACAGAATCTTCCCAACCCAGGGACTGAACCCAGGTCTCCTGCACTGCAGGTGGACTCTTCACTGTCTGAGCCACTAGGGAAACCTCCTGGGGAGCTAATAAATCCCACAGAGGTCCAGGCTTCTTCAAGTGGAATGGGGCCTAGGCCTTGATACTTGTATTAGTCCCCATCGAACGTTGATATCAACCAAAATTTGAGAACCACTGCCCTAAAAGGACTGTGTAAATTATACATTGGATTAACTTTAAACTAGATGAGACTTTTCATGTCCTCTCACTGATCAGTAGGTGGAAGCCCAAAGGGTATAAGCTACAGATACAGTTTTTTAATTTATATTTTTTCTATGAATATCCAGGTTTTATGTTGAGTTACATTTTGTAATGCCTTCCATCTGTTTAACAATTTACAGTCTTCCTCTTACAATTAGAATATATGCTTCATGATGGAAGGAGTCTGGTCTATTTTGGTCACTGGTAATCACCAGGTCTGGTACAGAGAAGACACACAAATATGTGTTGAGAGAATCCTTCAATCAGTTGGTTCATTAAATAGTTAAGTGATATATGCATATGTATTTAGTGAAGAGAATTTGGTGTCAGAAGATACTCTGCCTGAGGATGATGAAGAAGGTGGGGGGGGGGACAAGACTCAGAAAGTCTGGCAGACACTTAACTACATTTTATCTAAAAACAGCTCAAAACACCCAATAAAGTAAACCACCTGCTGCTAACAAGTGAAAGCCTTGACTTGCATCTGTAAAAGTTTGAGGCAAAGTTTAAGTAAAAGCTTATCCTGGACAAGCCTGATAGGGTATGACAGTCACTTGCCTTTATAGTGATTTGATCGAGTGGACTTTGTATTTGATGTTCTCCAGTCCTTTCTTTTTTTCAATAATTTTTCTGGTATCTAGCCTAGCTCTCTGTTTCAAGTGTATGTTTTAAAGTAAACGTTCTTGATCATAAAACAGAAGTTCAATGTATAAATGTAGCAATAGATAAAAATATCCATGATCACACTGCTTTGAGATCATCACTGTTCACCTACCAGGTCATCTAATAAATATGAATATAGATTAGGACTGTGAATTTGGCCTTCTGTTGTACCCTCAGTGCCTAGTAGAGTGCCTGGAACAGTGCTTAATTAATAAGTGTTTGAATGAGTCAATTAAGAAACACATTAAATATTTTTCTTCACATTCACTATGCCTGAGTATAAGAGGGTTCCTCTTCATCCCTTTGATCAAGAAAATATATATATATATATATATATTAATATTTTTATTAGCCTTTCTTTACTTTCTTTGGCCTTGATTCATGGATTTGAATTTTTACGTGTTTCTAGTCATACCTTAATATTTTCACTCTTCTTACCCTGTTCGGTCTACTTGGTGTCCAGGATTGATACATTGCCAATATTCTTCCTTGAGCTCATCGTATTTTCTTCTGCTTCTTATTTTCTTTTCTATTTTTATTTTTTTAAAATAAGTTCATTTATTTATTTGTGGCTGAACTGGGTCTTTGCTGCTGCACACGGGCTTTTTCTAGTTGCTGTTGAGTGGGATCTACTCTCTAACTGTGGTGCAAGGGCTTCTCAATTTAGTGGCTTCTCTTGTTGCAGAGCATGGGCTCTCAGCATGGGCTTCAGTAGTTCTGGCACACAGGATTAGTCATCCTGTGTCACATGGAATCTTCCCAGACCGGGGATCAAACTCGTGTCCCCTGCATTGGCAGGCAGATTCTTAGCCACTGGACCACCAGGAAAGTCCTGCTTCTTATTTTCTTAATGCATGTCCACTTGGTTTTTTCCTGAGGACGTTAATATTTATCAAAAATAAATTTCTTGTTATTTTTATTATACCATTTTAAATTCATAACAAACAATTAAATAAACAAAAATGTTTTGGTTTTATGCTTTCCAAAACTGAAAATGCTCCAGCTTGAACTCAATGTAGAGCTTGTGTAAACCACCTGAGACAAACTGATATTGCAGGTTTCAGGTGAGTCATGTGGCCTGTGCTTTGCATACACTGATATGTGAAAATGGGTAGAAAGACAGGAAGCAAATTTCATTAAAGATGCTAAATAAATTACACAAGAATAACGATATATATAGGTTTGAAATAGAGTGACTTTGTACTGTGTTAGCTTAGCTAAGCCAGAAATACAGTCCCCAGATTTCCCTTCTCTATGCTATTCTGAGTCTGGCTTTGCCACAAGAGACATCTGCATGTATCTGTGAGACACCTCAAATGTCAGTGAGTAGCAGCCATATTTATATTCTAGAGGTCGGTGCAAGATGAAGCACAGTTGCACCTCATGCATATTTCTGTTGATATATTGGCTCGTATTGGTGGTGAAGGGCAGTAGCCAGGCTTGTGGTTCCTCCAACTCCAGCCAGATTGCTCCTTTGGCATCTGCCAATGCTGAGCCAAGTGTATAAAAATGTCAGCTTATCCTACAAGCCACCCGTATGGCCAAGGTTGGCAACCTTGAAAGACAGACACAGAGTCTCATTTGTCGTTATGGATTCTGGTTTGCCAGTTTGTCTTCTCATGTCCACTTTGTTCTTGTTTCCCATACTTCATGTCTGTCTTTCCTTCCCCACCTAATGGTTTAATTCTACACACATTTCTTACCTCACTGTTTCCATAGGTCCCAAATCTGGGAGTTGCTTATCTGGTTCATGGACTCTCACCAGGCTTTGACCAAGTGTTGGCGAAGGTTATATTTTCATCTGGAGGCTCAACCAAAGGAGGGTCTACTTGCAGTTGTTGGCAGGATTCGGTTCATCACCAGTTATGGGACTGGGGGCCTCATTTCCTTATTGGCTGTGGGCCAGTGTTTCCTTAGTCATTTGCCACATGAGTTCCTCAATAGAGAAGTTCACGTCATGGCAGCTGGCTTCCATTGGAGCAAGCAAATGAGAGAGAAAGCAAAGGCAGGCAGGACAGAAGCAGATTCACTTTACAACATAATCTCAGAAGTGACTTCCCATCACTTTTATTCTATTTGTAGAAGGATGTAACTAGGTTCAGTCAACACTCAAGGGAAGGTGATTATAAAAGGGCATGAACACCATAAGCTGGAATCATTGAAAGGCATCTTTCTTTTTCTGTTGTTGTTTTTAAATATTTATTTATTCATTTGTGGCACACAAGATCTGCAATCTTTCCTGTGACATGTGATATCTGTTAATTGCTGCTGTGGGATCTAGCTCCCTGACCAGATATCAAACCTGGGCCCCCAGCATTGGGAGCACAGAGTCTCAGCCACTGGATCACCAAGGAGGTCCCTGGAAAGCATCTTTGAGGCTGACTACCAAGCCTTTCAAATAGGCGAAAGGCTTTCTCAATGTCTTAAGCATGTGCTATATACATCCTCTATTTTTTAAAAAATAGAACTTCTAAGCATCATTTTTTCCATAATGTCTTCACAGAAAAGATTTGTGAGTGTAGCTTTTGCCTAGTAGAGTGGATCATGAATTCATACATAGGAAACTCACCAAGTTTTCAAAGAAAATATATCAGCTTGGAGTAAAGAAAGAGAGACAAACTGAAAAAAGCATCTCTACCATCAAACATACAGAGTCAGGAAACAGACTAAGAAGTCTGCTCAGTGGCAAATACTAGCCATATCTTATAGGAAAAAAAAGGGGGGTAACTTAAGAGGTAAATCCAAGATTCTACAAGATGGAACCAAGAGCTATGGCAAATAACTCACATGGAGTGGGACTGAGCCCTAAGCAGTGAAATGGTAACATGCATCAGACTAAATTTCAGAATTCTAGGGACAGCTTTGTGCCTCTGATTTTCTGGCTCTTGGAATGCCAGGATCTGTTGTGATTATCCTTTGGTTATCTCACCCACCATTCAGTGCTATGAGTGTGAGAATAGATGTCTTGTTAACTTAGGTCACAGGCGTTTTGACCTAAAAGAATATATCCAAGGAATCACATCTGAGATGTCTTCATCCACACCTGAATGGAACTTAGATGACAAGATCCCAGACCTTGAGTTTGAGTCTGATGTCATGAGACGATCTTTTCATGGAGGCTCTTGGGAGGGAATGAATTTATTTTGCACAAGGTAGTAATATAAGTAGCCTGTGGCCAGACAGTGGGTTGTGGTGGTTTTAAAACTTTTTTGCAAATTCTTTGAAACTCTCATTAAGAAATGGAGCCTCTGTTCCTTCCCCACCAATCGAGTGGGCTTGTGTTTCCAACCATAGACTATGACAGAAGTGATGTGATGTGACTGCAATGCTGGCTCATAGAGTTTAGTGTTGCTTCTCCATGTTGGCTGGATCACTTGCTTTCAAAGCCCCACAAAAGGCGTCTGACTACTCTAATGATGTCATAATGTGAGGAATGCAAACTATGTTGAGGATTGCATGTAGGCATGCTGGACAGCAGTCCTAGTCTTTGAGTAGTCCCAGCCTGGGCTCCAGATACATGAGTGAACAAGGCTTCAGGAAATTCTAGCTCTCATCCACTGAGTCACCCCAGTCTTTGAATCTTTCCACCTGATGTCCCAGATACTGTGGTGCAGAGACAAGCCATCTTTGTCATGTGCTGTCCACATTCCTAACCCGCAGAATCTCGAAGGAGAATCCAAGCAACCAAGAAGTGAGAGAGTGGAAGTCATTCAGCCGTGTCCAACTCTTTGAGACCCCATGGACTGTAGCCTGCCAGGCTCCTCTGTCCATGGAATTCTCCAGACCAGAATTCTGAAGTGGGTGGCCATTCCCTTCTCCAGGGGATCTTCCCAACCCAGGGATTGAACCCAGGTCTCCCACATTGCAGGTGGATTCTTTACCCTCTGAGCCACCAGGGAAGCTCAACTAAGAAGTCGTGGGTGAATTTGTTATATTGCTATAGCAACTGGAACCAAGCCATGTAAAACCATCACAGCGAAATTGAAAATGAAAGGCATATTTGAGGCCAATATTTAGCTTTCAAGGCAGTAATAATCAGTGTTTTTATAATTATTTTAGAATCTTGTGTGAATGAAATGATGATGTAAATACCCCTAGGATAATACTTGGCAATAAAAAACAAGAGTTTATTATTATACGAAAAGATATATATGTATATATTTATTTCCAAATGGTTATTATAAATGACCTACAAGTAATGATATTCTGGCCCAAGGTTCCAAAACTTTACATGTACCACCTCTAAATTATAGATGAATAAATATGTGGTTTATTATTCAGGGTCACACATATCTGGGGAGAGCAGGAATTCAAACCCATAGTATTTTACTCCAAATCTTTTCCTTTTCATCACAACATTCTCCTCACCCCAAACATTTTAATATTTAGAGAAAATAGGAAATTACCATTGTGAAAAGCCCACCCCACAGAGAAGAGGCTCAAGAATGAAAAATCAACTTTGTACCCAGAAAAGACAGATTAGGAATGATTTAATGATTAGGAATATGAAGGACTGTATAGGGGAATAATTTTCTGTATTTTCTAAGAATACCTATATATCTAATTTATAAAAAGTTAAAATTTAGAAACTTAGGTGAGCAGTGAGCTCTTAATAAGCACTTCATTTTGGTGAGGATTAACTCTTCATATGCACTAAAGCTTAACTATACTTCATGGTTAAAAAAAAAGAAAAGACTGACATTGTATTTAATTGATACAGTTGTGCATACAGATACCAATGACACACAAAGTTCAAGACTAAATGGTTATTAAGGCCCCTTTAATTCTAACAGAGATAGTAACAGTACTTTCCATCTATGCAGCATTGATTATTTCACTGAAATTGGTAAAGGACTCTCTATCAACTTACTCCCCCAAACAGGCCCCTAAAGTAGGTATTATTTTACTGTGCCTTTTTCTACAGGTGAGAAAGCTACTACTAAAAAAAGTGAATTCATTTTCCCAAGGTCATCCAGCTACAAAATAGAATTGGATTGTATTATGGTCAGGTCTCTCATTTCTTCATCTTTATAAAGTAGTCTAAAGGAAACCCAACAAAATCACATGTGGAGATTATATAATGACATGGCCAGTCATAGCCAAAGTAAACTTGTAGTACTCTAAGTTGGTTTTTATTTGTATATATGTAAGTTGTTTTTGAATTACAACTACTGATCACCTTTGAGAATATACCATTGCTAGTATAACTGTACAGTTCTAATATTAACCTAATACACAAATTTCCTACATTTATAGGTGGGTAATTGAAAAATATATACATGAAAAAACATACAGTGCTTACAAACCAAATGCAAATAAAACTCTTTAAAAAATCTTAGAAATTCATTAAGCGGGTTACATCGATCCTATTAAAAATGCTTCATCTATGTACAATACAACTTTAAAAATACTACTCCAGGAAACAAAAATCTTTGGTTCAGCAAAAAGATTCTAAATGTGGAAATATAATTTGCTAATGATGCACCTTCTTGGGTGGGGCCTCACTCATCTGTTTTAACACTTCAGAAAGCAGATAACTGATTCTCCGAATGCTGAAAATATGGGTGGAGTGTGGGTAGAGATTGCTTTTCCTATAGAACATCAGCATACGGAAATATAACCAGGAGCTTGAATAATACAGAAGCTTCATTAATGGAACTTTTTAATGCAGAAGGAATGTTATTTTCACTCTGCTAGATCAAAAAAGTGGAAAGTCGGCTTCCTATTCATTTGGAAAGGAGGGTGGGAGAATAATCATGATTGATACATAAAAACATTCTACTAGCAAATTCTTAGGCACTTGCATTCAATGCTATTGAAACAAATCTACCCATCATTTGGAAGAGGAGACAGGAAGGGGCTTGATGTTGGGTGTCCTTGTTACTGGGCATTACTTCTTGAGCGGCTGGTCTGCCTTAAATATCTAAAATTATAAATAGTCCCATGACTCACATATCTTTTTAAAAAATTATTAATGCAACAGTGATTTTGGTTTGCATCAATATTTGCCAATGGGATTTTCATTAAAAATTAACTGTGTTTATTCTGTACTCTTGGTTTATTAATAGCAACAGTCACAGAACTGGCCAAAATATCTCAGAGTCTCAAAGAGTCAACATTTTGATCTCTTGGAAGTTTTTCTCCTCCACAGGTAAGGGGAAGGAAAAGCCTTCACAATATAGTTTCTGCAGGTTTTCTAAGTTGATGGTGAAAATATTTAATATGTAAGATAAAACTTTTCCAAAGGCCCATCGACTAACCACACGTTACAACCACCTTTCACAAGACTTTTGCAAAGTCTCTGAGGTACCACAGCTGGTCACAGGAAAATAAAAAATATTTTTTGCTTTGTTTATTTTTTCTAAGTTCTCCAATACAATATAATTACCTGGAAGGAAGAATTAACTTATTTATGTTAGGAAATGGTACCAAGGACTAATATTCAAATTTGCCTTTCCCCAGACTAATTTCAGAAGCATATTAATTTATTTCTAGATTGAATTCAGGTGAAAATCAAGAATTTCTATTGACTACCAAGTTTCCTGCAAACCACAATTTCAAGATGCCATGATGCTTACGTGAGATTGTTGAGAAAGGGAAATTTTCCAAAATTAACCCTTGTTCTTCCTTCTGTTTGAATGACTTAGTTGCTCAAGGACAAGACATTTTTTAAACCTTACTAGGATTTAAACAAGACAAGAATGATAAGGATGGAGCAATAGATTGCAGAGAAGATGATGTCCCTTTAAACAAAAATGGTTCTGACTTTGAAGAGGGGACTAAGACAGCCTTCAACATTTGAGAAAAGCAAAAAATGGAACACATGAATAATTCACAGCATCTAAATGAGACCTTATAATTCAGAACTACCTCTGCACCCACTCTCTCCCACCCCCAGATCATGGGTAGGGATTTCTTTTCTCTAATGGTCTTCCAAGAGATAGTGTCAAACTCCAAAAAGAAATGATCAGTGTTGGATTGCTAGGACTACTAGTCCTCTTGATTCTGTAGGCAGTGATCGTCTTTTCTTCTCTCAGAAGTCTTTATCCCAGCCTGACAGCTCATCTGGAGGCACCCCCCTTTCAGGAGGATACTTGTCAAAGTAGCTGTGATCTGTGGGTCCACTGAGCTAGTAGAGAAAAGATGAAACCAAAGGTGAGGATAATGTTGACAAAGCATGCTAGAACATATGGGAATGCTCTCTGTAACTGAACACTGATTTTATACTGCAGGCACTTGTTAGGTACGCATAAGGAAAAGATGACCAGTTATCAGTTTTGAATCACATTCTCAACCTCATGAGATCTCCCCTTTAGAACAAATGGATCGGATCCCAGAATTACCTTCGATAGGAGCTACCTGGCCTGAGAAGTTATTTCTGAAAGAAAAGGTGAAAAAATAATGTCTTTATTTTTCAAACTGGAAAATATTTTAAAAGGAAATATTTTTTTTAAAGGGTCAGAATCCTTCTTCCACTTTCTATGTTTCTCATCAATCGAAATTTTACATGGTTAATTGACCCATATAAGGTTTCCAGAAGTTCAAACAATGGGAGAATTCAAAATATTTGTTTTGAATGACTTTGTTGAAAGAATGAAATGACTCTGGTGTTCAGTTACTCTGTAAATCAAGTGGTTTCCAATTTTTAGTCTTCAAACAATTTTCATTAGTATCTAATTGAATTATCAGCTGGTAGATAATTGAAAATACTATTTATAATCCATCATAATGAGTTTTGGGAGAGACAAAGAGACTACTCAGGTGTTCAAAGTGACATTTTTATTACAAAACCCTCCACTCTCATATACTTATTTATGTGAACACAACTCTTAGCACGTTCATCTACTGGACTGGCCAAAAAGTTCTTTTGGGTTTTTCTATAAGATGGTATGGAAAAACCTGAATGAACTTTTTGACCAACCCAATATATAAAAATAATTTTTAAGAGAAATAGAATTGATGTGGAATCTGGTTCCACTTTTTAATAAATAATATTTATCCTCAAGTGCACTAAATAATTTCTTTTCAAAGCATTTTGTTTAATAATTACTTTAAAATTTATAATGTATTTATGTTATTTGATACTGAATCTTATAAAAATGTAATTAATTATAACTGAATCCAAAAGAAATATCTGTGTTGCCAGCAAAATCTTTACTCACAAAAATTTTAAATTTAAAAAATTAAAATTTAAAGTCTTTAAAGGATGAGCAATAGAAGGCTTTTCAGCATAAAAATCTTTTACATTAGGATGAAATTTTATAGGGAAAATCTAATGGAAATATGGAGAAAGGCATTCAGAGAGAAAAAGGAATGATATAATATTTCTGTCTGTATTTTAAAAGTATTTTAAAAATAATTATTTCTGTCCAAAATGCAACACTTGGGGACTGAGCACTGGAAATGTAGCTAGTCAGAATTAAGATGTAATGAGAAGTGGAAAATCCACTTGCGATTTTTAGAAAATTTAGGAACATCTCATTAATATTTTGTGTTGGTTACAATTTGAAATGTAACATGTAAGGGCTTCCCTGGTGGCTCAGCTGGTAAAAAATCCATCTGCAATGCAGGAGACCTGGGTTCAGTCCCTGGGTTGGGACGATGCCCTGGATACAGGAATGGCTACCCACTCCAGTATTCTAGCCTGGAGAATTCCATGGCTGTATAGTCCACTGGGTCGCGGAGAGTCAGACATGACTGAGAGATTTTCACTTTTATTTTCACATGTTGAAATAATAATCCTTAATGTAGTACAATAATTAAAATTAATTTCACCTATTTCTTTTAACCCTTTTAAATATGGCTACTGGAAGATTTTAAACTGCATATAGGTTCCTATTATATTTCTAGAACCATCTTTCAGCCTGACCAACACTGATGACCTTGGGACTTAGAAATGAAAGTGTTAGTCACTCAATCGTGTCTGACTCTTTTTGACTCCATGGACTATACAGCCCACCAACCTCCTCTGTTCATGGAATTCTCCAGGCAAGAATATTGGAGTAGCCATTCCCTTCTCCAGGAGATCTTCCTGACCCAGGGATCCAACCTGGTCTCCTTCATTACTTAGATTCACATATAATGCATTCCTAAGAGTTGAGCTAAGGTCCATTGAACAGGTAATGTAATCATATTTGCATAGAATCACAATTGCAATGACATTTTTACTTAAATTTAAAAACTTAAAATTTTTATGATCTATTATACACACACACTTGAGTGTGCACACATGATCACACACTTAACATCTGTTTACAAAACCAAATACCTAGAAAAAAATCAAAGAGTAATATATCAGCTACCATACCTCTCTTTGTAAAGGTGATGGAAGAGTCCGTGCTTTCAGTCCCTCCCAATTAAAACCATTTAACCACCTGAGAAATGAGAAAAGCACAGAGGAATATTACTGATCTGATACACTATTAGTATGTCATGTTATCTGTCAACCCATTCTGTTGCCTGCTTCCTGCCTGCAACGGTGTAGGTGCAAGTGATCAGACAGAAATACTCACTGTGCCCACACACACACACATACACACACACACACACACACATACACACACGTGTGTAGCTCACGTTAAATCCATGCCCACTACCTTCCGGGGAGGGGGGCTTTAATGTCTCCAGCAGTCAGTCTAGATCTCCCTGTTTTTCCACTCATTGCCACACCCTCTTAGACTCATAATTCATTCTTTGTCCTCTCTCCTCAAACTTCCAGAACCTCCTCTCCATTCTCATTCCCAGATGTTAGCTTGGCTTCCTATATCACGAAGAAAACTGGAGCAGAGAAGGGAACTCCTGTAATTTTTCACCAGCATCATGCTGCATGCAAGTTCAGGAGCTAAATCATGTCTGACTCTTTGCGACCCCAAGGACTGTAGCCTGGCAGGCTTCCTCTGTCCATAAGATGTTTCAGGCAAGAATACTGGAGTGGGTTGCCATTTCCTTCTCCAGTACCTGCCTATGTACCCACATCTGTATATTTCCCTTCTCTCCTGTGCCATGAATGCACTGCCTTTGCTTCCAGTTAAGGTCAGCTCCTTTACTGTGTACTTGATCCTGTAGACATTCTCTATTCAAACACGCTCCTTAAAATCTCACCTCTCCTGAATCTTCTCTTCTGGTGCATTCAGATCAGTGTGGAAACAATGAAATTCTTGCAACTACAAAGCACTCTCCCTTCACCTGAACTTTTCCCCAACTCTCACTCCAGTTCTCTCTTCTCATTGGAAGAAAACTTGAAAGAGTAACCTAATCACTCTATCGATTGCAGACCAAAAAATTGCTGCCTGCTATTCCAGTAAACACTGAATGTTGCCTGCACTGAAGCCATTTTCTTAAGCAAAAACTCCTATATATCCCAGCTCCTTCCTCACCTCTCTGGAGTAGCTTCTCAGAGATAGCTGAGAGGCTACCTCCCAGGCTCTCGTCCTCAGTAAGGTCTTTGAATAAAGCCTAACTTGCAACTTTTAGGTTGTGTGTTTTGCTTCAGTCGACACTACCCATTTTCTCCTGGGCACACTTCAGTCAGATTTCACCCTCTCGACTCCATGAAATTGCCTAGATTCTCAGTTTTAACCTCACTGCTAGCAGCATTTGCCACAGCTCATCACTCACACTTACCCATCACTCACACTTACCCATCACTCACAATTATGCAAACACTCCCTCTGCTTGGCTCCAGAGACATGCTCTTGTTCTGGCTTTCTTCCTACCTTCCTGAGCACTTTTTCTCATTTTCCACTGCTATTTCCATATGAAGTTGGTGTGCTCTGGAGCTCAGTCATTGGACCTGTTCATTTTTTAACTACCCTCACTTCGCAGGTAATCTCATTCAGTCTTAGGGCTTTAAATAGCATGTATAAACCGGTTACTCTCAAATTTCTATTTCCATTCAAGATCTGCCCACCCCATTGCTTTATAGGCTGATTTCCATAACTGCCATTCACTATCACCCCAAAGAATGCCTAATGGGTATCTAGCAACAATCAGGTCCACATTGAAGCTCCAAATTTTCCTCAATAAATTTGTCTCAACTCTTCCAGTTGTTCAAACCAAAGACTTTGGAGTTATCTTTTGTCTCACATCCTGTCTCAGTTCATGAGCAAATTTAGTCAGCATTACCTTCAAAATAGATGGGTATTCAGAACTCTACAAATACTCAATACCTCCATTCTACCAGCATGCACCAAGCCATTAGTATTTCTTGCCTGTATTATTATAATAATCTCCTAACAGGTCCTCTGGGCTTCCCAGGTCACTCAGTGGTAAAAGAATCCCCCTGCCAATGCAGGAGACTCAAGAGATATGGATTCAATCCCTAGATGAGAAAGATCCCCTGGACTAGGAAATGGCAATCTCCTCCAGTATTCTTGCCTGGAGAATCCCACAGACAGAGGAGCGTGGAGGGCTACAGTCCATGGGATTACACAGAGTTGGACAGAACTGAGCACATGCATGCATGCACACAGGTTCTTCTACTTTTGTCCATGGGAAACAACCCAGCCGCAAAGGCAATTATTGAAAATGTAAGTCAGGTCACATCACGCCTCTGTTCACAGCTGTCCAATGCTATCAATTTCACTCAGTGTAAAAGGCAGCCTTCACCATGTCTCTATTATAACCCATAGACTTGCAAAATCATCCTTTCAACCACCACCCTTCCCCCACCTTACCACTGTCCTACTTATCTCTTTCTCTCTGTTTTGCTCCTTTGTCTCCTCAACATTCTTCCAACAAGCTAGGGATGCTCCCAATTCAAGGCCTTTGCAATGTAAGCCCCTGTAAGTGAATGAGTCTTTCCCCAGATTTCCACATGATTTCCTCCCACAACAGTATCAGATATTTCTGATACTGAAAGGTCATTTCTTAGAGAGGCCTTCTTTGGCCATCCAGTCTAACATGGCAAACCTTCCCCATTCCCCGCACCGCCCCCCCCCCGCCACATACATCCCATCCTGTCTCTATTTTCTCTCCTTAGTACTTAATGCTCTCAATATCTCTACTACACACTTTATGTAGTTACAATATCTTCTTTATTTTCTTTCTCCCCAACTAGAATGCAAGCTCCATGATGGCAGGGATGCAAGCTCGTTTCCAAAGAAGCATCACTAACACTTGGAACAGTGTGTGCTAAGTTGCTTCAGTTGTGTCTGACTTTTTTTGTGACCCTGTGGATGACAGCCTGCCTGGCTCCTCTGCCCATTCTCCAGGGAAGAAAACTGGAGTAGACTGCCATTTCCTTCTCCAGGGGATCTTTCCAACCAATGGATCAAACCTGCATCTCTATGTCTCCTGCATTGGCAGGTGGGTTCTTTACCACTAGGGCCACCTGGGAAGCCCACTTGGAACAAAACAGGGGCTCAAATAAATGTCTGTTGACTAACTTAATGAGTCTACAACAAGAGGACACGTTTACATAGGATCTCTAATTATCATGTCTTACAACATCACATTGCCATATTGTGATGCTCTTGATGAAATGTATCTAAAAAGCTCCAAGAGAAAAAGTACCTTACAGTTATCTGTAATGGGATGAAGCTGAAGGCCAGATGAAGTTCTTTCATTTATTGCTTCCTGATTATTAATCTAAAAGGACTGATACGATCTTTAGGATACATATCAGGCTTGGTGAGCTGGAGATTCAACACCAGAAATAAGGAGACCTTGCTTGGCTCAGACAGAAAAAATGTACTCTGTCTCTTAGAATCTTATGAAGCACATGGATTAATACTGTTCTATACAATACTGATCTTTTCTGTTGGGACACTGAAGTCACTTTGGTCAGCCAAGAAAAATGTACACACTGTTATATACTTACAGTAAAATGGATAACCAACAAGGACCTACTGTATAGCACGGGGAACTCTGCTCAATGTTATGTGGCAGCCTGGATGGGAGGGGGTTTGGGGGAGAACGGGCACATGGATATGTACGACTGAGTTCCTTCTTTGTTCACTGAAACTATCACATCATTGTTGATCAGCTATACCCCCAATACAAAATAAAAACTTCAAAGAAAAAGAAAAGAAAAGGCACGAGTCCAAGGCTTAAAAAAAAAAGAAAAAAAGTACAGAAAGTCAATTTGGTCCCAGGTACCAAAAACAACGATCCTGCTTTTAAGATGTTTTTACTTTGGTAGCAGATGACAAGAAAACAAATAAGTAAGCAATACAAATACTTACATTAGTTTCACATACTAATAAGTAATAGAGAATAAAGAGAAGACATAACAGAATAAAATGGTAGAGGCTGACTGGCATGGGGATGGGTTGGGAGGTACTGCTTTTTAGCCAGAGTGACATCTGAAGAACTGATATCTGAATTAAAGCCATAATGAAGAGAATGGAGAAGCCATGGATAGATGTGTGTCAATGGTTTTCTAAATGGAAGAAAGTGATGAAATGAGCAGAAGTGTGGTGAATGGAGGAAAAACTAGAAAAACATATCATGTCTGAGAACCAATCAGAGGCCAGATCCTATAGGGTTTGTGGAACATAGAAAGGAATCAAGATTTTATGCTTCGGGGAAAACCACTAGAAAGTTAGAAGGAAGTGATGCGATCTAAGTATGTCAAGACAATTATGGCCGTTATGTGAAGAATATCCACAGTGGGGGTGCAATGGGAGGGTGGTGGGAGGTGTGAGAAGGCAGGCTGGGAGATTTTATGAGACCTTCACATTCCTCTGTCTGTCAACTGGACCAGCAGTTACGTTTTTCTACCTTTTTCAATCTCTTCCCACTCATGGAATTGGTTTGGGGTCACTCCTTGACTGGATCTCCCATCCTAAGTCTAAGCTTAGCAAGAGAAAAAGTGCTAAAACTAGAGGGCAGGCTCTAGTACATTCCATTTCAGATGCCATGCCATTCTTCACCCAAAGTGCCGTTTTTGTCTAAGCTGCCGAGTCTTTAAGCAAAGAGTGAGAGTCAGACCGCCTTGCTAGCTGTATGACTTCCCCTGTCCTTGCTGCAAAACCGCAGAAGTCTTCTGCTTGATCCACCCATCAGATTCTTTGGACAGACTGAGGCTCCATTTTTAGGGATTTCTGGGCACACAGTTCTGTGGATTCTTTTCTTTTACCACCAAAGTCTGCCACAATTCCTTTTCACATATTTTACAATGCTCTCTACCCAGAAGCTACTCCATAAATATTAATAAAAATCATTACTGTTACTCCACTGAATCAAAGAGCCTATGCATTTCTTGTTGAGTACTTGTTACAATTTGACTTATGGCAATATTTACTTAACATGAGTGGTTATTCACTTAACACTTGGCCTTTTTGACACTAACCACATTTTAAGTAATCCAAGTGCCAGCATGCACTCGTGTGTGAAAAATATTCACTAAAGAAATATTAGCAGCAACTGCACATAAATTGCTTGTTCGTTTTTAGAAGACTTGTAGCTATTCTTGAGAGTAAAATTCTAGAGACTCCAAATATTAAAGGTAACATTATGAGACTGGAAACAAATTACTCCTGGAACTAGCAGGAAAGATTTAATTGTACCCTACAAATATATTATCCCTCTTTTCAGACAGCCATGACTGGTACCTAGTTAATAAGTTAACTCACAAACAGGAGAGAGAGGAACTCTATTTTTAGGAAAGATGATTTAATACAGACTGGACAAACATTTGACAATAGAGCATGTTTAACTGTCTTGTTTTTAAATACAAAATTGAAGTAAATGGCTTTCTAAGGAAAAAAAAAAGGTTTTACTTTAGAGAGGAGTTGGAAAATCTGATATAAAATTTTAGAAAAAAATTTTTTTGTTATATTTATTTATTTAGGCAGCGATGTATGGCATGTGGGGGTCTTAGTTACCTGACCATGGATTGAACCTGTGCTCCCTGCATTGGAAGTATGGGGTCTTAACCACTGGACCTTCAGGGAAGCCCAGAAAGAATGTTTTCTCAAAAAAAAAAAAAAAAATCCAAGAATATCCTGGGTAGAGAAGCTATATATGCCTTGGAGACTTATAGAAGGTTCTAGAACACTCCTATTTGAAAGCAGAGAGATCTATTTTTCAGCCCCCCATGCCCCAGCTTTGTATCTTAAGACGCACTATGAAAATAAGATGAAATAATGGTTTTACGCTCCCTGGGCTCAGCAGAAGGCACTGTGTAAATTTGGTACATCTTGTTAGTGAACTCTGCCCTACACACGGATGCTTCAGCTACTTGGCAAAGAACACCCTGTCTGTTAAAAAGCATGGGCAAATTAATCCCTATGGGGAAGGAAATTCAAAATTCTTCATTACCACACTAAAGTGAGAAAATCCTTTAGCATCAATTTGCATGTGCATAAAATTCCAATTTGACAGTTACATTTAAATGAGCCTCAGGTAAATAAGAAGCAAGAGACAAAACTGGAACCTGTTAACAATTATATCACTTCTATTTCCAACTACCTCAGAGCAACCATGAAGACGCTTCTTTAATGAGACAAAAGAGGACAATATATTGGAAGAGGGACTTTAATTGACGGGACTTTTGTTTGTTCAATAAGAATGGTATATTTATGTGTCTTTATTCATGAGAGAAGAAACTGTGATAACAGCATGTAGGAAGAGAGATAAATTGGAATCTAAGATAAATAATAAACTTTACACTGAAGACAATCCAAAGGCTCTAAGAATAAAGAACAGCAAAATACTCTAAGCATTTTGATGTCTCGGAAATCCACAGATGCATCTGTCTGTCTCCATGTCTTCCCTGCTCCCCACCCCCTTCCTGATATATCCTGACTCCTTACGGAAGAGCCCAATATGAATTTACAATGTTGAATACATGGCTTTGTTTCAAGAAAGCTCATGAATAGATAGAGCAGGGTTGGCAGCCCAGGGAATTTTTTTTTTTTTTTTGAGCTGCACCACTACTGTTCAGAAAAATGGACAGTGTTTCTATTCAGCCGTATCTCTCCCTTTATTTTCACCCTGTGGTGATTTGCCTCCAATTCTTCAGTAAAAACACCCAGAGAGAAATAAAATATTGAGAGGTTTTTCCTCTCTGAAAGTGAACAGAGCACTGTGTTCAAAGGTTTTCAAAAATGAAATTCTCAAATTTATTTTGTTTGTACTCTCAAGAGGTTAGTCTCTATTTGTAAATCAAGCATGAAAGCAAACATCTTGAGGATGGCAGGATTTAGCCAGGCATAGATTAAAAACAAACAAACAACTCCAAGGCTTGAACTTCCACATATGCAAACAAATCAGAGATTTTATGTTATGGAGGTTATTGATGGTTTTAAAGGCCAGTTTTAGAAATTCACAGTCCTGAAAAGGTGCATATTAGATTACTACATAAGGATGAAACATGGTTTGAGGTTTTGTGGAAATCAATGTACCTTACCCAAAAAAGTAAAGTACAATATAAGACTTTAAAATGTGGAGAGCTAGTCAAAGGAAAATTATGTTTAAAATTAATATATAATATCAATTAAACTGAACTAGAAGGCTATTTAATAGTTGGTTTAGTTGACCCGTTCTTTTGAATATGGATAGCAATGATAATATCCTACTTTAACAGCAAATCAAATGCCAAAATTAGAACTTGATTCCTTTACAGAATCCAAGGTAATATTAGAAAATAATAAAGATAGTAGCGATACAAAGTTAAGTTGCTATAACCTGAATATGTAATTTTGTGATTTGTTTTGTAACTTCACTCACACTTGATAGGAATTTCCAGCACTGGAGAAATCACATTGAGATTGATCATTGTAACTGCAGCTAGTAGAGCACAGAGGAGAAATAAAGCACCAAAAAGGGTAACCTGAGTGTCTGGGGAGGGCTCTTTGCAGCATACCGGGAAAAGCTTCAAGATGACCATATTTTTTAAAAAATTTCTATGTTTTCTGGGCAGAGAAATATGTACCTGTGTTTCTTAATGTCATTGATTCCATTCTTCAGATTTCCCAGTCTTTCTGTTGGATTTTGCCTGCAATAAAAATTTCAAGTCAGCTTATAATAATTATGCTTGAGTGAATTTTACACTAAAATTTAACACTTTTTCTTTATCCATTCATTCATTTTGTCAGTAATATGTATAAACCAGGCACATTTGTGTATAGGGAGATGGAAAACAAATGCCCTCTCTGGGGGAGCCATAGTCCAATTACAGTCAGAAATATGAATATATGTATCTATATATCCCAGTATATAGCTATAGGCTATATATGAGCTTCCTTTGTGGCCCAGCTGGTAAAGAATCTGCCTGCAATGCAGGAGATCTGGGTTCAATCCCTGGGTTGGAAAGATCCCCTGGAGAAGGGAAAGGCTACCCACTCCAGTATTCTGGCCTAGAGAATTTCATGGACTGTATAGTCCATGGGGTTGCAAAGAGTCAGACACGACTGAGTGACTTTCACTTTCACTATGTAGCTATAGATACTTAGATATAGATATTGATATATAGATAGGTATATATCCCAGTGCTTTAAATGAGCTATGAATAAATGCTTAGAACAGGAGGATGCTATTATATCTTACCAATTTTGCTAAGAAGACCAAGGAAAACTTTAGAGAAACATTTACAATGGAGTTAAAATTTTAGAAACATAAAGAAATTTCTGTGGGCAACCAACAGCAAGGTTTCATGTCCTAAATTTACTAAGTTTTAATGCACTTTTGAAAATTCGTATGTACAAAAAATGTTCAAAATGTTTTTAAAAAAGCAACATAATTAAGTTTAAACAAAATTCTAGAAGTCTTCCATTCTCCAACAAATTACTTTTAATGTTAAATAGGGACCTGCAGTAATTTGCAATAAGGTCAGAGGAGTATGTTTTTAAAAAAATACTGAAGGCTGAAAGAGGGCATACAGCAACACTTTATCCTCACCACTGATTTTCTCTCAAAATAATGGAGGCTATAAATTACTACTTCATTACAGTAAGTTTTGTGGTTTTGTTTTTCTCTACAGCAGACAAAGATGATTCTCAAAGATAACCTAAACAATCTGGATAACTTTTAAACTATAAGAAAGTACTGTGGTTCTATCATATGAAGGGAATTCAAACTCCTAGTACAGACCATAAAATAGAAAATATGTAGGTACATGCTAAGTCACTTCAGTCATATCTGACTCTTTGCAATCCTATGGACCTCCAGGTTCCTCTGTCCATGGGATTCTCCAGGAATACTGGAGTGGGTTGCCATGCACTCCTCCAGGGGATCTTCCCGACCCAGGGGTCAAACCCGTGTCTCTTATGTCTCCTGCATTGGCAGGCGGATTCTTTACCACTATCCACCTGGGAAGCCCAAAGTAGAAATAATTTTCTTTAAATATAATCTGGCTACATAGAAAAGTACTATAAGTAAATACATATCTAACTTTAAAATGGCAGCAGAAATAAGAAGCCTTCACACTTTCCCTAAGAACAAAGGATTTTTAATAGTCATTCTCACCTGCAAAGCCTTCGAATCAGATCCTCAGGTCGTCTTGTTATCTTTCTGGGAAAATCCATTTTTTCAATGCCTTTGAGAATCAGATTGTAGGTCATCATTTGGTCAATCCCAGAAAAAGGGGGGCTAGAGAAAAGCCAAAATAGGACATTAGGACCCACATCTGAGACACATTTAGAACTAATATTCCACCCTCCCTCTTTTCCTCCTTCCATCTCTCTCATAGGTTGTTTTATAGCAAATCTGCACATAAGCTAGAAAATCATCTCATTACTTGAATACCACCTAAAATACACACATACACACATAGACATAGAGGTAATCTATCGAGTGGTGATAATCACCAAAAAGAAAAATAAAGGGGAGGACAGAGAGTGAGAGAGAGGTGTGATGTTTTTAGACACAATGGATAGGAAAAAGCCTTCCCTGGTGGTTCAGTGGTAAAGAACCCACCTGCCAAGGCAGAAGACATGGATTTAATCCCTGGGTCGGGAAGATCCTCTGGAGAAGAAAATGGCAACCCACTAAGCCTGTCTCATATGCTGACAATTGAGCAGAGATGAGAATGAGTCACACTGTTCTCTTGTAGACAAAGAATTCCAAGACAGCAAGGAGTCAGGAGTGGACACAGGTTATTCTTGAAACAGGGAGGGCAGTGTTGCTGGTGGAGTCAGTAAGCAGGACAGGAGGATAAGAGATGAGGGTCACATGACTGTATAGACCTAGTGGGCTATGGGAAGGACCTGGGAATATGTTCTAATTTACAAAACCCAAAGTTAAGGTTTTAAAAATGTGTTGATGGACTTCCCTAGTGGTCCAGTGGTTAAGATTCCATGCTTCCACTGGAGGGGTCGTGGGGTCAATTGCTGGTCAGGAAACTAAGATTGCACATGCCAGGTGGTATGACCAAAAGGTAGAAAAAAACAAAAAACAAAACAAAAATAATGTTTTGAAAATAAACCGTGATGATTCTAGTGGTGGGGGAAGGCAGGGCTGGTAGCTCAGACTAGAACAGTAGCAGTGAAGGTGGAGATGTGATTGGATTCCAGATTATTTAGAAGGTGAGGTCAACAGGATTTGCTAATGGGGTGAATGTGGTATGCAGGAGAAAGCAAGGATTCAAGAATGATGCTAAAGTGCTTTGAGGGTTTCCCTGGTAGCTCAGCTGGTAAAGAATCCACCTGCAATGCAGGAGACACTGGTTCGATTCCTGGGTCGGGAAGACCCCCTGGAGAAGGAATAGGCTACCCATTCCAATATTCTTGGGCTTCCCTGGTTGCTCAGATTGTAAAGAATCCACCTGCAATGCAGGAGACCTGGATTCAACCCATGGGTTGGGAAGATCCCTTGGAGAAGGGCATGGCAACCCACTCCAGTATTCTGGCCTGGAGAATCCCTATTGACAAAGGAGCCTGGTGGGCTATAGTCCATGGGGTCGTAAAGAGTCGGACACAACTGAGTGACTGAGCAACTAAGCACAAAGCGTTTTGATCTATGGAATTGAGCTATTTTTACTAAGACTGGAGTGGGCTGGGAGTACAGGATGCAGAGCAGGTTATGAAGAAGAGAATCAAAAGTTGTGTCTTGAACATCCAAATAGAGATGCTAAGCAAACAGTTGAACTTAGGAGTCTGGCATTCAGGGACGAGACTAGGGCTGGAGGTGTGGTTCTGAGGAGTCCTTAGACAGCATTTATGGCCAGGGGACTTGATATTATCACCCAAGGAGTGAATAGGTAGAAAACAGGTCAAGGACTGAAGTGACCTGAGGTCAGGATGACAAGAATCCAGCAACAGACACTGGGGACAGAAAAGAGAGTATTTCAGGGCAACTGTTGCAACAATGAGTAAGAAAGTTTACAATAGCTAGGAGATGGAAGCAACCTAGATGTCCATCAGCAGGTGAATGGATAAGAAAGTTGTGGTACATATACACAATGAAATATTATTCAGCTATTAAAAATGCATTCGAGTCAGTTCTAATGAGGTGGATGAAACTGGAGCCTATTACACAGAGTGAAATAAGTCTGAAAGAAAAACACCAATACAGTATATCAGTGTATATATGTAGAATTTAGAAAGATGGTAATGATGACCCTGTATGTGAGACAGCAAAAGAGACACAGATATAAAGAACAGACTTTTTGAACTCTGTGGGAGAAGGTGAGGGTGGGATGATTTGAAAGAACAGCATTGAAACACGTATGTATCTGAAACAGATGACCAGTCTAAGTTCAATGCATGAAACAGGGCATTCAAAGCTGGTGCACTGGGACAACTCAAAGGGATGGGATGGGGAGGGAGGTGGGCGAGGGTTTGACACAAGGAGACACATGTACACCCATGTCTGATTCATGTCGACGTATGGCAAAAACCACTACAATATTGTAAGGTAATTAGTCTCTAATTATAATAAATAATTTTTAAAAAAGAAAGCATTGGGAACGAACCACTAAATTTGGGTAACATGTTAATGCACAGACTCTGCTTTTAAAAACACTTTCATACCTATGCTGTTGCGTCATTTAATTATTGAAAATTAAAGATGATTTTCACAAACAACTCTGCCGTATATTAGTCACGCCTTAGACGGTAGGATACTGAGAGCTCCCACTCTTTGTAATAAACTAGAAACAAGTTTGGTGCACCGACTTTTCAATAATCTATGTTTCACTCATAAATAAAAAGATGTAGGAAACAAAAAACAATGCTCTAACATCTTCAACTTATTTATATATTCACAAGTAGGTTGTGTTTTGTTTTGGTTTGGTTTTTCAGTCCTTTTCTTATCTTCATTTACCTCCTGATTTTAGGGCATTTAAAATGAACTGTCCCCATACCCTATCCCAGAAAAGCTTTATAAAAATGATTTCTCAACTTGTTTTTCATATTTTATTTTATTTTTAATTGGAGGATACTTGCTTTATAATATTGTGTTGGTTGTACAAGCTGTAAAACAACTTGAATCAGCTGTAAGTATACTTACGTCCCCCTCCCTCTTGAATCTCCTTCCCACCCATTCCCCACTCTCAACTTCTTTAGGACAACTCAAGACCATTTTGACAATTCCAAATTATTGAGAATCATTCCCCCTTTCTTATTCCCTCACTTTATTTCCACGCTTCTTGTAACAATGTATTCCAGTTGATGAAGACTGAAATGTATATTCTCCAGGTACCTACAAGAGCCGTCATCTATCTGTTAGAAATGCAGCTGACTTATTTTCCAGAGACAAGAAAACCAATTCTTGAGATAGAAAGCCTTGTGTCCTGAGACCTTAAGCAATTTTCTCTCTGAATGACTACCAGGACATTTTTCTCTTCTTCCCTTCAAAATCTTAAGCAATGAATATTTGAAAATATTTGATGTTACAGATAATATAAAATAATCTTTCATGCAGACAATGATAAAGAACAGAGCCACACATAATCCAATACTGAAATTTGCAGTGTATAAAGTTCAAGAAGATTCCAGGAAACTCTCCTTTGGTAAAGTATGTGTTGAGCCTCGAATCCCCTGAACTGGGCTCATTCCAGCATCTCTTACGCTGTTCCATATGCAAATCCTCCCTGAAATCAAGGCTGAGGATATTTGGTTGCAAAGGCTTAAAAGGATGACCAAATCAGTTAATGATAAATGGAGGCAGAAAACTGACCTGAGTGCTGTGGGTACATCCATGCATTATACTAAAATCTCATTTGTATAAGGCACATGTGTTTAATAAAAAACGTGTCTTATTTGGAGTCAGAAGACCTGAGATTAAATCCCTGGTCTTAGTGAGTAGATCTCTGACCCAGTCTTCTAATCCATAACATTTAAATCATAAAATAATCATAATACAAATTTAAACCTTAAGATAACAAAAATTCCTGCTTTAACTTCCACATAAGTTTGTGAAAACAAAACTAGATAAAACAGATGTAAGTGCTTTGTAAGCCGTCAAAGGCTTTACAAATGTGAGGTAATATGTGTTTGTGCACATATGTGTATAAGTGTGTGTGTGCAGGCATGACTATTTGGGATCCCACACTCATTACTATATAGCTTTTTATCACTTCAGGAATGACAATCCAATTTTAACTTGTAAAACTCCTGCTGTGTCTTGCCTCTGTTCATTAGCACCTCTAGAAAGCAGTTGACAAGGGGATTAAAATTTAAATCCAGCAATGCTTTCTTCTCTTAGCATTTCTGGTTAATGATTTATTGGGAAGATGGGAAGAATATGGCTAAATTTAATTGATCAATGGATTTAATGGAAATACATCTGCTATTTTCTCAACTGAAAAAAATATATGAGGAAATAATAACAGCCCACAACTTCAATTCTCTTTCTTATTTTGATGATGGAGTCCCAAAACTTTCACTTAATATAGTGAAGTTATAGTGAAGTATTAATTATACTTAATATAAAAGCATACAGTTATGTATTAATTATACTTAATATAGTATCTATAACAACAGGCCTTACCCCTCTAGGCACATGCATGAGTGCTAAGTCGTTTCAGTTGTGTCCTACTCTTTGTGACCCTACAGATTGTAACCTCCCAGGCTCTGTCGTCCATGGGATTCTCCAGGCAAGAATACTGGAGTGGGTTGCCATGCCCTCTTCCAGGGGATCCTTTCAATCCAAGGATCAAACTCCTGTCACTTTGTCACCAGGATTGGCAGGAGGGTTCTTTACCACAAGTGCCGCCTGGGAAGCCCTTCCAGGTAAACTATAGCAGTTTTGTACTCCTTTGCTGTACTTTCCTGAATATTTTCACCATTTTATAACCTAGAAAGCATGCTATATAGGACACAACGTGAAGAGGAAAAGGCATCATGCCTAATCAAAAACACCTCCAAAATGTTAAATTCTTTTATATATCTATTATATATATAATATATATTAATATATAATATATTTAAATATATTATATATTTATATAATTTATATAATATTAATATATTATATATTATATTAATATATATAATTAATATGTATAATATGTATATATTATCATGAGTAAGTTATTTTTGCAGTTCTCTGAAGAAGAGGTTGAACACAACTTGAAGGTACTTACTTGCCCGTTAGGAGCTCATATACTAGAATTCCCAGGGACCAAAAATCCACACTGAAGTCATGTCCTTTATTGAGAATGACTTCCGGAGCTACGTACTCTGGAGTTCCACAGAACGTCCATGTTTTCTGTCCAGATCCTATTTTCTTAGCAAATCCAAAGTCAACCTGGAAAAGAAGATCAAATAAATCTTCAGAGATTGTAAAACTCACATTCCTCTTTAAGGCTCCCTTTAACTTCTGAGGGGCTTCCCTGATAGCTCAGCTGGTAAAGAATCCCCCTGCAATGTGGGAGACCTCAGTTCGATCCCTGGGATAGAAAGATCCCCTGGTGAAGGGAAAGGCTACCCACTCCAGTATTCTGGCCTGGAGAATTCCATGGACTGTATAGTTGGGGTTGCAAAGAGTTGGACACAACTGAGCAACTTTCACCTTCACTTCTTCAGTCTTCTTTCTTTGCGTCCACCCTCCCCTTCACACCACACACACACACACACACTGACCCTCTCATTCAGAGTCAGGGTAAACCTCATTACACTCGAGAACGTCCCCTGCACACATCTCTACACCCAGCACTCCTCAAGGACTAGAGGGTTGGTTTAGGAAGGGGCTGTGTACTGTGCTTACTCAGTTGTGTCCAACTCCTTGAGACCCCATGGATTGGTATGTAGCCCACCAAGCTCCTCTGTCCATGGGATTTCTCAGGTAAGAATACTGAAGTGGGTTGCCATTTCCTTCTCCAGGGGATTTTCCCAACCCATAGATGGAACCTGCATCTCTTGCGGCTCCTATATTGGCTGGTGGCTTCTTTACCACTAGTGCCACCTGGGAAGCCCTTTAGGAAGGGGAGATCCTTGCAACCAAGGTGAAGTTCAGGGCAAGCAGACAAGTAATTTTCATTATCAACAGTGGTATTCATTAGGAAAAGAAGAGAAGGGGGAAGGGACTGACCCTTTTGCACTTCATATCATAAAAGGAAATTGAGGATTTGGAAAAGGAACCATTGTTGAGGAAAAAAAGGGCTTAAAATTCTAGACAGTCTTGAAAAACCTTTGTGCACAATGCCTGCACCTTCTAAATGTTGGGAGTTGGAAGTAAAAGCCAGGACCATCCCAGCTCAACTTTGGCTGGACTCTGACACCCTCAGTCCCTCTCAGGGTGGTGGGTGATGGGTAGCACTTGGATTAACTTATTTATTCTGAAAAAATACAGTTAGCACTTAATGGCCGAGCTCCGTGCTATAGATACAAAGTGGACTAAAAGAACTTCGGAGTACTGGGATTGCTTAAACAGACATGATTAATAAAATGCCACGTGAGACATGATACAGAAGTTGATGCAAGGTATAAACTCAGAGAGCCCAAAGACATGGACTTCTGGAACATCAGGGAGAAGATGGCTGGGGAAGATGCCATTAGGAGCTGACATCTGAGCTCAGTGCTGACCGAGGGTTGGGAACTCTCCCAGGGTGATGTATGGGCACTGCCCTCATCTGTCTTTTCAGAATAAGTCCCTTGACTTCTCTGAGACTCTATTCAAGGAATTCTGTGCACAGAATAAGGACTGGAAAAAAGACTGGAGCACAGAAGACCCACTCTTTGAATCGAGGCTGTGTATATGAAGTCCTGCCCTGCAAAACAAACAGTTGGTTTCCTTCCACAGGGGTGACTTTGCCTGTACCTTTCATCTCCAAATACATACAGACATTATTTTAGTAAAACCACCCTCCACCTCCTCCAAGTAAACACACACAAATTATACCTGGGCTTCAACATGCACATTTTAATAGCTTCATTACACATGGACTATCTCAATAATATGGCAGTAATCTTGATGAAAAAAAATTAAATAAATCAGGTTAACATCAAAATAGGCCCTCATCTAAAAAAAACATGAATCAGCCAACTATAAAATCCAGCCCTCATTTCTTTATCCAAGTATTAATATTTAAAATATTTGTCTTACTTTTAAAAATCTCTTAGAAATTGATCTTTTTACTAATGCTTTTTGTTATGTATTAGAAATTTTTCCTAATATTTCCTTATGAGAAAGAATTTAAACAACCTAATTTGAAGCAGGTTTTAACTGTTTTCTTTCATCTACCCAAAAGGACTCACAATGATTATACCTAAGAGATGGCTGGGAATATTATGAAATTAAAATTTGCAACTTGCTGAGACTAGCATATCTACTTACTCCTGAGAGGAAGAACCAGTGTGAAAATCCTAGCTAATTTTTTAAAGACAAATTTAGGAGGCAAGAAAACAATGCTTATAACTGCATTTTCACGAGTGCATATGGAAATATTATATTTTGTTGTTTTATAACAGTCTTTCAACTCATTTTTAAATTGCAAGTAAGTTTTCCTTTTAATGATGACTGAAAGTTCATTAGATACTGAAGATACATTTTTAAAAGTGATACATTTTAATTTGAGTATCTGGTTTTGCTTTTGTACTTACATACTGACTGAAAGAGATGACAGTAATTACATTAAAATTTAAGATTTATGAAAATTTCCTACTTTCTCTATCTCCTTTGATCTTATCAGCTTTAGTCTAAACCATCTGGTTGGAGAAAATCGACACTCAGACCTTTCTGAAGCGAGGTGCCAAACAGAAGTTCCCAGATCTTCTGATGTGACGCTCTGTGTATTTTCTATAAAAACCCACACTACCTCTGTCTTGAATCAGCATGGATACCATCAAAAAGCCTCAAACTTTCCTTTAACCCTTTCTCTTCTAGGCAACAGAAATGTAAGTTCTTTCCTTTATTCAAGGAATATTTATTGAAAACCACTATGTACCAAACACTAGGGTACAGACAAAGTCCCCAATCTTCTTAGAGTTTACATTTAAGAGAAAGGAAGAAAACATAAATGAAAATATATTATCATATAACCAATAAGGACCTACTTACTGTTCCCTACAAGTTCCCTGTAAGTTCCCTGCTGTGTGGCACAGGGGACTCTACTCAAAATTTTATAATAACCTACAAGGGAAAAGAATCTGAAAAAACCAAAATGACTCTGCTATACACCTGAAACTAACACAACAGTGTAAATCAACTATACTTCAATTAAAATTCTGACAATATATAATAGCATACATAATATTACCAGATAGTGACATATGCTATGGAGAAACATATAAACAGGTACTGAGATCAATATGAATTACACTCTAAATAGGGTGATCGGAAAAGCCTCTCTGGGCAGGAAGCATTTATGCAGATTTGAGCAGAAATCTGCATGAAATAAAAATGAGAGCTCTGTAAAAAATCTGAGCAAGAGTGATCCTGACAGATAAAGAGCTAGCACCAAGGCCCTAGCCTTCGGGAACATGCGTGGTGAAGATCAAGGATTGGCAAGAAGGCCACTGTGGCTGGGCCATAGTGTGTGAGGAAAAGAGGCAGGAAGTGAGGGCAAAATTGTGGAGTGGCCCAGTAAACCACAGAAAGAACTTCAGACTTTTTTCCTAGGAGGCCATTGGAGGATTAAGAGAAGAGGTGTGCATGACATGACTAATGTTTCAAAAGGATCATTCTAGAAGAAAAGAAAATAGAGACCGCCTCTTTTTAAAAAATCTTTTTTTTCTTACCAGAACTGAGCTTTTAAGAAGAATCTCTGGAGAAGCTAGACTCAGGTTTTCCCTTGTCACTATTAAATTCTCATTATGAAAGGCAACTTAACATTACAAAGAAAGCTTAAAAACATTGCCTCTGAAGATTTTAATAAACCAGAAGTTTCTAGGATGTTTCTATACCTACAGCAATGATTGATTCATTCAGAAAGAAAAAAATTAGCACTGTGGCATGTTGGAGCTGGTATCCAGTAAGGGCTAGCTTTTTCCCAGAAGTTTCTCTCCGGGATAGAAAATTTGTCAGATATTGGTTCTTTTGGTCACATAAAAAAAAGGATACAAAATGACCAGTCTAATTAAGCCAGATGATTCATGGGACACAACATTCCCAAAAAAATATTTATGTGGCATTTTCAGGGCACTTTTTTTGCCCAAGTCTAGACAAGGGTAAAATGGAATCTGTTTATTCTGTCCACCAATAACCAAAGAGGATTTCGTGTTCTTGTGATACTAAGGTCCATCCACTGAAATGGACAAGAGTGGACAGATTCCACTGAGGCAACAGCGGGTTAGAGAGGCAAAAGTATGGGATGCAGGAGTCTTTCACAGCAACATCCCATTCTTTCTGGAGCTCTGATGACTCCCCTGAAAGACTTAAGAGTGCTTAGTCAAAAGTAGAAAGGATAATCGGGTGCTTTGCATACATGAGAGCAAACAAAAAAATCAAACTGCAGACTTCCTTGGTGGTCCAGTGATTAAGAATCTACCTTGCAACGCAGGGGACACAGGTTCAATCCCTAGTCAAGGAACTAAGAGCCCCCCTGCCTCGAAGCAACTAAGCCCCAGTGCTCTGGAGCCTGCATGCCACAACTAGAGGGTCCGTGGACCGCAATGAATGATCCTACATGATGCAACTAAGATCCCCTGTGTCACAACTAAGACTTGACTCAGCCAAATAAAAATAAAATCACTGGAGGTTCATCTCACATGATGCTGCCTCTTTGAAACCTTCCTTGAATTTACAAAACCAATTCCTTTCTCTTATGCAGTTCTTTAACAGATTCTGTTCCACAATGACCTCCCCTTCAGCACCATCTTCTAGTTGCCTGGGAATAAATCTAGCTCCTTGGGGAGAGGCATCGCATTCTAATAATTTTTTTACCCCTTACGGCATTTGTAGCACAACAGATGTTCAACATGTATTTGGTGAAAGAATCTGAATGGAGCAATAACCCTTAACATGTTTCAATATGATGTATTTGCATAATCTTCACCAAAAACGAATTAGTGACTATATGCCGATGTTAAAGATGACAAAATGAAAGTCTAGGGAGGTTATGGAAACTTGAGATGAGACTGTAATCAGGGTCCAAAGTAACCTTTCCATTATATGTAAATTCATGAGTAAGTAGATTTTTAAGGGAAAAGGAACAACATATGTTAAGCACATTGGTGGGATAAGCTTCACCGTCACTTAATAAGTACAGCTAATAACAGTCTGGCAAAAAGGATACAGTGTCCAAAAAAAAAAAAAGGATACAGTGAGAGTCAATGATTACTTTAGTTTTCAAGTTCGGAAATACTTGACACATATAAAATAATGTGGCATATATGCAAGTTTTAATGCATGAAAATAAAAACACCCCTGTGTCCATCACCAGGAGAATAGTCACATGTTCTCCTATCACACTGTCCTCCTACCCCTTGCCAAGAGGTCACCCTGATTTTTGTGTTTATCATTTGCTTGCCTTCACTTCTAATTTTCCCACATATCTAATTATCCTTACATGATCCAGTCTATACTTCTATAAGCTGCTTTAGTCATGTCCAACTCTTTGCAACCCCATGGACTGTAGCTCACTAGGCTCCTCTGTTCATGGGATTCTCCAGGCTAAAATACTGGAGAATGATATACAGTTATAATTTAAAAAATTTTTAGATAAATCTTATCAATTCTTGAACAAACTGCCTTTTTTCACTTAAAACTGTATTTTTGAATTGAGCCCACATGGGAGTATGTTTATACTGCTGTATCATACACCATTGAAAGAATATGCTATAAATGCTCTAAATTTTCTTGAAAAATGATTTCCCATCAAGATGCCATAGATGGAAATTTGTCTTATATCTGTTAGTGTGTTATCACAAAGAAAAGTTTCTGTTAGCATCATTTCCCATCTTGCTTACTGGACATGTGTAAGGTAGACCTTCTGGGTCAATGATATTCTATGTTCAACTTCATTACACATTTTCAAGTTAATTTCCTTAGATACTATATAAGCAACTCCATCAGCAGTAATGTTTAAGCGTTCCTATTGCCCTATATCCTCACCATGCTTTAGTGACATCAACTTTCATTTAAATATTTTCTTTAAAGCCACCTATAAGCTTTTCTGCTCGATGGGCATGAGTTTGAGTCAACTCCGGGAGTTGGTGATGGACAGGGAGGCCTGGCATGCGGCAATTCATGGGGTCGCAAAGAGTCAGACACGACTGAGTGACTGAACTGAACTGAACTGAACTGATAAGCTTTTCTGGTGATTCAGATGGTAAAGAATCTGCCTACAATGTGGGAGACCTGGATTCAACCCCTGGGTTGGGAAGATCCCCTGGCAGAGGTCATGGCAACCCACTCCAGTAGTCTTGCCTGGAGAATACCCATGGACAGAGAAGCCTGGCAGGCTACTGTCCGTGGGGTTGCAAAGAGTCGGACATAAGCAAATAAGCTACTAAGTATTATATCAGTCAATTCAGCCACTCAGTCGTGTCCAACTCTTTGCGACATCATGAACCGCAGCACGCCAGGCCTCCTTGTCCATCACCAACTCCCAGAGTTCACCCAAACTCAAGTCCATTGAGTCGGTAATACCATCCAACCATCTCATCCTCTGTCGTCCCCTTCTCCTCCTGCCCCCAGTCTTTCCCAGCATCAGGGTCTTTTCCAAAGAGTCAGCTCTTCGCATCAGGTGGCCAAAGCACTGGAGTTTCAGCTTCAACGTCAGTCCTTCCAATGAACACCCAGGACTGATCTCCTTTAGGATGGACTGGTTGGATCTCCTTGCAGTCCAAGGGACTCTCAAGAGTCTTCAACACCACAGTTCAAAAGCATCAATTCTATGGTGCTCAGCTTTCTTTATAGTCCAACTCTCACATCCATACATGACTACTGGAAAAACCATAGCCTTGACTAAACAGACCTTTGTTGGCAAAGTAATGTCTCTGCTTTTTAATATGCTATCTAGGTTGGTCATAACTTTCCTTCCAAGGAGTAAGCATCTTTTCATTTCATGGCTGCAATCACCATCTGCAGTGATTTTGGAGCCCCCCAAAAATAAAGTCAGCCACTGTTTCCACTGTTTCCCCATCTATTTCCCATGAAGTGATGGGACCTGATGCCATGATCTTAGTTTTCTGAATGTTGAGTTTTAAGCCAACTTTTTTCACTCTCCTCTTTCACTTTAATCAAGAGGCTCTTTAGTTCTTCTTCACTTTCTGCCATAATGGTGGTGTCAGCTGCATATCTGAGGTTATTGATATTTCTCCTGGCAATCTTGATTCAAGTTTGTGCTTCTTCCAGCCCAGCATTTCTCATGATGTACTCTGCATAGAAGTTAAATAAACAGGGTGACAATATACAGCCCTGGCATATTCCTTTTCCTATTTGGAACCAGTCTGTTGTTCCATGTCCAGTTCTAACTGTTGCTTCCTGACCTGCATACAGGTTTCTCAAGAGGCAGGTCAGGTGGTCTGGTATTTCTCATCTCTTTGAGAATTTTCCACAGTTTATTGTGATCCACACAGTCAAAGGCTTTGGCATAGTCAATAAAACAGAAATAGATGTTTTTCTGGAACTCTCTTGCTTTTTTGATGATCCAGCAGATGTTGACAATTTGATCTCTGGTTCCTCTGTCTTTTCTAAAACCAGCTTGAATGTAGAATTTTGAGCATTACTTTACTAGCGTGTGAGATGAATGCAATTGTGCAGTAGGTTGAGCATTCTTTGGCATTGCCTTTCTTTGGGATTGGAATGAAAACTGACCTTTTCCAGTCCTGTGGTCACTGCTGAGTTTTCCAAATTTGTTGACATATTCAGTGCAGCACTTTCACAGCATCATCTTTTAGGATTTGAAACAGCTCAACTGGAATTCCATCACCTCCACTAGCTTTGTTTGTAGTGATGCTTCCTAAGGCCCACTTGACTTCACATTCCAGAATGTCTGGCTCTAGGTGAGTGATCACATCATCGTGATTATCTGGCTTGTGAAGATCATTTTTGTACAGTTCTTCTGTGTATTCTTGCCACCTCTTCTTAATATCTTCTGCTTTTATTAGGTCCATATCATTTCTGTCCTTTATTGAGTCCATCTTTGCATGAAATGTTCCCTTGGTATCTCTAATTTTCTGGATGAGATCTCTAGTCTTTCCCATTCTATTGTTTTCCTCTATTTCTTTGCACTGATCACTGGAGAAGGCTTTCTTATCTCTCCTTGCTATTCTTTGGAACTCTGCATTCAAATGGGTATATCTTTCCTTTTCTCCTTTGCTTTTTGTTTCTCTTCTTTTCACAGCTATTTGTAAGGCCTCCTCAGAGAGCCATTTTGCTTTTTTGCATTTCTTTTTCTTGGGGGATGGTCTCGATCCCTGTCTCCTATACAATGTCACAAACCTCCATCCATAGTTCATCAGGCACTCTGTCTATCAGATCTTAAATCTATTTAAGATCTTAAAACCTTAAATCTATTTCTCACTTCTACTGTATAATCATAAGGGATTGATTTAGGTTATACCTGAATGGCCTAGTGGTTTATAGACCATATTATATCGTGGTTTTAACTTGCATCGCTGCCCTGCTAATTTGAGCTAGAGCATTATAATTTGTTCTGATATCAAAGAGAGTTCCCCTCCCCCACGTTCTCATCTGCCCTCAGAAATGTCTTCGCTGTTCTTGGCCCTTGGTCAGTCTGTATAAACTCAAAAATCAGCTTTTGCCAAGCTTCAGGGAAAGCTCTCCTGGAATTCCACTGGAAGTGGATCCAATCTGCAGATCCTTTTGGAAACTATCAATACCTTTAGAATGTTGACTTCTCCTATTTTTAAACTTAGTACATCTTTCTGAGTGAGTGAGGGTAATGCTAGCCACAGCAACAAACATCAAGAAAGTATAATCCTTAAACTCTACATTAATTTCCTTCTTCCTCACATAATGGGTTTTCCTGAGCAGTAGGGAAATCTCCAAGTAGTGGTTTAGGGACACAGACTCCTTCCATCTGAGGGCTCTGCCAACCTCCAGTCGGCTGTGTTCATTGGTCACAAGCCAGAAAGACTGAACAGAAGTCAGCTGTACCACACACCATCAGCGCAGGTCTGAAGGTGGTGCCCAGTAGGTCAGCTCACATTTCATGAGACAGAACTATGAAATACCATCACAACGAGCCATACAAAAGGCGGCGGGTGGGGGAGGATGCTCTCTAGCTCTGTGCCCAAAAGAAGAGAGAATGAATCTATTATTTTAGGTCTTTTAGTATCTTTCTATGACTTTGTATAAGCTTCTACACATTTTGCCAGATTGATTCCTAGATACATAGTTTATTTATATGATATAAATATATATATATATTTATGCCTTTTGTAAATGGCATTTGCATTCCTATTTATCAACTATGCTTCTGGTATTTAAAAATACACTGAGATCTTGCTTTATTAATCTACATTTAGCAACCATATTGAACTTTCTGCTAAATTCTGATAATTTGCTGTTATATTCTGGATTTCTACAGTTAATCATGTCACATGGGAAAATAGGTTTTATTGTTTATGTTCTGATCTTTCTTTTAATTTTATCTATATCTGACTGCACTGGGTAGAACCTCTGGTAAAATACTGAACAGAAGTACTTATACCACTGACTTTTAAAAGCATAACTTCAACTGTTTCATCATTATGGTTACTGTAAATTTTTGTTACCTATCTTTCATTGGACTAATACAATTTATTTCTTTTCCTAGTTTGCTAAGAGAATGTATCATGACTGAATGTAGAAATATCAAAATTGTCTCTGTAGCTATTGAGGTAATTATTATACATAATTATTTTTCTTTTTTAATCTATTAAGTGGTGACTTGGTTAGATAAAATTTTTAATGTTAAAAGCAATGCTTGCTTTCCTGAGATACAGCCAGCCTTAGTTATGATTTGTATTAATTGTAGTATTCAGTTTGTTAATATTTTGCTTATGTTTTCCATTAAATTCATGGGTGAGATTGGACATTTATTTGCCTTCCTTAGGCATTTTGTTTGAAGAATCAAGTTTACACTAGCTTTATAGAATAAGATGGAAATTATCTTTCACTGTTTTCTAAAGAATCTGCATAAGATTCATATTGAAAATCCTTGAAGTAAATTTTCTAGATCTCACGCGTTATGGACTGAATGTTTGTGTCTCTCTAAAATTCCTCTTGAAACTCCAGTCCTCACTATGATGATATCTGGAGGAGGAATCAGGTCATAAGGGTGAGGCCCTCATGAATGGGATTTGTGCCCTTAGGAAAAAAAGCACAAGAAAGATGATCCATCTCTCTCTCCGCCATGTGAGGACACAGAGAAGATGGCCATCTGCAAACCAGGACGAGAACTCTCACAGGCCCCAACCATTTATATATACTGTGTACTATATTAGGGTTTCCCAGGTGCGCTAGTGGTAAAGAACTCCCCTGCCAACGCGGAAGACAAAAGAGATGCTGGTTCGACCCCTGGGTTGAGAAGATTCCCTGGAGGAGGGCATGGCAACCCACTCCAGTATTCATGCCTGGAGAATCCCATGGACAAACAAGCCTGGTGGGTACAAAGTCCATGTGGTCACAAAGAGTCAGACACTACTGAGGTAACTTAACACACACATATACACACACTTATACTGTATTATATATAGCAACAGAGTTGCTCAAGTAATTTCTAATCCATGTAAATCTCTGCTATAACTATAGTCATGTTCACTCATAACAGCATTTATCTGTAATACTTCTCTTTTTCATTTGTTCAGTATTTTCACAGTTAGTTTTTTTAGTCTTTCCAAAACATTCTGGTTCTGTATCCTTTTATTTTATGTTTAATTAATTCATGTTCTTCATTTTTTCCTTCTCTTTTCTTTTTCCCCCTTCTCCATCTTCTTAAGTTGAATGCATATTTAGTTCATTTTTAGCCTTCTTTATTTCCTACTTGAAACATGAAAAGTTATAAACATTATTCCCATTACCATTTAGTTGCAACACATATGTGTTGATATGGAGTATTCTCTATTGTGCAACTTGGTTCTATAATCTTGTTAAAATCTCTCCACTGATCCTTGAATTATTTTGAAATATCCTTAAAATTCCAACAAGATGAATTTTTTTAGTGGTTTCTTCCTGAGTTTTAAATTTTGTTATTGATTTTTATCTTACATACTTTGATGTCACTGAACAAAACCTTTATGTTCTTATTTTGGGAGTGAGGAGCAAACTGCCTCATGGGCCTTTCCTTCATTCTTCTATGCTAAGCAGTGTACTAAGTCTAGCAGTAAATACTGCAGCACAGTCTGTCATTATGAGGCAATCAGGGAAGAGGGGCAGAAAGATCATAAATAAATAGGTAATAATACCAACATTTAATGTGTTTTCTTATACAATACTCAACAGAAATAAGATTAAGGTATTCTGTGTTCACATGAGGTGTATTACTCAAATGAGTTAAACAGCATAATCATACAGAACATTTATTGATGAAGGACAGCTGAAATTTATTGTATTACAACAAAGTTTTTCCTGCAGAAGGCTAGCTACTCCATACAAGTTTTTTCCTGCAGAAGGCTAGCTACTGTACAAATTCTGCTTGGGTTGAGAACAAGGTCATTTTTTAATTCTTTAAATACTGTCCTACATCTTAGCATCACCTCTGAATCATTCATGATAACCAGAAGGAGGACTCGATCATGATTGCCTTCAAGGGCTCTCCTTTGGCCTTGAAAGAAAAATTTAGGAAAATATTGGATGGACAGATAAGAGTTAGTGATGTAAGAATCTCCTCGGTCCATTAGTAGTATCTGCTAATCCTTAATCTCCACCTAGTATTTTTCCCGATGGAGACAGATTGGACCACATGGGCTCCTTGTGGGAATGAACCAGGGTGGCATTCTCAATCATGAATCAGGGAAGAAGAGTAAAGTCTTCATTCCTCATACAAACACATTCTCTGTAATTAAAACCAAAGAGCAAGCCTCTGTAGTCTCTAGAGAGACACTTTGAGAATCCAGACCTTTTTCCTACTTAGGTCTTTCTTCCAGGCTTTAGCTGGTTAGTCTTTGCTAGGGATGGGGGGAAGCCTTTCTTTACTACAGTCCTTAGATATCTGACCTCTCACTGATACTGCTAAGAAATGAGGAGATGAAAATGCCACTTATTAAAATTTGAAGAATAAGGCCAAGGTCATCCTTTAAGGAGTCTTTCATCCTCAAGTTCATTAATGTCTAAGTCTGGGCTGCCCAGTGTCCACCCAGATGTGCATTCCTGATATGCTGGGCACTAGACCACTAGACTGTACTGCCCTCATCTCTACTGCAACCCCCTCAGGAACCTTTTAGCAGAAGAAGTGCTGCCAGCCCAATTTCTTTTTTTTTTTTTTGCTGAAACTTGCTTGATGACCCAGTGTATGATCAAACGTGGTAAATGGCATCCTCTAAATATTGGGAACAATATTCTACAAATCAATTATATCAAGTTGATTAATCGTGTTGTACACATCTTCTAAAGTTTTAGTGATTTTCAGTCTGAATGTTCTTTCAATTTCTGTGAGAGGTATAGTCATATTTTCCTACAGGTGTTCATTTCTCCTTACGAGTTCTGTCAAATTCAGCTTCTTACTTTTGAAGCATTTTCATAGATAATTGAAAGATCAGGATTTTTACATCATCATGGTAAAATGAACCCTTAATCATCATATGGTAACCCTCTCTATCTCTAGAAACACTTCTTCCCTGATACCGGCATAATGAAACCTGCTTTTCAATTTGTTGAATATTTCCCAGAAACATTCTTTTCTATCCTTTTTATTTCAACCTGTCTGGCTTGTCATGTTCTGGTCTGTCTCTTATAAACCTCATGTAGCTGACTTTTATTTTTGAAATCTATTTGGCAGTGTTTGGTTTTTATCTAAACAGTGAAGTCTATTTACATACATTAGATTTCTTTCTCCTTTCAGATTGTGTCTTCTCTTTGATTTTTTTTCTAGGCTTCCTGTTCTCCTTTGTTGCCTTCTTTTAAAATGATTGACATCTTCTTCCACTTTGATTCCAATTACACCTACTCTCAGTTTACACGCTGCTATTTTTCAGTTATTTAGCATTTTCTCACTTTAAATACTACATAGTAGTGATAATACATTATAGCATAATTTGGAAAAATATAATCACATGTTTACCATTTTGCTATAGTTACCACGCCCTACTACATCTCAAACCTTTCATCAGGGATTTTCCATCTCCCTTAAGCACATGCTTTGGATGTAGGTGGTTAACACTCTTTATCTTTGTTTAAAAAGATTTTTATTTTTATTTCACCCCTCTTGAAAGATAATTTCTCTGGATTTGTAAGTCAAGTTTGTTGGTTATTTTCTCTCGAAATTTTAAGATATTATTCCATTGCATTCTGGTTGCTATGGTTGCTGTTGAGATGTCAACTGAAAGTATAATTTTTACTCCTTTATGTGCAAACTGTTATTTCTCTTCGATAGCTTTTAAACTTTCTCTTAGTTTTGGTTCTGCACCATATTATAATAGCCAACATCCAAGATAGCCTCAGTGATCCCCTTCTCCTGGTATTCAGAGCTGACCTTTCTCACAGTGAATCAGGCTGGCCCCATGTGGCCAACGGAAGACAGAGGGAAGTGCCAATGTGACTCTGAGTCTTGGAAGGCAGTGTAGCTATTCCTAGGTCTCTCAAATGACTCATCCTGGGGAAAGCCAGAACCAATGCCTCGAGGACGTTCAATCCAGAAAGAGAAAGATTCATATAGAAAAGAATTAAGGTCCCCAACTAACAGCCAACACTAGTTTGCCAGCCAGAGGAGTGAGTCACCTTGAATGCAGATCCTCTAGTCTGAGTCAAGCCTCCAGGTGACTGTGGCCCCAGCCAACACTTGACAGAAACTTGACAGAAACTTCCTGAGAGACCCTAAGTCAGAACCACCCAGTTGAACCACTCCCAAACTCCTGATCCGCAGAAACTGTGAGAGTTCAACCAGGATTCTTCTTGTTTTAAGCCATTAAATTTTGGAGTGATCTGTTATGCAAAAGCAGAATCTACAATAAATACAATTTGTCTCCATTGGGATTTGTTGGACTTATTTTACCTGAATGGTCTTTTTTATTTTAAATAATTTCTGGAAAATTCTCAGCCATTATTTCTTTAAGTACTTTTCTCTCATTCTCTATATTTTTATCTTGGACTCCAATTGAACATTTTAAGAACTTCTCAATCTATTCTCCAAGTCTCTTCATTTCTGTTTCTTCCCATCTTTTTGAGCCTCTATGCTTTATTCTGAAATTTTACCTTTCAATTCACTGTTTTTTCTCTTTACTTGTGAATCATCTACTATTTAACCTTTCTATTTTTCAAATTGATGTATAATTTATAAGCAATAAAACGTACAGATTTGGGGAGTACAATTCATTGAATTTTGATGCAGATTATGGTCTTGTAACCACAACCACCATATGGTCAAGAGACAGACATTCCCATTATCTCAGAAAGTTCCCTCCTGCCCTTCTGCAGTCAAATGATCCTCCCAGAGGCTACCATTGTGGTAATTTCTACCATCTATTCTACAACTTCAATAAATGTAATCATAAAGAGGCTAATAGAGGCTAGTCTTCTGTATCTGTCTTCTTTTTGCTCAACATGATTTTAAAAATTTATTCATGTTGTTACCTATACTAATTCATTGTTGAAAAGTTGAAAGTGAAAGTCACTCAGTTGTGTCCAACTCTTTGCGACCTCATGGACTATGCAGTCCATGGAATTCTCCAGGCCAGAATACTGGAGTGGGTAGCCTTTCCCTTCTTCAGGGGATCCTCCCAACCCAGGGATAGAACCCAGGTCTCTGAGCCACAAGGGAAAATGAAAGTGAAAGAAAGTGAAGTTGCCCAGTCATGTCCGACTCTTTGCGACCCCATGGACTGTAGCCTACCAGGCTCCGCCGTCCATGGGATTCTCCAGGCAAGAGCACTGGAGTGGGTTGCCATTTCCTTCTCCAGGAGTTCTTCCCAACCCGTAGAATGAACCCGGGTCTCTTGCATTGTAGGCAGATGCTTTACCATCTCAGCCACCAGGGAAGTCAAGCCACAAGGAAGTCCATACTAATTCATTGCTTTATACTATTGAGAAGAGTTCAGTTAATGAATGCACTACTATACATTTATACATTCAATTGGTGATGATTATTGTGGCTCTTTCTGATTTGGGACTTTCAGGAAAAAGCTGTTATGAAGATTCTTGTCCAAAATTTTTAAAACATTATTTCAATGTTTTTGGATAAATACCAAGGAGTGAAATTTCTTCCAAGGAATAGAATTTCTTGTCATAGAATAGGTGTATGTTTGACTCGATGAGAAACTGACAAACTATTCTTTAAACAGTTTTCTAATTTTGTTTTCCTACTAGAAATTTAGGAAAATTTCCTCACCAACACTTAGTATTGTCAATCTTTAAAATTATAGGTATTCTAGTGGGTATGAAATGGCACATCCTTATAGTTTTAATTTGCTTTTCCTAATGACTATTGATATTACTTATTGACCATTCTTATGTCTTCCCTTATAATTTTTCAAGATCTTTGATCATTTTTTACAAATTGGATTGTCTTTTATTATCGAGTTTTTTATATATTTCCGGATACAAGTCCTTTGTCATGTAATGATACATGCAAGTATTTTCCACCAGTTTGTGGTATGACTATTCATTTTCTTAACAATGTATTTTGATGTTGAGAATGTTTTAATTTTGATGAAGCCTAATTATTAAGGACTACATGATTGTGCCCCATCCCCCCAAATTTGTACATTGAAACCCTAATCCTCAGTGTGATAGTAACTGAGGGTACAGCCCTTGGGAGCTAATTAGGTCATGAGGTGAAACCCTCATGAAGGAACTAGTAGCTCTGTAAGAAGAGACAGAAGAGAGCACTCTCTCTCTCTCTTCCTCTCCTCCATGCAAAGAAGAGAGAGGACAGTTGTCTATAAGCCAGGAAGTTGGCCTTGACCACATATCAGATCAGCCAACACCATGACCTTGAACTTCCCAGCCTCCACAACTAAATAAATTGTTGTTTAAGCCACCCACTCTATGCTATTTGTGTTCTAAGAAATCTCTAACTATTCCATGTTGTAAAGATATCACCTTATGGTTACATTTACTTCTGGAAGCTTTATGGGTCCATGATCTAGCTTGATTTAATTTTTTTATATAATGTAAAGTGAAAGTCATGTTCCTTTTCTGTTGCAATGTATATCCAATTGTTTCTGCAATACTTGTTGAGAAAACTAGCCTTTCATCCTTTTCCAAGAATCATTTAACTATATATGTCTATTTCTGGACTTTATTCTGTTAGATTAAGCCATTTGTCCTTAGACTGTTATCATACTGCCTTGATTATACAGCTTTATAGTGAGCTTTATAATATCATCAGTTATTATAAATTCCTCTTCTAGTCTTCTTTTTTCAAAGTGGTTATTGACTTGCCTAAATTGCATTTTTTGGTAAATTTTAGAATAAATATCTCTATTTCTAAAAATGGCTGTTCCACTTTTTATCGCAATGGCCTTAAATATGTAGATCAATTGGAGGAGACTGAACATCTTATCAACTATGGAGTTATACAATTTATGAACATAGTGTATTTTACCATTAGCTAGTTTTCTGTCAACAAAATTTTGTATTTTTCAATGTAGGGGTCTTATACATTAAATGTATTCAATAATTTTTGATATTACAAATGGCATTTTAATTTCATTCTTGAATATTTACTGCTAGCACATAAAAATTATTTAATAATTTTTTTTTGTATATTGACTTTGTACCTATAATCCTGCTTAATTTATTTTTCCTTTCCAAAATTTACTGGTAGATTCTTCATGCTTTTCTACATAAACAATCATGTTGTCTTCAAATAAAGACAGGTAGTTTCTTCCTTCCTAATTTTTGGCCTTTCAATTCTTTTTTGTGTTTCATTTATTTTGCTAAGATCTGTTACAATGCTGAAAAAACTGGTGAAAGAAAATGATCTTGTTTTGTTTACAATCTAAATAGAAAATATTCAATATTTCACTGTTAGATACAATGTTAACTAAAGGTTTATCCTCCATATCTTATACAGCAAGGAGTGCTTTGAAATGAACAGATGTATTAATGTGGATTTCACCCAGTGTTGTCCCTTTTTTCCAAAGTTTGAATGTCTATTTCTCGTTGGTCTCTAATGTTTTCACACACTTTTATACATGTATCATAATTAACCTCAGCAAGATTAGTCCAATGCAAGCTATTCCACCATTAATGAAAATTCCATTTAATATTTAATTTCAATTATGATATTCTGAATTTCTTAATAGAAGTTTTATTTGCTATTTTTTTTCTAAACACGTTAGATCTTTTTTGAGAGGTTCTGTTCCTTACTCATTTGTTAGTTCCTCTCTTACTTTTAAAAGACTTAGACACATTTGTTTTACATTTTGTATCTGATTACTTCAATTTATCAGACTCTTACATTCCTGTGAAATAATGCTCCTGGCACCTTATTGCCTCACACATATTTTTATTTTATTTTATTGGCATGAGTTTATATTCCCTGGAAGTTCATCTCTGGGAATTCTCTGTATCTTAAATTGAGAGAACATTCTTCCAGAGAGAAGATACTTTGATTCCTGGAAACTTGGTCATGTTACCAACATGGCTCCCTTTTCATTTAAATTTTTGCTTGGGCATTTCCATCCTGAAAGACTGGGCACCCAAAACTCCATGAAAGCCAGCCTATGGCCAAGTATTCTTAGAGGAGACTCTTTGGTTCCTCTACCAAAAGCCCAATAATGAGAAAAGCATGTCTTCTTGCATGTACTCTGCCTTTAGAAATCTGATTTCCCCTCTACTTTCTGTTTCTCTGAGAGCACAATCCGTATGATCCCTGGCTCTGGACAATGTACTCTGATTCAACTTCCCACATTGCCCAGGTCCAAAGCTTGGTCTCCTGTTCCCGGAGGGTACAGCAACTAAAATAAAACCTCTCTAGGCCACCTAGGATTGCTGGGTGACCACAAGACAGGAGATTCAGTGTTTGAGTTCCACCCTTCACTACTGCCCAAGCTTGGTTCTCAGCCTCAGGGGAATCCAAATGTTGTCTTATAAACTCAGCCACGCATATAATACTGCTTTTCATGTTTCTTCCAGTCTTGAGACTTTTTGTAGTAAGAGAATTTCAGCATATTATATCTAGCTTAATATATAGGTAGAAATGGAAATATTCAACACTTTTTAATCTCTAAAAGCTTTAGTTATTACTCTTCATCTGGCTGGTTGGCAAATGAGTTAGCTGGATGGATTACAATGGCTACAGAAGAGATGCTTATAGACCTCTATACCTAAAAGGCAGAATATGATACCCGATTTCTTAAAAACAGCTATTAAAAAAGAATGAATTTAATGGATAATCTGCATCCCTCATGATGATTTTACTTCTAGAATATTCCAAAAGGCTTCTCTAAAGAGTTGTAAGAGGCATAGCCAATGAAGGAATTGTGAAGAAGACAAGTGATCAAGGCCTTGAGTTAGTACCTCACCAGTTCTCAAAGCTGTCTTTCATAGATAAAGTAAAGCTTGAACGATTCAAAATATTTCTTGGAAATTAGCCAGATTTCACAGGAAAGAACTTACTTTACTCCTTTCCTATGGAGAGAAATCACTTAGCAACTACACATAATAAATTTAATTCCTAAGGCTAAACTGCACACTATAACATGTGGATGATAAAACCTATCTCATCAATTGTTAAACATATTAACTGCAAAATGTTCAGCATAGTAGCTTTATACATTAAGTGGTAGCTATTATTAATGTTCTGATATGAGAAACTTTTAATATCTTTGTAATATCTTTAAAATCTTTGTAAATGTTAAGTTCAGGCATGGTTTAATGTCCTTGAGCTCCTGACAAGATGGACCCAGTTAAAATCAGCCTGGGTTCCCCCTCCTAATGGGGTTCCCTGCTGAGGTTCAAAATGCCTGTTTTCTCCTCAATTATGACCACCCAGTTCTGTTATCTGGAAGAGGAAATGGCTACCCACTCCAGTATTCTTGCCTGAAAAATTCCCATGGACAGAAGAACCTGGTGGGCTGTAGTTCCTGGGGTTGCAAAGAGCCAGACATGACTAAGCGACTGAGCGTGCAGTTCTCTTAGTTTTGTACCTAAAGCAGTTTACATGAATGGCACCATTTTTTTCTGTCTTGTGACATGCAAGGGGCTTCATGTCAGGCATTGTATCCATTACAAAGATGCGTGACAAGGAAAGTCTCTATTCCCAAGGGACCTATAGAATCAGAACTTGTGTTCTGATTCTCAACCCTGCTTGACCTTAGAATCATTTAAAAATATATTTTTTAAACTACCAACATTCATATGTGTATCTTTTATCCTTCTTCAGATGGTAGCTATCTTGGGACAGAAGCCATACTATCTTCTTTTCTTATTCCTCACAGCCAATCCCTCTATGTAGCAGAAATTTACTAAAACCTATTTAAAATCATTATACAAAAATGCTAATGACATACAGATGGCCAAGAGGCACATGAAAAGATGTACAATACCACTAATCATTAGAGAAATGCAAATCACACTATAATGAAGTATCATCTCACACTGGTCAGAATGGTCACCGTCAAAAAAATCTACAAACAATAAATGCTGGAGAGGGTGTGGAGGAAAGGGAACCCTCTTACACTATCGGTGGGAGAGTATATTGGTACAGCCACTATGGACAACAGTATGAAGATTCCTTAAAAAACTAAAACAGACCTATTTTATGATCAAACAATCCCACTCCTGAGCATATATCTGAAGAAAACCATAATTCAAAAAGATACATGTACCCCAATGTTCATTGCAGCGGTACTGACAGAATTCAGGACATGGAAGCAACCTAAATGGCCATCAACAGAGGAATGAATAAAGAAGGTGTGGTAGATGCATACGATGGAATATAACTTCGCCATATAAAAGGACAAAATAAAGCCATTGGCAGTGATATGGATGGACCTACTGATTGTCATGCTGAGTGAAGTAAGTCAGAGAAAGACAAATATCACATTATATTGCTTGTATGTTGACTCTAGAGAAACAGTACAAATAAACCTATTTACAAAACAGAAGCTTAGTCAAAGATGTAGAAAACACACATGATTACCAGGGCAGGAAGCAGGGGAGGGATAAAATGGGAGACTGGGATTGACAGATGAAAAAAAAAAAGTGAAAGCTTTAGTTGCTCAGTCATGTTTGTCCATGGAATTCTCCAGGCAAGAATACTGGAGTGGGTAGCCATTCCCTTCTCCAGGGGATCTTCCTGACCCAGGGATGGAACTCAGGTCTCCTACATTGCAGGCAGATTCTTTACTGTCTGAGCCACCAGGGAAGCCCATACCAACTACTATATGTGGAATAGGTAACTAATAAGAACCTACTGAATAGCACAGGGAACTTTATTCAATACTCTGTAATGACTTATACGGGAACAAAATCTAAAAAGAGTTGATATATGTGCATGTATAACTGACTCACTTTACGGCAGAAATTAATGCAACATTGTAAATCAACTATATTCCAATAAAAAATTAAGAATGCTAACAAACATTAAAATGGTAACATTTTATGCTAACATTAATATGCTAACAAAATCCAATTTTAAAACAATTCTATTATCTGAATCCTAGTGGGAGGGGGGTGCGGTTTGAAACATTCAATTCCTAAGCTAGAAAGAATGTACTTGTAACATCGCTCCCTGTGTTAAGTATGCTGATTCAAAAGGTCATGTCTCGCAAAGTAAAAATAACAAGTGAATCAAAATTAAAAAATAATTGCTTTGCAAAAATGGTACTGATGCACCTATCTGCGATGCAGGAATAGGGAACCAACTGGTGGACACAGTGGGGGGAAGAAAAGGGTGGGACAAACTGAGAAACTAGCATTTGAAACATACACATGGTAATGTGCTAAACAGAGGGCTAGTGGGAAGTTGGTGTATAACACAGGGAGCTCAGCCTGATGCCCTGTGTCAACTCAGAGGAGTGGGAACGGCTGGGGCACAGGGGGTGGAGTGGGAGAGTGACTCCAGAGGGACGGGATATATGTATACTTATGACTGATTCACGTTGTTGTATGGCAGAAACCAACCAAACATTGTAAACAATTATCCACCAATTAAACATAAACATTTTTTTAATTTAAAATAAAAGTTTAAAAAAAGAGAGAATTGCAACTACATCACAGCTTTATGTTTAGAAATATCTCACAGGATAAGAATTTGTCTTACCAGTTTAAGATAGCCCTCAGCATCTAGAATTAAGTTTTCTGGTTTCAGGTCTCTGTAGATAATACCTAGTCGATGCAGGTAATCGAATGCTTCTGTCACACAAGCAACACAGAACTTGGAGGTGGGTTCATCAAAGCTGCCTCTGCAATGAAACCGTTTTCCTTTTTAATACTCTAGACATCCTTGTTGCAGATTCTAGGTGTCAATTATCATATTTATTGCATATATCATATGAAATATGATATCATATTTATCATATCATATTTCATATATATATTTATGCAATATAAATGTTTTATAAGGCATTAGCACTAAAAAATACTTCATAGCACCAATGAATCAGGTTATAAAGAAATTTAAGTGAATGCTTGATGCCAACAAGAACCACTTTACTAAAATTTACTAAAATTAAAGTGTCAACATTCAAACAATTGTTTTTGGTAATCACATCTGAACAAACAAAATGGAAAGGATAAGAAAACAAGACTTTTTAAAGACATCTCTGGAAAACTCTGGAGAAAATGCAACTATTTCAATGGAGAGGTTGAACCAGACTACTGCCCTTGATTGCTTGACTAAAATGACTCCAGTGTTCATTTCCATTTCCTGTTTGTATACTTTGTAACATAACCCATGTAGAAACAGGGTCATAACTCTTACCTCTTTGGTGCACCTTGATGATACCAGAGTTGCCCTGTGTCAGCACTGTGTGTAGGTTTACATGCTAAATTATTAAAATGTGGTGGTGATTTGCTGCATGGTATAATAGAAAGCTATTACACTTTGGCTTCCCTTGTGGCTCAGATGGTAAAGAATCCACCTGCAATGTGGAAGACATGGATTTGATCCCTGGGTTGGGAAGATCCCCTGGAGGAGGTCATGGAAAACCACTCCAGTATTCTTGCCTGGAGAATCCCCATGGACAGAGGAGCCTGGCGGGCTACAGTCCATGGAGTCACAAAGAGTTGGACATGACTGAAGTGACTAAGTACAGCACATAAATAGAAAGCTGTGGCTTTGGAATGAGAGAAACCAGCTTCGACTCCTGCTTCTTCCCCTTACTGAATCCTCAGGCAAGTTGTTCGGCTGTTCTGACCCTCAGATACCTGTCTTAAAATGGGTTTACTACTGACTTAACAAGGCTGTTTTATGGATATGGCAAAGTGCCTAACGGGTACTAAGAACTACCACCACTAAATAGACTTAGATATTCTAAAAAGATTTGCCTGTTAAAGCAATGATGGGAGATATAGATGCTTCTGTAGGTATCATGCAAGTCTCCTCAACCCATCCAGGCTTACCTCATTCTGATCCATTCATCAATATGTTCCTAGTACAACAGATAAATCTCTGCTTGGATGCTCAAAAGTCTGTTATGACTTTGGTATGTGATTTCCAACCATGAATGCACGTTAGAATTGCCTGAAAGGCAACTAAAAATCATTTTCTGGCCCTATTGCAGGTGAACCAAATAAAAGTCTTTGGCATCAGGGCACAGCATTTTTACTTTGTTAGCGCTCCCATGAGATTGTGATGTGAAGCCCGGGTTGAGAACCATTGGCCCAGGGAATGCTGCCTAAATGTCTGACCTGGCGTTAACCTCCACAACCTAATGCAAAGCTACCTCTTCTGTTGCCCTGTTTTCTATTCAAACTTTGCTCTCACTCAGCAAGTAAAAGACCTAATCCTACTCCAACTTTCCTGGTTCTTACATCAGTTCTCTTCCTCACTGTCTTTCCAAATTTTGTCTTTAGGGTTTAGCTCAAGGCCTTTCACAACCATCACATTTTTCTCTCTCCTCTATTCTGAGCTCAGTGCCCACAACACTTATTGTACATTTAGTTATGAATTGCCAACTTCTTCATCATATTTATTTTTCACATTAAATAATGAAATGTTTTAAAATTGTATATTACATTATTTCCCAAAATATAATCTGAACTCACTGGAGGAAAACATTACATGGTTTTGAGTTAGAAAAGTGTAGATTGTTTAGAAAACTCCCATACTGTCAACTGGGAAGCCTTGTATGTAGGTGGAGCTCAGTGAACACCTATAATTTTGATTGTGTGGAAATCACTCCTTCTGTGAAGCTGAATCTTTGCAGACATGTCACTCCGCTTTTCAGCCCCAACTTCACCACTCCCCACCCATATCGTCATCTCCCTTCTCAAGATTCAGAGTCAGTAACATCTGGATGTATACTCTGCCTCATATTAACCATGTGATATGGATGGTTGACACTCTAAACCTGGGCATCTTTAATCTCTAATACGAGAATGACAGTGACTACTGGTACAGGGGGCCTATTACACGATTACTACGTTAGCTCATAAAATATCACTATTACTACTTGTTTATCAATTTGTGCTTAGATTCATTTCTCTTTTTTAAGACATTTTTTAAGATTCTTTATATGGACTATTTTTTAAAAGTCTTTATTGAATCTCTTACAGTATTGCTTCTGTTTCACGCTTTGGTTTTTTTTTTGGCCATGAGGCATCTGGGATCTTAGTTTCACAACCAGGGATTGAACCTGTGCCCCCTACCTTGGAAGGCAAAGTCTTAACCACTGGAGAGCCAAGGAAGTCCCTTAGACTCATTTCTTAATGAATTTCTTCATGTCTCTTTAAATGGTCATGAATACAGCATCCTTTAGGCCAGGCAGACAAAAGTTATTGCATATAATTCTTTTTCATTACCTGTCTCTTAATATACTCCACAGCTCCCCACCTAAGCAGGCCTCCAAAAGCATGTATACATACTTATTGTCCTTGAAGGTGCGATATAATCTGTGAAAATAAAAGAAAAACACAATTATTATTAGAAATTCCGTTTTAAAACATCTTCAAGTTTGCTTAAAAGCATCATCAATAACTTTTTGAAGGATGGTCCTCATCTCCTTCCAAACATCTTACAAAGACACTGGATGCTCACTGAACACTCTGATCCTTCCTGCTCCCCTGGTTTCTCATCTGCTGACTCCCCTTCATGCTATCCACAGACTTTCTTAATCTCAGTTCCATGGTAATAAAAGTGTTATCCACCCCTCAAGATCAAGCTCTATGGCCACCTTCCTGATTAAGTAGCTCATTAACCCCCCTACAGCCTTCCCTTCCTCCCCAAATCCTGAGATCTCTGTATCATCTCCTTTAAGATCTGCCTTGCATATCAGGGCTTCCCTTGTGGCTCAGCTGGAAAGAATCCGCCTGCAATGTGGAAGACCTGGATTTGATCTCTGGGTTGGAAAGATTCCCTGGAGAAGGGAAAGGCTACCCACTCCAGTATTCTGGCCTGAAGAATTCCATGGAATATGCAGTCCATAGGGTTGCAAAGAGTTGGACACAACTGAGCGACTTTCACTTTCACTTTGCATAACAGTTACTCATGCCTATGTTTTATGTCTTCTAGTTGGTATTAGGAAACAGACTCTAAGACAGAAATTTGTAAGCAGTCAGTTTAGTGGGGAATGCTCTTGGGACCAACACCCATGGGGAAGGAAGGAAGCAGACTTGGGCAGAGGGAGAGTTGGCCTGTGATTTTACAAAAGCCTCAGCTTTAAGGACCTGTACCATCACTGGATGCAGGACGTACCTGGAGAAAGAGTGAGGGGCCAGGTGGGTCTCTTCACCTTAGAGCAATGACTGGAGAGGGAATTAGTCAGAGTCCCCAGCTGGCAAGACTCCCAGAAGCTGGAAGAATCAGTCTCAATCCGGATGTGGGATGTGGGCAGGGTACCGTATTACAATGCTGGGGGAAAGCAATTTCTGGGTCTTACTCAAGAGATGCCCATGTCTCCCTAGCACCAGGCTAATGCAGACAGAAGGACAGCTGGACCACGTACACACGGCAGAAGTAATCTAGTCAGTGGTTCGGTATGGGCTCTGGATCCAAGCTGCCTAGGCTTGAGTCTCTGACTGGCCATTCGTCAGCTAAGTGACATCAGTTTTTTCACTGCTCTTGTTAATGAGGAAAGTCATAACATTTATCTGTTTTATTATGAAGATCATAACAAATATATATATTCATTTGATTACATATTGATTGTATGTAATTATATTATTTATTTTATATATACAATATAAATAAATTACAAGATACATATACATTATATAATATAATGTAAATATGGCCTTCCTTGGTAGCTCAGCTGGTAAAGAATCTGCCAGCAATGCAGGAGACCTGGGTTCAATCCCTGGGTTGGGAAAAACCCCTGGAGAAGGGAATAACTACCCACTCCAGTATTTTTGCCTGAAGAACTCCATGGATAGAGGAGCCTGGCAGGCTATAGTCCATGGGACCACAGAGTTGGACATGACTGAGCAATGTACACTTCTACCTTCAATATAAATATAATAATAATATAATATACACTTTAAGGATATTATATAAGATATATATTTTAAAATTTTGCTTAGAAGACTGCCTGGCACATGTTACTTTCTCAATAATAAATGTTGTCATTAACATTTATTCTTAATATGATTATTGCCCTACTCTATGCCAGCTACTTTGCAAAGGGCAGGAAATGAAAAAATGAATAAAATCTAATGCATGCCCTGAAGCTGTTCATGATAGTTTTTAATGAATTATTGATTAAAAGAGGGGAGGAACACATAGTTTATATAAAAATAATTGCATGACTTTATTGCCAGTATTGCCTGGGCTGAGACTTTTTTTAATCTTGAAAAAATATGGGTCTGAGAATATGGATAGGCAGAAAGACTCTCTCAAGGCATTTGATCAAAAAGCATAAATTCTCCTCATTACAGAGGCACTTTACCTCACCCAGAAATCTCTAAAGCTACACTCTAAGGGCATGAAGGCAGGTGTGAAAATATATGCCTTAACTGGCCTACACCACTAACCCATGAATTCACAAGAGAGCCGTGGCTTAGAATATGTTTCTCTTCCAATCTCTGGTGATAGCTCCAGAAAGAACAGTACCTGTAGGGAAGTGTTTCTTTTGGCATCTGGCATTGCAAGAACCAGGCTCTCCTGGTGACTCAGACAGTAAAGAATCTGCCTTCAATGCAGGAGACCCAGGTTTGATCCCTGGGTTGGGAAGATCCCCTGGAGAAGGAAATGGCAACCCACTCCAGTATTCTTGCCTGGAGAATTCCATGGACAGAGGAGCCTGGCAGACTACAGTCCATCAGCTCGCAAAGAGTCAAACACCATTAAGCAACTAACAACAACTGCAGGGACCAGCTCCCTGGCAGCCTGAATGTGTCCAAATGCCACTTTTTGCAGAAATTCAACAGCAGCACGTCCCCTGAGGGGTTCTGAATGAATCCTTCCTTCCCAAATTCTGCATTAGGTCTGAATTAAATAAGCAATTCAATTTATTAAAACAATAATTTTATATTCACACACACACATACACTCCCACATACACTTCCCCGAGGTTTACTCAAGAATAAAAAAAGCTGGATTCTGACTTCAGTTCTCAAACTTCCACTATTTTATGTATCGTCGCTGTGACTAGGCTGGAGAATTCAGGGAAGGGCCTCCTCTTCCTCCTCCGTCCTCTTGCATAGAAGCACTCCAAAGAAGAGCCCAAGATGCTAAGATTCTGGGAGCAAAACGCTCACTTACTTCACAATGAAAGGTGAGCATAGCTCTTCCAGGATCTTCTTTTCTGAGTAGACGTGCTCCTGCTGCTTCGTGTCAACGATGTGCTTCTTCCTTATACACTTCATAGCAAAAGCAACGTTCTCATTTTTCACCTTAACCTAGGGGAGAAGAGAATGAGCCCTCAAAATGAATTTACTAGGAAAGATCTGCAATATCTACGTAAAACATGTGAACCAGCAGGAGTTCAAATTCTTTCACAGTTAAATAGCATGGAAGCTTTTCACCACTTTATCCCTCTAGGAGCTGAGTTTTATCCAGGTGTACACACTTCCTTTTCTTTGTAATTTCCAAAAGAATTCACATAGTTGGAACATGGTTCTAGAATGTTTGTATTGAAACAAGAAAAATATTCTAGTTAGAAGTCTGAGTGTATAAAAATCTCTTTGGTGTTGAGTATATGACATGAAAAGCTTGGTCCAGAATTGCCAAAAACTGCTCTTTCGTAATAGTCACTTCTTTGAGTTTCAAAATAAAACCTATTTAATCCAAGATTCATATCTATGATTCAATATGCTAGCCACTAGTCACAAAAAGCTATTTAGTTTTAAATTGATTAAAATTAAAAATTCAGTTCCTTCATTTGCACTGTCCACATTTCAAAAGCTCTCTAATCACATCTAGCCAGCAGCTATGCTTTTGGACAGGTGGATACAGAACACTGCCATCAGAGCAGAAAGTTCTATTGGAGACCATGCTTTAGATGGACAAATAGGATTTTCCTTTAAGAGGAAATTTTAGAAGTTTAATAAGTATTTATTCAGACAGGCTTAAAACTCCATAAGCAGACTATCTCTGACAAATAATGAAATTGTGCAGAGTTGGTTGCTCCCTTAATTTCGCTCAGAGTTTGCCACTAGTTGATGCCCAGACTTTCAAATCAATGGTGAGATTATTGTTTCAATTATTATTATCTAACCATATTAAAACAAGCCTCAGCATTGTTAATTCAATGGTTTGCCATGATTTTGATGAAAAATACAGCACATGGCTCTCTTATCCCTCCATATGGCATAAGAAACACTACAAACTCTCTGGCCTATTAAGAATTCATCTCTGTCCCCCTTTGCCCAAAAGAGATGGGGTATTGACTTGGTGTAGAGTGTACTATTCGGAGTCTCCTGGCAGCATTTCAGATCTGCTCACACCCGGGCCACCCAGCAGATGGAGGTGTCATCATAGTTCCCAAGGTTAATGGACAGTGAATAGTTACAGATCTGCTGGGCAAGTAAGGGCTCAGTAGTCACCAAGGGTTCAGCATCATCTCTACCCAGTAAAGTCACCAGGTCACCATTCCACAGTTTCCTCAGAGCATCTGACTGCATGGCTCTGCTACACTGTTTGGAAGCTGATTATAAAGCTCAGAGGGGTGTGATATGGAAGATGCAGCTGAAATCAGGCTATAAATTCCCAGCTATCTTGATCAGCACTACAGAAGGCTGCTCTTCAAACATTTCCTTGCATTCAATTTCTTTTTTTTTTTTTTAATTTGGATAGAAAATTTTGAGCAACCCAAAAATAGGATCATGAAAGCCAAATATAGACATGGCAGAGGAATTGTTTAAGAAATGAAACTGTGGTATTAAAGATTTCATCTCTGTGACCCTTTCACTGGACACATTTTGTTTACTTTACATAGAGTTAATGCATCATGAGTATATGCATACATAAATGTTGCTGCTAAGAAATACACATTTTATGTTTTATAGCCTATGGGAAAAGTTACTTGGTACATTCTCTAATAGCTGCCCTCAAGAAAAAAAAAAATCACAAAAGGATGTGGCAAAAGTAGACTGAAATAGCAGCTATATTGTTACAAGTTATTTAGTAGCACACACCCACTATTATAAAATAAGAGTGAAAACTAAACTCTCAATTTTAGTTCAAAGTAACATTTGGATAGCAATAACAATGCATATATTCCTCCAAGAAACACTGGAATACAAAACAAAACAAAAGTCAAAAGGCTTCTCTCAGATGCTTGAAACGTAAACCCCTTACAAGCTCAACTCTTCCGAACCCACCAACGCCCAGTGTTGCGATAATCTCAAGGTTCTGGAAGGGGGATGATGAGGAAAATCTGGCCACTTTCTCCTTCAGTTGAATCATCTCCAAAGAGAGTGCTTTGGACAGCTTCCAGCTAGACATGGATCTCCTGTATGAGAAAAGAGAAACTTTACATACGCTCCCTTAGGCAAAGCAGGGGTCACAGTACATATAAATCCCACCCTTACAACAGTCTTATTTCTGCCAGTAATTACTGCCCATTGTTGCCACAGAGCTTATCTCAACTTTTATAGGATCAGATTCAGTTACATCTGGGGAGAAAATCAACAGAAAATACAAATAAAAAACAGATACATTCACACACAATAAAAAAGACAAATGTCAGATTGAGTCAGTGAGTGGTAAAAGAGGTGAATTGTGTGGTATTTGAGATACATCTCAATAAAGCCATGTAAAAAACAAAGAGTCAATGAGAGAAAAGAAAACCAGAAAAAAGAGCCATTTCCTTTGCTGCACCTACAGGACTATACTGCACTGAGAATCTTTGCCATATTTTGCTTTTTTTTTTTAGATTTTGAAGATTTCTCTGGCTGAACGAGAATAACTGCTTTGTGAAACATGAAAAATACATTTCTTACTTTACGCTTACGTATTGTTATTTGGAAATACTCATTTTCCCCTCTTAATTAAAGTTTACTGCTCTGGGTTATATATTCATGAACCATTCTTACTACAAAAGACCTTTGGCACAAAAACTACAAACACATTCCCTGCAAGAAAAAAAAAAAAAATGCAGTCTGCCTGAATGCTCTAATTTAACTCAAATATCAGTCTTCCAGAACTTTTGACTCTTCAACTTTAATGGTACTGTCTGGTGAATACATACTTAAGTATTCATTCTATAAAATGTTTCAGCAAAGGATTTTCAAATAATTTTAATTTTACAAAGAATTTTATTCTTATGAACCAAAAAGCATTTTCATCAGTATTACTACAATTAGAACCCAACATAAAACCATCTGGGCAATAGCTCCCTTAAATTTTTTTAAAATATTTTTTTGATATGGACCATTTTTAAAGTCTTTATTGAATTTGTTAGAATATTGTTTCTGTTTTATGTTTTGGTTTTCCGGCCACAAGGTATATGGGATCCTAGCTCCCTGGCCAGGGATTGAACCTGCACCCCTTGCATTGGAAGGTGAAGTCTTAACCACTGGACTGCAAGAGAAGTCCCACTCCCTTATATTTTGAAATAAGCCAGGCTCTGAATGGGCTATGCTATTCCTTGGAATTCCCGTTTTGATTTCCATGGGCAAGAGAGACTTCCTTTCTGAATTAATATCCTTTTGAACCAAGTCACCAGTCAATGTAGACAACTCTTTCCCAAGGTCTCGTATCAGGAAATTTCTCCCAAACATTACTACTCATCACCAAAAATAAGAAAATACTTATAGACTAAAATAATATCTACACTAGAGGTAACTGGTATCCTTTTTGTGGAAGAACAATTTAAAACAACTCCCCCAAATTTTCTAGTGACAATACACTAAAAGTTACCAATCACACCCTTCAGTCCCCTTCTTCATCAACTGCCGGAAGTCACATCCAGCTTAGAAAAATATCTCCACTTACTTCGCATGTCTTTTTTCATCATCCCGGTTCAGGTTTGCCACATACCCTTCAAGATATTTTTGGAGTTCTTCAAAAGTCCCCACTGTTTGGTTGAATGTTCTAAATAATAAAATGAATAAAACAAAAAGCTCAGGGCTGAGAGTTAACCACTGCAACCTGCCATTCTTCTTAAGCTTATGAAAGCCTATTTGTATGGTTACTCAAAACTTTGCAAACTGTTTTTCAATAACTTATTTACATTCAAGTTGCCATCACATGTAGATAGAATAGTTATTGGAAGTTACATAATTGATGCCGTGAGTTTCTGAAAGCAAAGAAGCTATCAGTGAGAAGAGACAACATTTCTGTAATTTTCTGCCTGTGGTTCAGGTTTATCAATATTGTTCTTTATTTTAAGAAGACTGAGGAAAGGAAATAGGCTACATGATTTGTTTACTGGGAGGAGAGTTTGGGGGAGAATGGATACATGTATATATATATGGCTGAGTCCCTTAGCTGTCTATCTGAAACTATCACAACATTGTTATAATAGGCTATACTCCAATACAAAATAAAAAGTTAAAAACAAACAAAAAACCCCTAAAACAATTATTGACTTGTTAATGTAAACAAAAACAATTTATCATGAGCTTATGAATTAATAAACATTTAAAAAATACTTTCTAAAAAAGAGAGTGGAAAGGAAATAGCCTACATGATTTGTTTACTGCATCAACAGGTTACATGCATTACAGATTTTTATAATTTGCTTAATCAAATTAAGCTATTTATTTTTAAAATCAAAAATAAAATTTACTTCTTCTTTAGCCTTAGATAATACTACTTATTTTACATTCCTAAATGATTAAGTCCAAATATTTTACTTTAATGGTTCTCTGAGGCTCAGCCAACATCTTTCCCTTGACTTCCCTCCCCTCAGGGATCACACGCTTGTTACTGGTCCCATCTAATCACCCTGTCCCAAGTTCCCCATCTCTGGGAATTCTTACATAGGAACTGCCCATGAGAAAAAAATAATCCCCTTCCTCACCTAACAAATCTATCCTCTGGATTATCCTTCCAGTGCATCCCTCACTCCATACAATCTACCTTGATTCGTCATTGCCAGGGTGGTGCTCTTCCCCACTAAAAACAGTATCCTTCTAGAACCCACACTTTATGCACCTCAGTAAATCTTAAGCTCTTGAACATAACAAAATAAAAGGAATGAAAATTTACCTCAAACTACCTAAAACTAATATACCATCTTATTAATGTATTGGTGCCACATACTGACTGCCTAGCCCTGAAGACCCCTATCCATATTTAACTGATCACCAACCTATACTTACATTATTAAGTATATCTTTTTTTTTTTTTTTAGATTTTTTAATGGGGGCCATTTTTAAAGTTTTTACTGAATGTATTACAATACTGTTTCTGTTTTATGTTTTGGATTTGTGGCCGTGAGGCACATGGGCTCTTAGTTCCCCACCCAGGGATCGAACCCACACCTCCAGTAATGGAAAGTGAAGTCTAAATCACTGGACCACTATGGAAGTCTGGATATTTTTCACTCCCCATTCAAATCTACTCTCTTCTCTACCCTGCTCTGCGAACTGTCCTTTGCTGACTAGAGAAGTGAGAAACAAAACAATATTATTTCAAATTTCCAAGGGTTGAAATTTTCAAGTAAAAGTAAATACTTCTTGTATAGGTCACCATTACCTTGCTATGAAACTAACTGAAGTATTGTTGTAAACAAATTTTATTTTTTAACTGTAAGTGACATCGGTGTCAGAGTTCTCTAGAAAATCTCTGCAAACTAAAGTCAAGTTTAAACAGCTGCCACATTATAGTTGTAACTTTCAAATATGTATTTTTTAAAATGATGAATTAGAAAAGAAGAAATAAAGAGCCATAGGCTTTCAGCCACTACACTGCATTGCCCTTTATTCAGACAACATGTGGATCATTTCCTGCATGCCAAGGACTCTGTCAAATTCTGGCACAACAGCAGTGAACAAAGTAGATGTTTCTGTTCTCACGAAGGAACTAAAGTGTGGGAAGACAGATGCTAAACAAAGCCATCACATCAAGTGTGAACAATGGTGTGAGGGTACCATGGGCAAATTACCATGGGATCTTAATCTAGCCTTCTAAGTGATAACTACAATGATCATACAATTTATCATCCAAAATGAATGCTTTTCAGAGTGAATGGGACTGCCAATCATAAAAATATTAGAATAACTAGAACGATCCCAGGAAATTCAGGATGTAGGGCAACTCAGTCATACCTGACATCCAGTTTCTCTCACACACAGGATAAACTCATGTAACTTTTAATGTCTCACTGTGTCTAACAGGTCAGTACCTTGTATGTTATAAGAATCTCAACTATGCACATGTACATTATACATTTGAAAAGTATAAGTTTCCAAATAAGTTATAAAATCTATAAAAACCACTCTGTCCTTTATATGGATTATGAATACATGAGATATTGCACAAACATTTGGTTACATGATTACAGTAAATTTTTAATCCAGAGCAACTGATAAGATCTTACCACATACACACAGCTAAAGCTCTTTAGCACACGCATGTATTTTTAAGGAACTCATACGGAAAACAATGCATCATCAGGGCAATACCATATCAATATATTTGAGAGCTGCCACCAAAAATTACCTTCATTTGAACATACTTGCACTTTCTAACCCCATGCCTTTTTTATTTTTTTTAAGTTTTACTTCGCCTGGAAAGACTTCTACATTTCCTCTTTGCCTAGAAAGCTCCTATGAATTTTAAGCCCCAATTCTACACTTAAAAAATAAAGTAAAACTTTTCCCACTTCACGACACTGTGACTGCTTCTCTTTCTGAACACATGCTGTGGGAACCTAATGGCATGGTGGAAAGACTGTTAAAAGGAACCAGAAGACCTGGGCAGGAGCCTTTGCTCCATTTCAGATGACACTGTTGGGGCAGTTCTTGAACTGACCTGAACTCACTTTTCTTATCTGTAAGGGAAAGATTAAAGAAACTCAAAGTGATACTAAGAATTGTTATTCTATGTGTGATGATGGATGTTAACTAGACTTACTGTAGTGATCATCTTGCAATACATACATATAGTGGATGATTATGTTGTACCCCTGAAACTAGTATAATGTTATATGTCAATTATACTTCAATTAAAATATAATTAAATAAATAAAAATTATTAATTTTTTAGGCATGTTATGTTATTGTGGTCATTATTATAAATAACACTTAGCTTTTAGAGATGCTACTAAAATTCATAGATGAAATAATTTTATGTTTCTGATTTGCTTGAAAATAGTATGGAGAAGATAGGAAGGAGATGGCAAAGTGGTACAGATAAGGTTTTAAATGATAATTGCTGTACTTGCATGGCTCAATATCATCCTATTTTTTAATATGTTTGAAACTTTTCATAATAAAAAGATTTCATAAAATAATCCAAAATTCTTTTCAGCTCTAAATCTCTATGATGCTATGTTATCTAAATAGCATATAAATATCTAAACAGCATATAGCTATCTAAATCTCTAAGATGCTATGATGCTATGTTAAATAAAATAATAAATATTTTATTTAATTAGCAATCAATTACATACTCCTGTGACACTCATCATTATACTATTTCATATCAGCATTTCATAAGAGTATGCCCTGTTTCTTTGACCACACAAAGCTCTGGTATACTTGAATTTCCTTTTTCACATCTACATAGTCAACAAATATTCAACTGATTAATGACAGATTGAAGGAGTCAGATTCAAATATGATTCAAAGTGAGTTAAGGACACTAACTGAGATATTCTAAAAAAATAACCTCACACACTTAGAGATTAATGTTGACATACATCTCTTCCAAATTACTACAAATGTTAAATTAAAACTTCTCTGGAAATACATCTAACTAATAAGCATTTTATATTTTGAGAGAGATAGGTTTTGTTAAATTTTTGACTGCTTAGAGCATTTCACAAATAAATTATGAAGTTCTTCAGTGTGGGGTGTGTGGAAAAATCCATGAGTCCTAACAAGCTTGTTTCTCTGGAAGATGCAGAATTTAAATCAGTCTATTGCTGATATTTATGTACAAACTCTGCTCACAAAATATTTAGCCCGTCAGCATCTGCCGCTGCCACAGACAGATTCAGATCAGAAGGCCTGGTTCCTTCCCATGAATTTTAATAGAATGTCCTCGCAGCTGAGGATTGGCCAGCATTTCCAAATGGTGATGAATGGGAAGACAGATGGGCCCTTGGAGTAACAGAAGGCCAAGTCTTCAAAGGTGGCAATTGCCGGCATTCTCTAACAACATCAGTATACTCACTCTCGATCTATAACCAGGCATGCAACATCATTTTCTTCGGCGATAATGTTAGCTGATCTGACATCTTCACTGCAGACAAAAACAGGAAAGTCAATTTTCTGGTGAGAAATTAGACATCTATTTTTATTAGGGAATCTGCGACTGATATGAAACAGCATCACTTAAACCTTCCAAAGATGATGTGTTTTTGTAACATCATAATTTACACTCCACCCCTTCCTCCCCAAAAAAAGATTTGAAATGTTTCCTAAAAACATGATGTGCACGAGGAATCCAGAGGAGAGTAAGATAAATGCACTGGGAACGTCAAGGAGTCAGTGAGCGCAAGCGTGTATGGAATTTCATTCTGTGTTCTGTGCCAGCACAAGTAAAATAGCTCTCCTCTGATCAAACAGGAACTGCTAATTAATAAGCAGTCAAAACTGAAATGAACTGATCAAAGAAATTTATAAGAAAAACCTTGAATGAGTAACTTATAATGAACCAAACAAGAAGAAAACCCAGAGAAAGTGCCACATCACCTGGTGAATTAAAGGAATATTAAAACCTTTCATTTTATAGTCTAAGATGTACAGTTTCCATGAAAATCCCTGAAATCAAAACATGTCTTACAACTGACAGTGAGTCATAGTGTAATTAGTAGCATTGTCTTTCGTTCTCAGGGGTAAACAATATATTAGTGACTCTAACAGTAGTTCCCTTAAATACAATGAGTTATGACACATGATCTAATGATGGTAAATTTAATTACCTAATGAATACCAAGGGTCAAGCATTGGGGAAAGTATTTCTGTAGTTATCTTTATTTATATTATTTTTACTCCTCTATTAGTCACAAACTAGAGACCCCGAGGAAAGGTACATCCATATGATACCCAGTGCTCTGAAAGTGATTGCATTTAAGGTAGCCTATAGCAGCAAGCATGTTAAGACTGCTTTTAACAACTTCCCCAAAAATGGCATCACACCAAGTAAAGTTCCCTCATCTTCTATTAGTGACAGGACAGGGAAAACTTTGACAGCCTATCTCTCACTCCAGAGAAGTCCCCTATGCACATCACAGGCTTCCAGATGCCTTCAGACATAACCCACAGCCCCTCCCAAGTTTACAGGGCCCTTGCTAGAAAACATTGGTGAAAACATTTCATTGGTGAAAACATTAATGTGCTTTTGAGTTGGGAGGTGGGTAGTTTTTTCTCAACTTGTATGTGCGTAGATATCTATACAGATATGATCCTGGATATGGGTCAATTATTTGATCTGTAAGTTCAAAAAAAAAAGAGGCATGACATCCTTTTCACTTGTCAGTATCATGATTTTGACTAGGAATATCCTTTACAAGAAGTTTATAAGTATTAGATGTTTACAATACACATATGTTTCTTTCGTAATAACTGTGTAAGTGTCATGGATTTAAAATGCACATAAAATGTCATGCACATAAAATGCTGAAGGAACTCCTGGGCTACTTAACATCAAATCATGTAAATACACAGAATATAAAGAATACTGAATCAGTCAGTGACCCTAAAAAGTGACAGCATAAAAATACACAAAAATGAAAAAATATATGCATCCAACTCTCCTTCTCATGGATTCTAGCTTTACGTTTTAAATGCTTTGGGGAGCAGAGTGTCTTTATTAAATATAAATTCCCATGTTTCTCATGGGAAAATACTATAATTGGCTGTCTGCAACAGAGAGCATAAATTATTTCAGATCCAGCATAACCAGACAGCATTTTTCCTTTTAAAGAGTTATTTTGAGTCTATGGTGTATTTATAAAGTTCTCTGCACTTTTGGACTTTAGTAATTTTGCTTGGGGGTATGAGAAAAGTAATGTGTTAATGTTAGGAACAAACACATTGAAGTCTTGAATAATGATATTACATAATTGTATTACATGAGTGTATTCATATTCTGTCATAAAAAAGCAAACAGAAAGAGGATTATTTCCCTGTTATTGAAACAAGTTCATTACCAGCTAGAAAATGGAAAACAAAAATTCAACTTGTTTTTAAATTCAATTTTTAAATTGTTTACAAAATAACCATAACTTAGCTTACTAAGTTTTTAAGTAGTTCACTTTTCTTTAAAAACTAAGAGCTTTATGATTTTTAAAGAACCAAATTTGTTTTCAGGTAATTTATGAAGATTTTTTCATTGCTCTGTACCTAATGTAATCCTAACATGTCAATCAGCAGAATTTGTAGGCTTCACAGACAAAAATTAAAAAGGAAGAAATATGAGCAGAAACGTTACTCATTTTTATAAGTATAAAGATGAAATAAAAAGTATTTAGTAATAACATAAATTTTAAGTGTTTTCTTAACTAATTTCAAGCATTCATTTAAAAACATGTAGTTCCAAAAAAAAAAAAGGGTGTTGCTCAAAATCCTAACTTGATCTTTTATAAAGTTATCTTATTTAAGAAAAATTTTTTTCAGACTTGAGGTTGTTTTCTGAATTCCAGGAAGCACATAATGCCTCCTGAGACATTTGATTAATCTTTACAAATATTTTTCCATAAGTTAGGTCAACAGTAAATAAACTCATATCTCAAAAGGCCAAAGGTTCAGGTAGAAACGTCAAATACACTATTTTGAGCTGTTTTTAAAACTTGCAAAATGAGCGTATAAAAATACTTAAGAAAATACTACTTTTGACATAATGATTTAAAATCACAAAAATATGGGAAGTTATTATTTGATCATTTTTAAAGGGTAAAACAGGAATGTGTAAAAACACGTTCTTAAAGGAAAATTGAAATTTTCAATTTCTTTCTCTCTTTTAAACTAAAAATTCTAATAGAACACCAATTTTATTTTCACTAGCAAACTTAGAAGACTTTGTGAATGTCTTCCTGTGGAAAATTAGTACACTTATTTCCTGCTTAACAATGAAATTTTTAGAAGTCAGTAAAATTGCCGTTTATTTCCTGGATAACTGGTAGCTCTATTTGACAACTCTACATGGGTAAGAAGTACACATGTAAACCAACCAAAGAATTCTTTAAGTGTGGTATACAAATTCATGAACTCACCTGATAAGAGCTTTTTCTCCAAAATATTCTCCTTTCTGCAGTGTTTTTATTAGCTGCGGTTGATCATGGCCTTCAGTACTTTGGGTGACTTTTACCTAAATGATGTCAAACAATATAAGAAAAGAGAGAGAGAAGGAAAAAAAAAAAAAGGAGAATCTGAACACATACCCATTCAACCAGACTCTCCTGATCTATATAAATTTGACTCAACAAGGGAAAAAGACAACTCTTTGCTTTATTCTTGCAGTAGTTAGAATCATCTAACTGTACTCATTTCATTTGGATGAACTGAAAAATCCTGTGATTCAACACAATTAAATGACTCCACCTTTTGTAAGAGGAAGCTTTCATTCAAATCTCACTGCTCAAAATATTTTACATGAATCCAGTTATTTCTTCCTAGGGATGCTCAAGGAAAATAATAATGGCCCTATGGGAAATTTATTTTTTCAAAAAACCAAATGGGGTTGACAAGTCAATCAAGAATAAGACTGAATATCAGGAATTCTGAATCTCATGTTTCTGACTAACTTGTTGATTTCTGCGTACCCTCTAAAACTGAAAGAAAAATGAGTACATGGAGGAGAGTCCACAACTTTCATGAGAGTCTCAGTATGATCCACAGTCCAGGAAGCCAGAGTCAAACAAAAACGTCAATATTCCTTTTTGTGGCTAGAATTATTCCAGTTCAACATGCTAAGAAGGGTTGCTTTGTACTGGTTTGAAGTTCTGATGAGCATTTATTAATAAATTTCAAAAAGTTTAAATGATAAATGCAATTTGTTTATTAACCAGAATTCTTTCAAACCATGAGGTCCAGATTGGGGAGAAATGATGAAAAGTGGTGCAGTGTTCAAGAATTTCTAAAACTATTTTGTTAATTTTTTTTTCCATTGCTGGGGGCTCCGTCCAAAGTTCAACCACAAAGCAGTTTACAAAGGGCAGTGTCTAACTCTGTGATGATAAACTCTTCCGGGGAAGAAAGAGTGTAAGTAAAAAGCTGACACTCATAGAGACATAGATTCTTAAGATTTTATCCTTTCCTTCAGTATTTCACAAATGCTTTTTGTTTCTGAGGAACACTGCAAAGAGTCAACCTAGGAACAACTGGCAACATGTTAGCCACTCAATATCTAGGTAAAGGAATATATTGCATATATTAGTGTAAATATGTTGAATATATTAGTGCAAATTTCTCTTCAGCATCTAAATCATCTTGACCTGCTGTGTATGAATTCAAGTTCTTAATCATATTGTTCCACTGCATGAGGCCTGATTGTTCTGTCAGTTATCTAGTTCATTCTCTACCTGTTGTTTGTCTACCTGTGGGATGGGAAAATATTACAACCCTTGATCTTGAACCTTGGGCTGAGAATCACACAATCAGAGCTGGAAGGGACCTTTAGAAATAATCCAGTCATTTTACACACAATGAAATGAGGTCCAAAGAAAGTCAAGTGACCTGACTAAGGTCACTAAGAAATTACTATTGCAGCCAGAACCCATGATAAGTTTCCTGTGGCCCCAAACCCAGTGCTCAGACCGCCCCCCATTCCCCTCCTCCAAACCTCACTTCCCCAGGTGTCTTCTGAGCAGAAGCTCCGTTAACCTGCTCAACGCAGACGACTTAGGCTGCAAGGCACAACACTGCTGCTTTTATGGCAAACAGATTTGAAATGCTTCTTTAGATTTACTTTAAGTAAACTTTAATTAATATTTACCTTTCCTTTTGCTAAAATGAAAAACGTACTTCCTTCCTCCCCCTCTCTAATAATGTAATCTCCTTTGTCATAGTATTCCTATTGGGAAAAAAGAAAAAGAAAAGGTTAGCTGCAGCAGAGATATACAGATGAAGACATAAATGAGACAGAACTTGTGTTTTTTTATTCTTTTTTCTTTTTTCCTCTTTGCTTCATTTATTTCCACCATTTTATCTTCTACCTCACTTATCCTATCTTCTGCCTCCGCTATTCTACTCTTGGTTCCCTCCAGAGTGTTTTTGATCTCATTTATTGCATTATTCATTTTTAATTGACTCTTTTTTATTTCTTCTAGGTCCTTGTTAAACATGTCTTGCATCTTCTCAATCCTTGTCTCCAGGCTATTTATCTGTAACTCCATTTTGTTTTCAAGATTTTGGATCATTTTTATTATCATTGTGTTTTAGAAATGAACATTCCACACCCATTTCTGCTATTTTTTGCTTATGGTAACTGTGATCTTCTTAAATATTGTAGTCAAAAGCCACGGAAAAGTAAGAAGACTTTTGCTTGTTTACCTGAATTTATGTTTATCGTTCACAAACACACAAAAAACATTCACCTGGAATACTGTCAGGCATGGACACAGAAGACATGAAGAGAAATGAGAGCAAGGTAATTATCAGAGATACACAAGTGAGCTTCACCCAAATAATCTAAATATAAACTGTTTAGGGAGTTGCAACAATCTGAAACTGGGTCTAGAGTTTAGAAAAAGAGCAAACATTATCTTATAAATTGAAAATACTATCCCCAGTGGGTATGGAGGAATATCAGTCTCAATTCTTATTCCTTGCAAAGCAATGGTTGGGAACATTATACACAATCTATATGAAAGGAGCTCTTTCATATGGATTCTCTCCAAAGATTTATATCATGAAAGGTTGACATTAGAATTTTTTACATGTAAATTCTGTTCTTCAACAAAGTTTAAACTCGTGAAATCTCAAATTATCACTTATTTCTTTTGTTTCTCTCATATAAGTGTGTGTAATCAGAGAATTTTTAGGCAGGGAAAAGTAATTCATCCACCTGTCAGACCAAAAGAGTAATTCAGTCTCTTAGAAAATACAAGATGGATTAAACTGTCCATCCTTACTTTCCTTTAATTTGATATTGCCTCAGAGTCATAGAACTAAGATGGATATCTTAATTTATACAAGCAAAAATGGGCTTATTTAATTTTTGTAAAAGGCATAAAGAACAACATAATAGCTCCCTTATTTTTCTTTTAGAGTTGAAAATAAAATCCAAACAACACTACTTTTGTGTCTGCTATATTTCAATACATTTTTTGGTCATTCACACTTAAAACAGATTTAAACTTATGGAATAAGTATTACTCCTGATACTAATAAACATGCCTTCTATTTACATAGCACAGTGTACGTTCTGCAAGACATTTCAATGTCTTGTGGTAGGAAGCATAGTATCTTTGGGGAAAAAGTACTTTCAAGCCATAGAAATATAGATTCCAACCTCAGTTCTGCTTTGAATTTCACTTTCATCAATCCATAAAATTCAAATAACATTTACTTTCAAAGATTGAGAGAATATAAGTACATTATTTTTCTATTGCAGCTGTAAAAAAATAACCACACATACTTAGTGGCTTGGAACAACCCCCATTTATTATCTCAGTTTCTGTGGGTCAGAGAGTTGAGGCATGGTGTGGCTCAACAGAATGTCTGTGTTCCGGGTCTCTCAAGATTGAACTCAAGGTGTGTCAGTAGGGCTGTGTTCCTTTCTGGAGGCTCCAGGAAAAAACTTGCTCTCAAGTGTAATCATATTGTTGGCAGAATGTAGTTCCTGGAGGTTGTAGAACATGGTTCCATTTTCCTGTAGGCTGTGAGCTGGGGGCTGCCTCTTAGCACCCAGACACTTCTTTCCTGTCGTTTCATGGAGCCTGCTATGTTTCAGAACCAGCAGTTGCACATGGCATTTTTCACACACTTGGAATCTCTCTGACTTCCACTTCTGCTGCATCTCTCTGACTCCAGCCAGAGAAAATTCTCTGCTCATAAGGCCTCGTGTAATAATATTTGACCCACCTAGACAGTCCAAGGTAATCTCCCTATTTTAAGGTCCTAAACCTTAATTGGCCTTCCCAGGTGGCACTAGTGGTAAAGAACCTGCCTGCCAATGCAGGAGCCATTAAGAGATGCAGGTTCCATCCCTGGGTTGGGAAGATCCCCTGGAGGAGGGCATGGTAACCCAGTCCAGTGTCCTTGGTGGTACTCAGGGCTTCCCCGATAGCTCAGTTGGTAAAGAATCCGCCTGCAAGGCAGGAGACCCCAGTTCAATTCCTGAGTTAGGAATATCTGCTGAAGAAGGGAAAAAGCTACCCACTCAGTATTCTGGCCTGGAAACTCCATGGACTGTATAGTCCATGGGGTCATAAAGGGTCAGACAGGACTGAGCGACTTTCACTTTCATTGGGCTTCCCTTGTACCTCAGTCAGTAAAGAGTCTGCCTGCAATGCAGGAAACTTGGGTTCGATCCCTGGGTCAAGAAGATCCCTGGAGAAGGAAATGGCAACCCACTCCAGTATTCTTGCCTGGAGAATTCCATGGACAGAGGAGCCTAGCAGGCTATAGTCCATGTGGTCACAAAGAGTCAGACACAACTTAGCGACTTTCACTACTTCACTTCACTAGAAACCTTAATTACATATTTAAAGTTGCTTATGCCATGTAACATAACACATTCATGTTCCAGGATTCAGGGTCTAGACATTTACTTTGGAGGGAGTCCATTTTTGCCTACCACCTGAAGTCAGTTAAAGACAATAATTTTTGATGAATTAAAAGCTCCTGAAACATAGCAGATGACTAATGATTGCTATGTTAAGGAGGAGCATGAGAGTGGTTTGCTTAGCTGTTACTTAAATCTGACCTCAGTTTCCTATTCTGTCGAATTGAGATGGTATGATCTACCACTCCTAACAATGTGTGAGGACTAGGTGAGACAGTCAAGTCAGTGACTGTTAATTCCTGTGAAAGAGGCTGTGAGTTGGTCATCAATGCCTTCCACAGGTAAACCACATTCCCCAGCCTCTCTGCTATTAGCTGTGGCCACAGGATTAACTTCTAGCTGTTAAGAGTCTGAATAGAAGTGACACATGCCATTTCCATGCCAAGCCCATGATCGGTTGCAGACATATGCCTTCATACTTGTGCCCCAGTGGCAATGGCATGACCAGGAGAGATCTTGGGAGAGGGACCGTGTTGCAGATGGCAGAGTAGCCACCAGCTCGAGTGCTTGAAGGATTCTGTATAAGCCATACAGGACCATTCTCCCTGAACTGCTATGTGGGCAAGAAACAAACTTCTATTTTACTTGGAAAATAATATTTTGAGTTTTTTATATCACAAGCTGCTTACTCACCTTTCTCATTTTAGCTCTATCACAAATGTTCACTCCGTTCAAGCGCGATTTTACTGTTGAGATGAACTGTGATCCAGGAAGGTTGAGTGACCATGACACCTCAGTCCAGGCATCTTCATGATAGAGCTAAGGTTCAGTTCTCTTTACTGAAACTGCTGGTTTTAGGACTGACATGTGACACACTCCTGTTTCAGTCAATCTGCCCTCAGTCTCTCCTGTTCCCTTCTCAATCCCAACCCCCATTACCCACAAGGAATCGAAGGGATCTGGAGAGTTTCTGAATTGCTAATAGGCTGTTCCTTCAGTTATTATATAGCCTCTGGTCTGCGTGGATGTGCAGCTTTAATTTCTATCTGTCGGATAAGCTAAGAGGGAGAAGCTAGAAAGGGAACACTGAGAAAGAGCTTTGTTGTTTCCTAAGCGGCAAGATTCCTAACGGTATTTTTCCTAGTGATGGGTCTTTGTCACCCAAAACCATGGGAGGAAGATAAATAATACCTCCCAGTGTGTTGACAGTAACTTCATAGATCAGAAAAGGCTGGGGATGTAGGTCAGACCAAAAATATATAGTGGTAAGTACTGGCTACGATGCCAGACTGGCCAGTGTTTGTCAACTGAGGAGTGTAGCCAGTCTAGCCAGGGTGGTCACCAAGACCAAAAGGAGAACTGCAAACAGTGTGGTTTGCTGTCCTGGGTTACACTGCAAAGGGGTCCCTTAGAGGACCAAGAAGCCACTGACCCTATCCTGTGAAGCAAAGATTTTCGAGCATTTTTTACTCTGGCCTACAGTAATTAAATGCATTTTATATGTATGCCCCCATACACACATGTAAGCATGGACACACACTTTTGTATAAAACAAACATGTGAACAATACCTATTCTTACTACTCTCATTTTTTGTAACTGTTCCTCTAAATTGATTTCATGACCTACTAATGAGTTATGCCCCACAGTCTAAAAAAGATGTTTTTAAAAGATGTCTAAAAACCCTGAGAGTAGTTATTCAGTATCATGGCAAGACAGGAAAAAAAAGGAAATCAATTCCAGGTCAGACTAAGAGGCAGAAGTCAGAAGAAAACCATAAACAGCAACAGTTCAAGATGAAAGAGTTTTTTATGTGAAGAAAATGCTCATTCTGTGATAGCAAAATGCTAGAGCCTGAGTGTCTGTAAATAGAAAATATGAAACTAGAATTAAAATCCAAGTTGATAGAAGGCAAAGACAAAGAAGAAAGCCTATGATTGCCTTAGCTTCTTTAGTGTGTGGCTAGAAATCTTCATTACAAATACATATTGATGATACACAGAAGTATGATCACACACACATGCACTTACACACACACAGACCCTGCATCATGTGACCGTGTACCTAAGTTGATTGTTTAAAAAACTGTATACAGAATAGCAAAAACCATCACCCTATTGTAAAGTAATTATCTTCCAATTAAAATAGATAAATTAAAACACACACACTGTATTCAGTTATTTGGGTTTGTTACCAGCTGTTTTCCGCTTGTCCAAGTTATTTATCTCAGAAATTTTATTTTTATTTATTTATTTATTTATTTTTTATCTCAGAAATTTTAAATGAAACACATCTGGATCAGGTGAACCCTGTCAACCATTCAGGCATACTTTAGTATCTGATGCCTTATCAGAGCCTACAAAATGAAAACCAACAGAAATTCCTCCATTTAGGTGAACCCACAGTATGGAATTTTGTAACTGAAACACTGAGAAAGCCCTTCGAGATGTGGCCTACCACTCCTTTATTTGATAGATGAGGAGACCTTGATCCCCACCACAACTGACATCTGCAATGGACAGACACTTGACCACAAACCCTAATCTCCAGACTTTGGACTAGTTAACTTTCTCACCGAGCCACCCAGACTTTAACTAACAGGTCCATAAACTGGCAAAATCCTCAACTATCTCAACTTTCTTATGGTTCTGGGTGTAATCATTAAATTGAGAAAAAACTCACTGGCTTATGCAAGTGTTAGCAGGAAATATAAGAAAGGAGGATTAGACTTTCCAAAAATGATAAAAAATGGAAATCTTGTGAATGAAGAGACAGGCTGTAGCAAACCCAAAATACATGTACTCTTTTCATAACTTCAAACTTTAATAAGCCTAAAAATTGTATGGCTAAAGTGTGGATATCTGAGCCCTGACCCCAGAGTTTTTGATTGATAAGTGTTGAGGCAGTATGTGGGAACCTGCCTTTTTTTTTATTGGAGGATAATTGCTTTACAATGTTGAGTTAGTTGCTGCTATACAAGAGCATGAATCAGCTATATGTATACACATATTCCCTCCCTCTTGAGCCTCCCTCTCACCCCCTGCTCCCCAATCCCACCCCCCTGGATCATCACAGAGCACCGAGTTGAGGTCTCTTTGTAATAGAGCAGGTTTCCACTAGCTATCTATTTTATACATGGTGTATATTTCAATGCTACTCTCTCCATTTGTCCCATCCTCTCCTTCCTCTGCTGTGTCCACACGTCTATTCTCTATTTCTGTGTCCCTATTCCTGCTCTGCAAATAGGTTCATCAGTACCATATTTCTAGAGGGAATCTGCCTTTGAAGCAGCACCACTGGTGATCTGATTAAGGACAAGGACATTCCACCCTCCCTACCCCCACCCCACTCTTACTACACCTCATTTCCTGAAAGAGGCAGGTCAGTGCCAGGGCCACTGGGTCAAATTACCAAATCTCCATAACAAAAAGTTAGTTGACTTTTCCATCCACCGCACACTCAAATCCCACACTTCCTGGATTGATTGCCACCAGAGGAAACAGAAACTGTTCCCTTTCCTTTTATTCTACACAACTGCCAGGCGCAGAAGTCACATTGTCATTTTCATCATCATTAACAGTTACACTGCATTCAGAATCTGTGACATATTTTAGGATGTGCATCAGTTAACTCTTAAAACACACCAGTGAATATGTTGCTACTCTTTCCACCCTCCTTTTCTCATTAGAACACGAGAAGAGGTTTAAAGGCGATGTCTGCCTCTAGAATTGAATGCTCTGGATGATTTATGCTAAAACAAGAAATGCTTTTGGAATACCGCACATTCAGCCCATTTGGTCCAGCAGTTCAGCAGACAAAGTCTTAACGAACTCATCAGATCTACTGCTTGGTGATGGGAAATTCCGATGCTCCCCCTGCACCCTCTGCACAAAAACTTAAAACCACCCAAATCAACTCCTAAATAGTACACCAGATTCAGCCTGTTTTTCTCAAAGATTATGGAGTCAGTTTGTGGGACAGCTGGCCCTGGAGTTCAGCGGGGGCTCTTCAACTCCAATGCATTAGTGATCGGCTGCTGTCAAGACCCTGCTGATGGGTTATTAGTCCAAGCTATGCTGGTAAATTATATACTTTTCTTAGTGCTAAATAGATCCCATGACTCTCTTGTTAATCACTTTCGAATTTGAGAGTTTTCACACATTACAGTGACACATTTGTTTGCCAGGTATGAATAAAGAGCCCTTTATAAACTGTGCTGCTGTCTGCAAAGGCGAATATATAATAAAGCCTTTCTAGGGTGTTTTAAATGATGAGACTTTCAAACTCGAACTGTGTGTTAATTAATACTAGGTTGGAGACCCCCGCCCCCCCGCCCCCTATATATTCTGTAGCTATTGCCTGTGGCTGCTATAAATATGTCTAATTTACCGTTTATTTTTAATGATACTAAATTTTAATATTTGCTGTCAGCATGGAATTCCCCTCTGGTGAATCTACTCTATTAGTATTATATTAAAAACAGATTTCCTCGGTTCAGAAAAAAAAATACATGGCCTCTCCAGTTTTAAAAAAAAAACACTCAGAAATTAGGATGAATTATTAATTTGTAACATCTGTGATTGGGTTATGTTACACTGAGAAAATCCCATGAGATGCAGGCAAGCAGTCCTCTTGAAAATGACTTCATATGTGAGCGCTCTGGGGACACAAGGCCAAGCACTGTGTCACCATGGCCTGTCCTTGATAAATGGCTGGATGGGGTCCATGAATTGTAAATGGAAACATTACTGGCGTCACTTACGCTTAACGATGAAATGGTTGGTGCTCCCTTCTCAACAGATATTAGTTTACGTTGTATATTGTGATTGACAGAGGCATGAATCTGTCAACAATCAGTCTGGAGGGGTTTTTTTTTTTCTGTCTCCCACTGAGAGCAGCTTTATAAAAGCTTAAAGTCGACATGCGATTCCTTTCCTATTCCTTACTACCTTTAAATTCCCTAAAAGCCATTTGGGTTTCACTGAAATTAACCCCCTCCCCCCAAAAAAGTTAGAAGTTATTTACTTTGAATATTAATCTCTGAAGAGGTTTTCATATAATGCATATTATTAGAATCCAAGGTACATGTCAGAAAAGCATTATTCACGAAAAGACTTGACTAGGCTTGGACTAGATCCAACCATCTGTGTGATCCCTAATATGAGTTTTTGAACACGTTCCAATATGCCTCTTTTCCCTAGATGTTAAAATAGGTAAAGTGCTTCTTAAGTGCAGAATTTGTTTGGGTCTTTTTTTCAAATGTCTTTTCATAGCCTAGAGTTTTCAAGTATGGGGTATTTCATAGCTTGATTCAGAAGCTCGTCAGGAAAGTTCCAATAATATCCTTTCTCTACTCTATTACCTACTTATGCATCACTGACTCCTTCGTACTAGGAATACTCTGTAAAGGACTGTGATGTTAACTGGTGAAAATGAAATGCCTCTTGAGTAAGGCAGATTAGTTTTATAAAATATACTAAAAAAGATCAAAATATGTAAATCTTTACACATGCAAATCCAATTTTCTTTTATATATTTCAGAAGAGTCCCTGAATCCCAATCCAGGCCCTTAATTCAGTGTGAGTTAGCCTGAAGTTTTTCTACTGTGAAAAAGTTTCCTGGTTTCTGTAGACTATTGATCACCATCTTTTGCTTTTTATTCATTTACAAGGCTAATAATGACAAGATTATATAATCTCTTAATGAAATATATATTTTTTACTTTAAAATTTCTTACCACTTCCAAGCAGTCAATGATCTTGGTTAGTTTATCTTCGGGTAAATTCTTCAGCAAGGATACACTTCAAAATTAAAATGAAACCTTTATTTAATTACCTTCCTGAATTAAACTACAAATACACATCTCTACATAGATTTATACATGCATTTAAACAAATATTTTAATTTTTCCAAAGTAAACCTCCATATATATCATACATAAATAACTGAATTTCAAAACCATATTTCAAATATACTGAAATTATATGATCACATAAAACAGCATTTATCCTAGGCAAATAAATAAAAACTGTAAGACACCATGAAAGGAAAATGACCAGATTTTGTTTGGAGAAAAAAAAAATGTTTACATTTATTGTTGGCTTTCAAAGTGAATCACATCCAGAAATGTGTTCCACATCTCAATATCTCTTTTATTAGCATGAATGAGGTCCTCCACTTCCAGAGGAGGATCAGATTTTCATCTAAATCCTGTAATTAAGTTAAGACTGAATCCAGGGGGAACATAGGAATTAGCATGGAAATGATCTTTGATTATTAGTCATATTGTACAACCTTTTAAAATTAATGGTAGCCAGAGGCATGTAATAAAAACATTTTTACAGATAATAATAATAAACAGAGAAGGAAAAGAACATTGAAATTATTTGAAAAAACAAAAATTCCACTCAGTATTATTAACTAATCAATATGATTAAATTGTACTTTTAAAGAAATTTCTACTTTACCCATCTTCACTCAGGACTGTTGATAGAATTTCTGTGAAATAAATACTTTTTTCTTACCATCTAAAATTTGACACTGCTAAGGAAAAAAATGATGCTGCTCCATAAATACACAATTGGGTCTGATTTTCAAAACGAGAGCTCTAAACTGATTCTTTTTTTTTTTTTTTTTCATTTATTTTTATGAGTTGGAGGCTAATTACTTTACAATATCTAAACTGATTCTTGCACAGTGCTTCAGGAGGCATGTAGCCAGGAGCTGTGTCTAAGAACTTTTGCATCTGAATCATTTGTAATTGCAAAACACTGGAACACCCCCAGTGGTAGGGCAGTAAATGTACTGTGGTTGAGTCAGATGACAGAACTCTACAATAGAAGAAATGACTGAAGTAACCAAATAGATGAAACTTAATAAAAGGAATTGAGCAAAAAAATGACTTGCAAAAATAATGCCAATTTTGTAAAACTCAAAACTAGGCCAAACCAAGCTACGGGCAAAATAATAAGGAATACCAAGTAGATGAACTTTAATAAAAGGTATTGAGTAAAAAAATTGACTTACAAAAATAATACCAATTTTGTAAAATTCAAAAGTAGGCTAAATCAAGCTAGAGGCAAAATAATAAGAAATACCAAGGTTATGATTACCAAACTTCAGATTATAGACTAATCCAAGGAGAGGAGATACCCCAAGGAAAGCTAGAAAATGACCATAGGAGAGCATATGAGAACCCCGTCAGCACTGCTAACTGTTTACTTATATTGGGCAGTAGCTTGATGGCACTCATTCTGTTATTGTATCTTATAACTTACATATGTACTGTGCATCATTTGATATATGTCAAATATTTCATAACATGCTCAGTCACTCAGTAGGGTCTGACTCTTTGCAACCTATGGACTGTAGCTTGCCAGGCTCCTTCAGTCCATGGGATTTTTTCAGGCAAGAATACTGGAGTGGGTTGCCATTTCCTTCTCCAGGCAATCTTCCCAACCCAGGGATTGAACCCGCATCTCCTATACTGCAGGTGGATTCTTTACCACTGAGCCATTGGGAAAGAAAATGTAAATGGAAAAAGAGCTTGTTGTATATTATGAAGCAAAGACAAACGTATTTCTCTAATATGTCTTCTTACAGAGGAAAAGGTAAAAGGGTTAACCAGAACCTTTTTTTCTGTATCGTGGCATTTACTGCAAGGGAATACTTTTTGTTCCTTTGGTTTAATTGATTAGCATATGCCAATTATGAAAGTTCTAATTCTGGTCCAAACTGGGATCTATAATGTTAGTGAAAAATATCTCCTATGAGCTTATCACCCTTGGGGTTTGGTAAGGAAATTAATATGAGAAAAAAATCTTTAATCTGTCTCCCATCTATGAAGGCATAGATAAGGTTTATCTTGTTCACCACTGAATTCACCATGTTTAGGCCTGGAATACATATTGGTTGAAAAAATGTATGAATGAGATAACAAAAGAAGAAAGGAAAGTAAAAAGGAAGGAAGGACCGTGCACTAGTAAATTCTCCTGAGTTCCTTCCACTGAGGCAGAACACAGTAGATTTCAAGGTAATGAGCCACTAATGCCTAGCAGCTCAGGTTTTATCTCAGACATGATGCAACCCATAGACACTGGTTATTTATGTATCCCCGTTTGGCCCTTGCATTAGTTTTAAATACAGATCTGTGTTGCTCAGTTGCTGGATTTTGAGATAACCTGTGGCTCAGACAGTAAAGAATCTACCTGCAATGCAGGAGACCGAGGTTCAGTCTCTGGGTCGGAAAGATCCCCTGGAGAAGGGAATGGCAACCCACTCCAGTATTCTTGCTTGGAGAATTCCATGGACAGAAGAGCCTGGTGGGCTACAGTCCATGGAGTGGCAAAGAGTCAGACACAACTGAGCAACTAACACAAATACTCAGGTAGACCCCACAACCTGATGGCTAAGGCGTTGATTAGCATATAGATAAGGCACCTGCTTGTCATTACTGCAGCTCTCTTCCAGGAGTCATTATTGTGTCTGGGAAAGAACATCAAAGAGAGTCCACATGAAAAACCTCAACGCCTGCAATGTTCTATAGATTAACAATGCCTCCACTCCGTATTCACTGAGTCCTCACTATGGGCTAGGCACTGCACACTCCTAAAATCACTGACTCTGCAGGATAGTTATGCAAAATAAACATAGTTATACTTAAAAGGAACTCAGAATTTATTTTTGGAAACTGCGGGATATTTTACTATCACTTATCATAGGTTACATATTGTTACAGTACACATCGCAGCTTCAGAGACTGTCAAATCTTCCCCAAAACACACAGAAAGATTTTAAATATGAAACTTATACTTTCCAAAAAATGTTTTTAATGTGTTGCTGACTTTTTTTAGCTATAGGTACTTGTTTCTCTATAATGCATCTAAGTAGTTGGGGGTTCAGAACAGTTTACAAAATGCATGTTTCAAGGCTCCATGTCATGATGGCAAACATAATCACATTTTTGGCAAGTTAATTTGCTACAAATAATAGTCATTAGGAAGATAGTGTGGCTATGCTAATGAGAAAATGTCTCAGGTAAAGCAAATAAGGACAGTAAAATAATTTAATATTATTTTAAACAAAGCATTATTACCTCTTGTTATTGACTTTCAAATTATAGGATATCTTTAAAAGTCAACTGAGCAACCCAAATGAATATTTTAGGAATTTTTTGGACATTATTCTATACTATGTGAAATGACTCCATCAACACAAGGACAAAATTAGCAAGAGAAATAAATCAGTGAAAAGGCTATTGGGAATGAAACACAAATTTTCATATATAGTGGCATTTACTGCAAGAAAATACTTGTGTTCCTTTGGCTTAATTATGTGGAAAATGCTTAAATAAAAAAAGCTATAGTAAAATAATTACTCTGATAAAACCAACATACCCGCAGGATGGCTAGACTACCTTCTCTTTCTGCCATCAATGCATTACTCTTACCTTCTGAGGAAGTTTCTGTACTGTTCATCTCTAGCTTGAGCTGTCCTTCTCATTATATTCTGGAATACCTCTCGATCTAGTGCCCATGTTTTAACATTGGTAATAGCTTTAGAAAAAATCAAGAAAATAATAAAACACTGTTGAGCTCTTACATTAAGAAAACATTCCAAAATGTTAATCAATAAATTTTTCATGTACTGTCATAAAATTATCTTTCTTGGAAAACGCATTATTTAAACATGCAAAATGGAAGGAAGTATGATGTAAAGAATAGGTAATTTTATAACATCATTTTTGGCTTTGAAATGAACCATGATTTGGAAGTGAGCAGCAAAAGATTTCCATTCTAATTATGTTTGCTTAGGATGATATTAAAATTAGTTTGCAATTCTTAATTATACACTGCATCATCGGGATGTATTTTAGATTTGGGCTATGATACAAAAGAAAGCCAGCCAGCCTACATCTATTCCAGAAAGTGAAGAATTCACAAGCAGATAATTGAAAGTTAAAGGTCTCTGCTTGTGAGTCTGTTTTTATGTCTTTTTATGTTGTTTAGACACCGTTGCTAACGAGAGCCAATATATTTTAAGAATCTCTATGGTTACTTTTACATAAAATATATAAAATCACTTTCAAAGAGATTATGCAAGACAGTTTTTGAGACAGCCTTTTCATAGGAAAGACATTAAAAGCAAGAATATAATCTAAAAAGGAAGAGAAGTAAAAGTAGTCACTCCAAAAAATCTATATGAAATTATGATAGTGAGTTGTTTTTTATAGCAGTGATGAAAGCCTACAGAATAAACCAAAATCAAAATCTCTGGTTTACTAAACTTTAGAGTGAATTAGAATTATTTTGACACTCTTGTTAAAAATAAAGATCCCTGGGCCCCATTGCCAGAGATAGTTTGGAGTGGAGCCTTAGAATCTGCATTTTTATCAAATACTGCAACAATGCTCACACAGATAACCTAGTCCCAAACACTGAGAAACACTAGATGTAAGTTAATTCAGAAAACATGATATGACCATGAATAAAGTCAATAAAAACAAGAACCCTAAAGAGAAGCAATTGAACTAATCTCAGAAATCACTCAGGAAAACTCTCATTAATTAATTCATATCCTTTTTGATATTTACACATTTTATTGGTATAATTACTTGTTCTGATTTATAATAGGGTCATCACCTCATGGAGAATAGAAAGCAAACATTCTGGATGAGCCAAAGACAAATATCTACATAGTAAAAAGTTGACATTGGCAACTAAAGCAAATACTAGAATCAATTATGTTTAAAGCCATATTCATATTTTAAATACAGGTCTCCAATGGAAAGGTTTCTTTAAGCTTGAATCATTTGGACAAGTGCTTCAGTATAAATCCCTTTATGAGCATTGCCTTTCTATTAACAAAAGCATAAGGAGCACAGCAGAAGACAAAAAGACTCAGGATGCAACAGTGACTTCGATTGTCTTTAACACTGTGTAGCAATTGAAAACTACAGCATTTCTTCTTCTGTTACCTTTCACAGAGGCAGTTCTGGTACAGTTGTATAAAATGGCTAGCTCCCCAAACGTGGTCCACATAGGGATGGATGACAGCAATTTCTCCCCTTGGAACACCTCTAGTCGACCCTCTATCCAGTAGAATGTAAGAAAACACAAATAATCAAAATCCACTGAGATTCCATAAATTAAAAGAAAACAAGCAGAAGGTACACAAAGCATTCAGGTGAGCTATCTTACAATTCTCATTATAATAAAGTGGTTAGGAATGCAGACTGAAGCCCACTCTCTATTAGTTGATTAGCATAGAGAGGTACCCACTCTGCATGGGTTCCTTGTCAATAACAGAGATCAAGTTAATAACATTTACTTCATATGGTGGTGATAAGTAAGAATTAATAAATGAAGTCACTAAGAAGAGTGCTTGAGAAAAATAACAGCAAGAGAATTAAAAGACAAGCCACAGACTGAGAGAAAATATCTTTTTTGCAAAAGATATATCTGATAAAGAACTGTTTTACAAAATACATTAATTCAAAGAACTCTTAAAGTTCTTCAATAAGAAAACAACCCATTTAAAACACAGGCCAAAGACTTTAACAGACACTCACCAAAGAAGACATACAGATGGCAAATAAGCTTATGGAAAGATACTCCACATCACATTTATCAGGGAAAAACAAATTAAAACAACAATGAAATATCACTCTACCCCTAATAGAATGTCCAAAATTGAGAACACTGACAATACCACGTGTTGGAGAGGACGTGGAGCAATGGGAACTATCATGCACTGCTGCTGGGAATGCAAAATGGTACACCCAATTTGAAACAGTTTGGTGGTTTCTTACAAAATTAAACACACTCTCACCATACAGGATTAACTAAAGTTGTAAACACATGGGTATGCTGAAATGAGATCTCTCTATTAAACACTCAGTAGGATGCTGGACATATAGAAAGCATTCTATAAATATTAATTATTAACATCAGGATGATTTGACCAACAAATATTACTATTTCATGAACTCAATCTGTTATGTTTTCTACAAATAGAACAACCAATTTTGCATTTTTATAAATATGTGCAAAAAATCATTAAACAATAGGCAAATATTTGTTATGTGATAACTGTAAAAATCTGTGAAACCCACCTGCCAGTACAAAGATATGGTTTCCTGGTTCTCCTTGCTTAATAATGTAACTCCCTTGCTGGTAGTTTCTCCCATACATGCATTCCACCATGTCTTTGATCTGTTGAGGATCCAATCTCTTCAGAAATTGATTTTTATTAAGGGCATCTGTAATGAGCTTCTTCTCACTGATGTAATGGAAAGGAAATGTTGAGTTACAATTAGTGAAAAATATCTTTATTCTTAATATTACTACCCATGTGTTTACAACTTTAACCAGTTAACCCTAAAGGATTTCAGCCCTGAATATTCATTGGAAGGACTGATGCTGAAGCTGAAGCACCAATACTTTGGCAACCTGATGTGAAGAGCTGACTCACTGGGAAAATACCTGATGCTAGGAAAGACTGAAGGCAGGAGGAGAAGAGGGTGACAGAGGATGAGACGGTTGGAAGGCATCACCAACTCAATGAACATGAGTTTCAGCCAACCCTAGGAGATAGTGAAGGACAGGGAAGCCTGGTGTGCTGCAGGCCACGGGGTCCCAGAGTCGGACACGACTTTGCAACTGAGTAACAACAATAACAATTTACAACTTTTCTGGCAAGGACAAAAATTCTTTTCTAGCTCCACCAACACTTGACCCTTATAACTACCATTCATTATGTGGAAGTTCTTTGAAAATATCTTTGAATATTTTTCTGCTAATCATGATGAAATCAATTTTATCATCTCTCTTAATTGTCATCATCACAAATGTAGCAATCTTCAAGATCTCTAGGTGCAATACTAATGGACATATGATTTTTAAATGGAAAAGGGGCAGGTCTATTTGATAGATAGAAGGTTATGTAAGAGTCTATAACACAGTACTCATTCATTAGTGTATACACATACCTAATTCTTATGGTGCTAGTCATTTTTATCTTATTTAACCCTCACTAGTATTCTGTAAGATAATGACTATTTCTACTTTTATATAAATAGACTAAAAGCTGGGCTTCCCAGGTGGCACTAGCAGCAAAGAACCTGCCTGTCAAATGCAGGAGACTTAAGAGATGGCGGTTCGATCCCTGGGTCGGGAAGATCACTTGGAGGAGGGCATGGCAATCCATTCCAGTATTCTTGCCTGGAGAATCCCATGGACAGAGGAGCCTGGCGGGCTACAGTCCATAGGGTCGCAAAGAGTTGGACATTACTAAAGGACTGAGCATGCACACACAAACTAAAAGTTGAAAAGCAATTATCCACCCCCACCCCCAGGATTTAAATCTAAGTCTATGTGTCTGAAGTCTGTGCTGCTTCCATTCCATCTCTTTCTTCTTCTCAACTGGAGAAGTCGCCTCCCCTGGGACTCATAAGGCTTTATCAGACATAAAGGGTGATGGTGACAGTTTCGTTTTGCTTATATTTTGACTCTTAGTATGCCTAGACTAGACAGAACCTACATTTACAATTTCACAGCATATTTAGTCCCCAAATCAGAGGTCCATTTGTTGATAATCCTAGAACACTTCAGTTTCCTTTGGAAAAGAAGTAGCTCAAAGCAATTACCTAATCATCATCACCATAAATTTCAAATGTTCTAATTAGCATATTTTATTGGTAGTTATCTTAGAATTATGTGCTGGAAGAAAAGTTGTCTTGTGGGCTAAGTCAGAAACTTTACACAATATATTTGCATTCACTCAAATACAGTGTTGTTTTTTTTTAATCAGAGTTTTTTTCCTGTATTTTTCATTCAAACTCTCTCCCATTCCTAGCTTTGTTGTGTAAAAATTGTGATCTTTTCTACACAGCAAGTTCTCAAGGGATTTCTCTGGGAGTCCAGTGGTTAGGATTCAGCACTTTTACTGCCAGGGCCCAGGGTTCACTCCCTGGTTGGGGAACTAAGACCTCACATGCCTCACGGTGTAGCCAAATTAAAAACAAAAGAAAGAAAGAAGATTCTCCAACCCAAAGTGAAAGTTCATGGAATTAGTATTTTATGATCCTCTTCATCAAGTCATAGGCTCCACGAAGGAAAAAAAACAGTCCTGTATAGAAATTCCTTCTTCCCTATAGTGACTCCATCAGCCTCAGAGGCATCCAGACTCTCAGAGTACCTTGAAAACTTCCTTCCTCTTTCATATAATCTATCACCAAATCTTGTAAGTTCTCTTTACAAAATATCACTGTTATCCATTTTAGTTTCCAATTCCAAGGATGTCACCACATCCAAGAAAAAGGTTCTTAGGTCTGGATAATTTTACCAGCTTCCTTTTGGTTTTTCAGCATCTAATCTCTTACCCATGTCAGTCAATTCAGTCACTCAGCCGTGTCTGACTCTTTGAGACCCCATGGACTGCAGCACACCAGGCTTCCCTGTCCATCATCAACTACCGGAGCTTAATCAAACTCATGTCCATCGAGTCAGTGATGTCATTCAACCATAAGTCCTCTGTCATCCCCTTCTCCTCCTGCCTTCAATCTTTCCCAGCATCAAGGTCTTTTCCAATGACTCAGTTCTTTGCATCAGGTGGCCAAAGGATTGGAGTTTCAGCCTCAGTATCAGTCTTTCCAATGAATACTCAGGACTGATTTCCTTTAGGATGGACTGGTTTGATATCCTTGCCATCCAAGGGACTCTCAAGAGTCTTCTCCAACATCACAGTTCAAAAGCATCAATTTTTTGGCACTCAGCTTTCTTTATGGTGTGACTTTCACATCCATACATGACTACTAGAAAAACCATAGCTTTGACTAGACAGACCTTTGTCAGCAAAGTAATGTCTCTGCTTTTTAATATGCTGTCTAGGTTGGTCATAGCTTTTCTTCCAAGGAGCAAGTGTCTTTTAATTTCATGGTAATTACTTACCCCTGTAAGTGGTAATTACGAACCCCTGTAGTCCAACCACACTATCAGATTAATTTTGGTAAAGAACTGGTAAACACACACACACACACACACACACACATCCTATACCACACTGTCAGATTCAGTTCAGTCAGTTCAGTCGCTCAGTCGTGTCCAACTCTTTGCAACCCCATGGACTGCAGCATGCCAGGCCTCCCTGTCCATCACCAACTCCCGGAGTTTACCCAAACTCATGTCCATTGAGTCAGTGACGCCAACCAACCATCTCATCCTCTGTCGTCCCCTTCTCTTCCCGCCTCAATCTTTCCCAGCATCAAGGTCTTTTCCAATGACTCAGTTCTTCAAATCAGGTGGCCAAGGGATTGGAGTTTCAGCTTCAGCGTCAGTCCTTCCAATGAATATTCAGGACTGATTTCCTTTAGGATGGACTGGTTGGATCTCCTTGCAGTCCAAGGGACTCTCAAGAGTCTTCTCCAACACCACAGTTCAAAAGTGTCAATTCTTTGGCACTCCACTTTCTTTATAGTCCAACTCTATCAGATTAATTTTGGTAAAAACCTGACTTCACTCTGATCTCATTCTTCCTTTATCCACTAAAACCATTAATTCACTCAATTAATATAAAGTGAAAAAAGACTTTTGCAAGATGTTCTTGGGGGAAAGCTGTGAACAATACCATAAAAGCTCAAGCTTTCACAAGCCTTTCATGCTAGTGTCATATTCCAGCAAGTATTTCCTCAATGCCCACATATCCCAATTTCCCAAAACATGTTCCCAGAAGCACTGTTCCTTTATAAACAAAAATTTGTTGAGTTTAGACAATTTTTGGAATTCACCATGCACACTTTAAAGTTTCAAAGAAATCTTGCAGTAAACAAATCTGTTTAAATCAATGTTTTCCAAACCTCAACGTCTTCTTTATTTCTTTGTCTGGCTTAGCTTCTATTAACATTGCATGGAAATATTATGAAAAGACTTTTGCCCATAGAAGAAAATCAGCATCCCACAATGTGGTATTCCCACATTTCTCATCACATGCATCCACTCTACACATCCAGTACTTACTCCCTAAAACAAATTCTTTGTTACAGATAGACTGGTAACCTCATTGTCTCCTAGGCCTGCCAGCTTCATCTTCAGACTTGGCATATGTTTTCTCCTTGAACTTAACTTAGTTTCTTTCCCCCTCAACCTACCAAATATTATACATCTAACAAGAAATCCATTATGCGTGGTGCTGCCTGCATAAAGTAGCTGACACACCCTTTTATTCTATCCCAAACTCCTAGAATACGTGTTTTAATGCCCATTCACCTCAACAAATTTACTAAGCATTTACTAAAGACATAAAAAGCAATTCAGCATGGTCCACAGCCTCAAAGAGTTTCTAGATCCTTTTAACTTAGCTTAGTACATAAACACATTATAATATTCTTTTAGAAAAGAGTTCTATGAGTTTTTCTCCAAAGTAATTCATAAATTCTTGGACAAGTGAGTCTTATCTTGAATTTTCTGTTTACAAAGCTACATACAGTAGTGATTAAGTGTATGAACTTTGCCACCCTTCTCTAACTATGATATAGGCCAGCCATTATAAGCACAGCTCTCCCTGCTCACATGAAACAAGTATAAAAGCTGATTGAAATATATATTTACAAACCTGCTTGATAGCATTGGAGACCTATCAACACAGCAACAGCTTGATGAAGGATGATCAACAGAGAACATGAACTTGACATTCACCTCTTCTTTTCCCTTTAAGGCATTTACTGATTTGTAGGCAGCACTGAGCAGAGTTTTGGCAGCCTCAAAGACTTTGGAAGACACAAGTCAGTGTTTAAAACACACCAAGATAGATCCTAGTAAACCTAGGATTACAGATGGGACATCAAAAGAGCTGTAACCTAGAAGTAACGACTAACCCAAACAGGAATAAAAGAACAAAAAACTAACTTTAAAACTACAAATCCTATTTTGCCTAAAATTACTTGCCCCTGCTTAACTGCCTGTGAGAAGCAAAGGTAAATCTTCCTGTAAGATGTTTACAAAATCTAGGGCTCAAATTTTCTCTACATTTTTTCTATATGGAGTACCTGGCATGACATAAAAAATTACCAGGCATACCAGGAGAAAAGATCAAATGGATGGAAATGAAGAGAAAAAAGACAACAAAAACAGATCCACAGTAGATTAAAAAATTGTATGTATCAGGTAAAAACTGTAGTATAACTATGTTTAAGACAATCAAGGATAAAATGTAAAATGTCAACTGAGAAAATGAATCTTTTTATGAATCATATAGAGATTCTAGAATTTTTTTTTCATTTATTTTTATTAGTTGGAGGCGAATTACTTTACAATATTGTAGAGATTCTAGAATTTAAACATACAATACCTGAAGTTTAGAACTCAATAGATGGGTTTAAAATCTAATAAGTCACAGCCGAAAAAGATTAGAAAATGAACTGGGCAGGCAGAATATATCCAGATAGAAGACTGGATAGAATCTAGGATAGAAAGAAGAACAATAAAAACAAAAGCAAAACATAGGAGACATATAAGGCATGATAGAGAAGTTGAGCATATATGTAACTGGGCCCCAAAGAAAGGGAAAAAATTAGTCTGAAACAATCTGTGAAAGCATCATATCTAAGAATTTTCTTAAATCAGTGAAAATGTATCAAGCTATGGACAAGATGCACAACAAATGCCAAATAAAATATATACATAAAAAAGCATGCTTAGTCCCATCATAGCTAAATTACTGAAAACCAATACAAAAGAAAAATCTATAAAGCAGCTGGAGAAAACAGGCATTATTACCTTCAAATGACCAATAATAGGACTGACTTACTTGCCAACATAAATTATGAAGACCAAAAGACAATGGAATATCTTCAAAGTGCTTCAGAGAGCCTAGTTCAATATCTTTACCCAGTGAAAAGAGCCTTTAAAAATTAAAGGAAAATGAATACATATTCCAAATACAGTTCCACTGGCAACAGACTTAACAGAGAATGAAAATGATCCCAGATGTTAGAAGAAAGAAAGAATGGGAAAAGTAAAATGTGGGTGACTAAAGGAAGCTCATCTTCATAAGAGTAATAATAATACCTTGTACAGGGGGCTTCCCTGGTAGTCAAGGGGCTAAGACTCTGCGCTCCCAATGCAGGGGGGCCTGGGTTGAATTCCTGGTCAGTGAACTAGAACCCACATGCTGCAGTTAAGAGTTTGCATACCACAGCTAAAAGATCTCACATGCCACAACTATTCATAAGACCTGGGGCAGCCAAATAAATAAAAATAAATATTTAAAAAATAAGAATAATACCTTGTAGAGTTTGATATACATAATAAATGTATGAAAACAAGAGCCAAAATTGCATGATCAGTAAATGGAGTTAATATAAATTTAAGGTCTCAGTATTGATAAAACTACTAGTCTATATTGGAAATTGAATACATTAAGAATGTATGTTACAATTTGGGTAACTCCTACAAGATTAGTCTAAAAATCTTTAACTAGAAAGCTAACAGAAGAGAAAATGGAATAATAAATATACTTAATTAATTCAAGAAAATGGGAGGTAGAGAAAAAAGAAATCAAAGTGAAACAAATAGTAAGATGCTAAAGTTAAACCCAAACATTTTTTGTTTACATTAAATATCTCAATTAAAAGATCAGATTGTCAGATTGATAAAAACAAAGAAAGACAATACCAAGTATATGTTGCTTATAAGAGGTATACCTTAAAGATAATAATATAGAAAACTTCAAAATAGAAAGGCAGAAAATGATATACTATGTAATACCAACTATAGGAATGGGTGTGGTTTAGTCACTCAGTCATGTCCAACTCTTTTCAACCCTATGGACTGTAGCCCGCCAAGCCCCTCTGTCCATGGAATTCTCCAGGCAAGAATACTGGAGTAGGTAGCCATTCCCTTCTCCAGATCTTCCTGACCCAAGGATCAAATCCCGGTCTTTTGCATTATTGGCAGATTCTTTACAGTCTGAGCCACCAGGGAAGCCCAATTATAGGCAAACCACAGAGATATCACAGGTTCAGTTCCAGACAGCCACAAGAAAACAAATATTGTAACAAAGTGAGTCACATAAACTTTTTGGTTTATCAGAGCATATAAAAGTTATCTTTACACTATATTGTAGACTATTAAGTGTGCAATAGCATTATGTCTAAAAAAAATGTACACACATTAATTAAAAAATACTTTCTTGTGAAACCATGCTAACCATCATCTGAGCCTTCAGTAACTCACAGTAGTAATATCAAAAAACACTGATCACAGATCACCATAACAAATATAGTAATAAAAAGTTTGAAATACTGTGAGAATTGTCAAATTGTGATGCAAAGATAAGAAGTGAGCAAACTGTTGGAAAAATGGGGCACCTACAGACTTGATGAACATGGGGTTGTCACAAATTTTCAATCTGTAAAAAATGCAGTATCTTAAAGTGCAATAAAGTGAATGCACAATAAAACAAGTTCTGCCTATGTAAAGAAAATTTTCCTTGATACAGGAAAGTAGGCTTTAATGAAAGATACTATTCCTAGAAACAAAGAGCAATATTTTACATTGATAGCATCAAGAAGATACATATATTTTAAATCTTTATCCATCTAATTAGATGTCATCAAATTAACCAAAAAAAACAACTGACAAAATTAAAAGAAGAAATAGACAAACACAACCATTTTGGGAGATTTAACACATCCCTCTAAGTAACTAATAGAATAAGCAGGCAAAAATTAGTTAGAAAATAGAAGATCTAAACACTTGACTATCAAACTTTACTTAATCTCTTGACTTAATTGACATTTTAAAAAGCTGTATTCCAACAAATTCAGAATGCACATTCTCTTCAATGACATGTGGAACCTTCATGAGAACTGACCATATGAAGATCATAAAGCAAATCTAACAAATTACACAAGATTGAATAATACAAGCATGTTCTTTGAAAACAATAGAAGCTAAAAATCTAAGCTAGAGATCAGAAATAAAATCAATAAAAAATAATCAGAAAATCCTCAAATATATTTCTGAATAGCCCACTGATTAAGAAAGATTAAATCATAAAGAAGTCAGATAAAATTTTGAAATAAATGATAAAGATGTGATTTTTCAAAATTTGTGGGATTCAGTTAATTCAAAACTAAGAGGAAAACTTACGTTATTAAATAGATTACAAAAGAAAACAGAATAAAAATGAGCAACTTAAGTGAAAGTGATTTAAAGAGCTAGAAAAACAAAAGCAACTGAGCTTAAAAAAGGGAAAGGAAATAAAGAAACAAGAAGCAGAAAATAACACAGAAGGAAAAAGTGCATTGAAGAGAATCAAAACAGCTCAAAATACTTTATTTAAAAGTCTAATAGAATTGATAAATTCATGGAGAATGGGGCAGTGGTCGGGGGAAGGTTAGGAGGGTGGGGAGAAAGAATAATTGCCAATGCTGGAAATGAGAAATGAGACATCACCGTAAATATTACAGATATGGAAAATGAGGGAATAGTATAAATAACTATTTTTTAAATTTAGATTAAAAGAAAATTCCCCATAAAAATACAGTATACCAACACTGAAATTAAAAGAAAAAAAAAAAAAGAGAAAATCTGATTAGCAATAAATAGATAAAAACTATTTCACAAAGAAAATTCTAGACCTAGAATTCTATCTTTAAGTTTTCCAGATATTTAAGGAAAAAATATTATTAAGCTTATATAACCCTTTCCAGAAAATAGAAAAAATTTTTCCTACTTATTTTTTAATGCAAGAATGGCCTAAAAAAAAAAAGAATGGCCTAATAACAAAAACCCATATTACAAGAAAAATTAAAGGTTAATATCCCCAATAAAGATAGGTACAAAGGTCAAAAATAAATACATCTAGACCAGACTAAAAAGCAAATAATTAACCACATGAAAAGGGTAAAGGAGTAAAATATATATCAAAATCTTATTGAATGAAGAAAAACTATTTGATAAAATTAAACACCCATATATGTTTTAATTTTTTTAAAAAGCACTTAGTAAATTAGGAATAGAAGGGAATTTTCTTAATCTGATTTTTTAAAAAAATCTGTAAAACAAAATAAAAGCAGAAAGTATCATATCATTTTCTGGAAATGCTTTCCTTCAGATATTAGAAATGGGACACTTCAATTTCACCCTGAATAGAGTCTAAGCAAATTTAATACAAAGAGAATAAAAGAATCAAAAAGGAAAAAAGTGTATCAAAGATATAAACACAGGAAAAGAAGTAATAAAATGCCATCCTTTCCAAAAAACATGGTTATATAAATGGAAAACTCAAAAGAATATACAGGTAAAACTATCAAAATTGATAACTGATTTCAATAATCTTGCTGGATTCAAGGTCAATAAGCAAATTCAGTTGTATTTCTATATCCCAGTAGCAAAGTAGAAATGCAAATTTTTAAATGATATCATTTTTAAAAGACCAAAAATATCAACAACATAATATTATATATAACAAAAATGCGTAAGCCTTCTACAAAGTACAAAATAACAAGAGAAATGAAAGAATATCTAAATAAATGGAGGCATATTAGCAGATCATGAATGAGAAGACAATTTTCTTAGTGATCTCAACTGTATTCAAATTGATCAGGTTCAATGAAGTCTCGATAAACATCCTAAAATTTTTTTTATGAAAATTGACAAGCAATTTCTAAAATTCTTAGTTATAAGAAAGCCCAAGAATAGCCATCACAACACTGAAGAACAATAACAAAACTAAAAGACTTAAAGTAATGGATATCGAGCATTATTATTAATCAAAATAATTGAGAGACTATACTCTTGGCACAAGGATGGACAAAGTGACCTTTGGACCTGCACAGAGAGACCTAAAAGCCATCCAAAGATACATAGATACTTGATTTATGACAACAGTTGTACTACCAAGCTACAGGGGGAAAGCAGACATCAACAGAGGATACATAAATTAAAAGCATTCACCCTTGTTAAATATCAAGAAAAAGCAAGTCAAAGCCACAATGAAACAGCACAACATACACATACCATAAACATACCCACCAGAACAGCTCAAATGAAAAAGACTGACAATGCTAAACACCAGTGACAATGGGGAGGAACAACACTCATACAATGCTGGTAGGGGTGTATATTTTTTTCAACCATTTTGGAACACTACTCACAGTATTTGGCAATCTATATTAAACGTGAACTTAGATAAAATGTACCACCCAGCAATTCCACTCCTCAGTATTTTCGTTGTTGTTTAGTTGTTAAATCGTGTCTGACTAATTGCTACCCTATGAATTGATTATAGCCCACCAGGCTCCTCTGTTCATGGGGTTTCCCAGGCAAGAATAGTGGAGTGGGTTGCCATTTTCTTCTCCAGGGAATCTTCTTGACCCAGGAATCAAACCCATGTCTCCTGCTTGGCAGGTGGATTCTTTACCACTGAGCCACCTGGGAAGCCCACTCCTAGGTATACACCCATCATAAATCATATATAAATAAAAAGACAAGTGCAAAACTGTTCGTGGCAGCATTATTTAAATTTGCTAAACACCAGAATCAACCAAATGTCTATCAATAAGTAGAACTGAAACTGTGGCACAGTCACGCAACAAGCAATATAGAGCAATAATAGCGAACCATTGCTACACACAATGTCATAAATGACTCTCCATATATAAACTAAAGAAGTCAGACTCCATAGAGTCCATCTCTATAATTCCATTAACATAAAGTTAAAAAATAGGCATAGTAATCTTTGATAATACCAGTGCTACTTTTGAAGTGGGCTTCCCAGGTGGTGGTAGGGGTAAAGAATCTGTTTGCCAATGCAGGAGATGTAAGAGACGCAGGTTCGATCCCTGGGCCAGGAAGATCCCCTGGAGGAGGACATGGCAACCCACTCCAGTATTCTTGCCTGCAGAATCCCATGGACAGAGGAGCCTGGAGGGCTACAATCTATAAGGTCACAAAGAGTGGGGCATGACACATGCACATTTGAAATAGATAATGTTTAGGGATTGCATGGGAGGAGAGGCGCTTCTGAGGTCCTGGTAAGGAAGATTCTATTTCCTGATCTGTTTGGAGGTTACATGGGTGTGTTCACTTTACAATTTGAGCACATCAATTAAAAACTCATTTAAAAGCTAAAATGCATATATGGCTTTGGAGGCAGAAGATCCTAGGTTCAAATCCCAGCTCTGCCACTTCCTAGCTGTGTGACCTTGGTCAAATCACTTAACCTTTCTGAACCTCAGATTTCTCCCCTATAAACAGAGCTGAGTAATCATAACCCATGTCATACAGATACTATGCACATTAACTAAGATAAGATGCCAATATATTCCTAATAAATGGCAGTAATAGTTGTCATCAGCAATAGTAGTAATAATAGCATGCTTTTGTGTGGGGAAGGGTGGGATGGGAAAAGTTCTGGAAACCGCAAAGAAGCACTGCAAAGACCCTATGCTCAGTTTAACGTGCCTCCAATAGGGCTGGATCTCGAATTAATGCCCATCAGTGGCAGTGTCCATTGGTAATCCTTTTGTAATCCTTTTATACCCCCAACTTATATAATCAACATTCTTTGAAGCAATAAATTCCTGTCCTCTCTGTTGCTTCAGGAAGTTTAATTTGTCAAAGTCCACTGACAGTTCTTGTTAAGCTAGGCTCTCAACCTTCCTTCACTGGTCCTGTTTACTACAGGCCCCTGTTCTCACTGTTTGTTTTCGTCAGGTCATAGAATGTGTCTTGCAAACTTCTTTGCACAAAGCTCAGTGCCCAGCAGGGACCAGGGGCCTCCACCTACCTTCTTATCTGTCAAGTATTTCTTGTAAGCACAAAGGCCAAGGCAAATTTACTTGTGTGGCATTTCATGGCTTAATCACATATACAAATAGAAAGCATATGATAAGGCATATTTGTCGAGGGCTCAAGATCTAAAGCTGTAATACCAGGGCTTGATTTCTAATTCTGTCCCTTGTGAGTTGTGGAACCCTGGGCAAGTCACTTAATCTCAAGTTTTCTCAGCTGTAAAATGACAATAAACACAGTCCACAGGTCATAGGATTTCTATGAGAATTAAGTCAGTTAACCATACGGAGCCCTAAGAATATGGCCTGGCACATGAAATATGTTACAGAAGCGATAGTGGTACTATTGTAGGTCTGCAAGTTACCAGCAACTTAAAAATCTTTGAGTTAAAACAGCTCTAAAAGCGCTATACTTGAGATCCGCTGCTATTTATCAAAGGAGACTCTCCACGATGTGAGTAAAACTTCTGACAGTCCAGACCCCTCGTCTGTTCAGCCTCCCTATGCTCAGGGTAGCCCAGGCTCACAGATCTCCAGATGCGCCAGGCCACTGTGTCTCCCTGCCATCCACTCCTCCTCAAAGCCCAGGTCAACGCCGGCTCTTCCGCGGAGGTTTCCTTGATCCCACAAAGCAAAGGGTGCTCCTTCCCTCCTTCACACACCCATCTCTTAGGACATCAATCACACAAGACTGCAATACATTTTCATTTCCCCAAAGAGACTGTGATTTTCAAGGGTGTGACTACCCTGTCTTCATCCTCTACCTAAAATCCAGAATGGCACCTGGCAAGACATAGGGACCTAACAGAACTAACACTAAAGCACATTTAATTTCCACCTTAAAAAATCTGGGTACAGAGAGAAGAGTGGAATGGGAAATGCCAGTCACCCACAAAACAGGCACAGAAAATAAGCAAGATAAGGCTTCTCTGCTGACTCAGATGGTAAAGAATCTGCCTACAATGCAGGAGACCTGGGTTTGATCCCTGGGTTGGGAAGATCCTCCAGAGGAGGACATGGCAACCCATTCCAGTATTCCTGCCTGGAGAATCCCCACAGACAGAGGAGCCTGGCGGGCTCCAGTCCACGGGGTCACAAAGAGTCGGACACAACTGAGAGACTAACACTTTCAGTTTTCACTTTCTAAACTTTTTGAGTAATAAACCAACAAGAAATAATAGCTAACAAATGCACACGTTTATAACTTGAGAAGCTAGCATGAAAAGATGAGGTCATTCCGTGGGTAATCAGAAAATGAGCATGACTTCCTCCTGTCAACCCTCTTACCCTATATGGACCATGTAATTAAGTATAGTTGTAATTTAATCATGTTTACTGTTACTTCATGCTTACAACATTTCTCTCTCCCTTTCTTAAATGTGTGCAGATGATCCAGTTCCTGGGAGCATCCAAGAATAGAATTGAACAATGAAATGTTGAAAACAACCACAGCTTCTAAGGCCGTTAATCTGACACACACAATGATGGGCATTATCATCATTGTGCTGCGTGGTAATTAGGTAGAAATGGTAAATAGTTCTCTTAGACGTCGGTAATGAGCATTGCTCTTAAAGTGTCAAATTGAATATTTCTGGGGTCAGCTGCAGGAAGGCCTGTTCCTATAACAAAATGGTTCTCAATTGTCACTGCACATTAGAATAATCAAGGGACCGTCTGTAAATCCTGATACCCAGGGTCCTCACCTCAAACTGATTTAATCAGATTCCTTCGGGGTTGCACCAGGACATCAGTATTTTTTAATACTCCCCTGGTGATTACAATGTGCATTTGCACTTAAGAATTACAGTTGTAAACAAGAAAACACAAGGGAGTCAGAAGCTGGTTTTTTCCCTCTATTTTCCCACAGTGCTGGGAACAAGCCTCCATTGAAGGCTCAACAAGCAATCAATCAGTTACTATTAAGAACTTAGCAGTTGATTAATTAATAATCAATTGGTGTTCATTTTTCACAAGACTTTGCTATATTTGATTGTCCTTTACAAGATAACCAATAAATACAGGAAAATGACAATCATTACTCTTATCTCCTTCTTCCCAGCATCCTGTATGGAATCTAAAACATCCTGGCACTTAGGGACATGCTTTCAAATCAGCCTCAGACATTTATTTTTTTCAACTGTGGTAAAATACACAACACAAATTGTACCATCTCAACGATTTTTAAGTGCACAGCTCAGTGGCATTAAATGCATTCCCAATATTTTGCAACTGTTGCCACTGTCCATCTCTAGAACTCTTCTCATCTTCCCAAACTAAAACTCTGTACCCATTAAACCATAACTAAAACTCTGTACCCATTAAACAATAACTTAAACAATAACTCCTCCCAGCCCCTGGAAACCCATTCTACTTTATGTATCTAGGAATCTGACTCTCTAGGTACCTAAGATAAAGTGGAATAATAATATTTATTATTTTGAGGCTGACTTATTTCACTTAGTATATTGACTTCAAGGTTCATTAATATTGTAGCATGAAAAGGAAGGGTTTCCCCCCTCTCTCTTAAGGCTGAATAATAACTCATCACATGCATACACTTCATTCTGTTTATTTATTCATCCATCAATGGGCATTTGGATCATGTGAATATGCTGCTATGAATATGCATGTACAAGACTCTGGGCTTTTTATATATGGCTTTACATATCCAGCATGGCCAACATTCTTTGCCAGAGAATCTTACACCAGAGATGCAAAGGCGCTGGTATGGTGCGCAGAACTCCAAGATGGCCCCATGATCTCTATCCATCTGGTGTCATGCTCTTATGTAATTTGCTCCCTTTGAGTGGAGAGGGAATCTGGGACTTGCTCCTTACCAACAGAATATGGCAACTGTGATGGTAGGGTTGGCCAGTGTATGTTATGTGAGACTTCATCTTTTTACTCAACAGTAATAAGAGATTCTCCAGGTGGCCTGAAGTAGTTAGTGGCCTTGTTGGGAGATGGCCCCTAGTAGGACATATGTGACCAGGAACTGTGGGCAGACCTCACACCAGGAATTGAGAGCAGCCCTGGCTGACAGCCAGCAAGAAAATGGGCACCTCAGTCCTACCACCACAAGGCACTGAATTCTGTCAACAATCACTGGAGCTTAGAGAAGGACATCCTCCTTTCAGAGAAAGCTCTAAAAAGGGAACACAGCTGGTGGACACCTTGACTGCAGCCTTGTGAAACTCTGAGCAGATGACCTCATAGCCTTGACTCCTGACCCACAGAAATGCTAAGATAACAAATATGCATTGCTTTAAGCTGTTAAGTCTGTGATAACTTGTTATCCAACAATAGAAAACGAATACACCAGAGTTTCTCTGAGTTTCTAGTTCCAAGAAATATCAAGTAGTATCTTTCCCTGCTCACTTTTTACTTCTCTTTTTCTCACCTCATCTGGAGAGAAGAGACTAGAAGCTACTGATCTTTTCCTCCATATTTCTCAGAGTTTGATAAAAATTGGTGCCTGAAATTTACTAATTACAATGAATGTGTCATGACAAACAAATACTCCTGGAAGAATTACAAGGAAATCAGGAGTTCCTGATCATTCACACTTTAATATGAATTACATATAAGTTATCTCCTGGCCATTCCTGACCATAGATCTTGAAAAACAAAAACAAAAAACTCTGTCAAACAAGACTATGCTGAAAAATCTACAACTCAGCAATGCTTCCAAGGAAAGTTGGCATGGAGGGGAGCAGACAAATTATCTTAAAATAAGACTTTAAAAAAGAAAGAGGTTCAGTTAAAAGATAATTACAACAAATGTATCTTTCACATAGAAGGTACTTCCAGAGCCTAAAAACTTTTCCTTGGCTTTAGATTTTTTTTCCTCCTTCTTGAGAATTCAACTGCAGTTTAAAATGCTAGAAAAAGTCAGCAATAAGAGGTAAGCTGCTCAGACTTTGCAGCTCTGGAAACTGACTGCACTGGTAGAAGTCAGCGGTGATGTCTCCCTCTGATTGGACAGGCTAGGAGAAAAGGCCACTGTCTTCTCATTCACACTATTTCTGCCACACTCTCTCCTGGCACTCTAGCAAGGAAATGGGCAGTGTCTGGAATGGCATGAAATGTGTGTGAAGGAAAAAATGGGTCAGGAAAGAGTAACTCCTTTCAGAAGACACTTAAAAGTCCTAAGTGAGGAGGGCTGCAGACTCTGCCCAGCCCCCCAGGATAGTCATTCAAAGCCAACCCTCCTATCTATTTACAACAGCCAGGACATGGAAGCAACCCAAATGTCCATTAACAGAGGAATGGATAAAGAAGATGTGGTACATATACACCATAGAATATTACTCAGCCATCAAAAAGAATGAAATGATGCCATTTACAGCACCATGGATGGACCTAGAAATGATCATACTAAGCCGGACAGAGAAAGACAAACACCAAATTATATCACTTACATGTGAAATCTAATCGTACAAATGAACATACAAAACCAAAATCGAGTCACAGATACAGAAAACAAACATGGTTACCAGGGGGAAAGGTGGGGAAGGAGAGAGAAATTGGGAGATTGGGACAGACATATACACACTACTAGACATAAAAGGATACGAATAAGGACCTGATGTATAACACAGGAACTCTGCTTAACACCCTGCAGTGACTATGGCCTCCCCTCACAGCTCACACTGTAAAGACTTTGTCTGCAATGCGGGAGATATGGGTTTGATGCCTGGGTCAGGAAGATACCCTAGAGAAAGAAATGGTTACCCACTCCAGTCTTCTTGCCTGGAGAACTCCATGGACAGAGGAGTCTGTCAGATTACAGTCCATGGAGTTGCAGAGTCAGACACGACTGAGCAACGACCACTTTCACTTTTTCAATGATTTATATGGGAAATGAATCTAAAAAAGAGTGGATATATGTATAACGGATTCACTTTGCTGCACAGCAGAAACGAACACATTTTAAATCAACTATACACCAAGAAAAATGAAAACAACAACAACAACAAAGCCAGCCCTGCTAAATTCACCTGAAGTAACTTATTTAGAGGCAAGCAGATCCACAAACTGCTATAAATATCCTATAAATTAAAAAGAGAGCAGGCAAAATATCATGAGTGCAGGTTTCAGAGTTGTTCTGATTAAGTGGCAGCTGTCCTGGCATCTAGGTGAGGGTTACTCGGCTTCAGGAACTACTGAAGACCAACATGGGCTAGTTACTTATGCTTGGTAAGCCTCATACAATAACACTCACCCAACAGGCCTGCCTGGACTATATTAGGTACTAGAAATTGGTACTTATGGCCACTGATACTAGTCTAATGATGATAGTGGAAGAAAATTAGGAGCAAACAAAATAAACATCTAAGTGAAAGAAATGAGGGAGAGAAGACAAAAAGAACTGAAGAAAGAAAAGAACAAAATTAAAGAATTCAATACCCAGTAAACATCTGTTGAACTGAATGTGTTCATCTGAAGACATAAAGGGAATTATCCAGCCAAGGATACTGGGTCAAAAACAGCTGTGGGTTTTGCATAATATAAAAATATCATAGAACTTGCTATAACTCAGGAATGTCAAACGACAGGCGAGGGCAAGGGGGCTCTGAGTTAGCTCCGTACTTACAAAAAGTGCTTAGACTTTTGATTCTTCACAATGATTAGTCCTCGAGTCCTGAATGTGTTCCTGAGGCTTAATTAAACATTTTCCCTAACATCTAGCGACTGATAGACTGGGAGATGTGAGGATAAAGTGACCATAAACCAAGCTGAAGGTAATTTGAGAGGTTGACAGACGACTCAGTGGGGTGCAGGGGGAGAAGAGCCCAGGCCCTTTGGCTTCTAGAGAGAAGGAAGAAAAGGCAGGGTAGGAAGTGACCGGGGCTGGGTGCTGAAGTTGAACAGCACTCCCCACCCCCTCCCCCACCACTGCCCACCCCCAAGGAGAGCCGTTCACTCTGCAGGCTTCACGCAGTGGTGGAAAACACAACTTTCTCCACCAGGCAGACTCGCATTGGCAACTTGGTTCAGCAGATGACCTTGAGCAAGCTGCTGAGTGCCTCTGTTTGGTCCAAGGTTAAAGTTAACACCTACCTCATCAGGTGAGTCTCCAGTCTCCATGAGATAATGAACAGGAAACTACAGACCTCTAGCAGTTAGCCAAACACTTGGTCTTCTCACCCCATTCCTGAGTAGCCAGCTCTGACCTGGATGTCTAAATGTACATTATTGCTATTAAACATAACCTTCTGATTTCAAGCATTCTGAAAACTCTTAGCAGACACAAAATCCAGATCCCTTCACCCACAGCTTCAAGGACATCATATCACCTCACAACTGGAGCTTTCTCTTTTACCTTCCCCTGTATTTACTGAGAGCTTCTCTTTTTTGTTGTTGTTTTGTTTTTTTGGTTGTCTGAAGACAAACGTTAAGACAATAGTCACAAGCATATGCATGAATGTTGTTAACTGTCTAACTGATAATTAGGAGTCTGTACATACACTCTTAAAAATTCTCAATAATCTATCTATGTAAAATGTAAATAAAGACCCTCTCAAAACAGCAACATCCAAGTCACTACCTCCTGGAAGGAAAAAAAGGTTTGTTTCCCTTCCACACTCAGTAAAAATTTCCTCCGCTGAAAACTGATAACACAGGGCATCACTTTCTCAAAGCACAGTTTTCAGGAAGAAATAACAATAGCAGGGAGCTGTTTGCAACCATACCAAAAAAAAAACCTTAGAAATGTATCTATTTGGTGGCTCAGAGGGTAAAGCCTCTGCCTGGAATGAGGGAGACCCGGGTTCCATCTGAGGGTCAGGAAGATCAACTGGAGAAGGAAATGGCAACCCACTCCAGTATTCTTGCCTGGAGAATCCCATGGACAGAGGATCCTGGTAGGCTACACTGTTTCCACTGTTTCCCCATCTATTTGCCATGAAGTGATGGGACCGGATGCCATGACCTTAGTTTTCTGAATGTTGAGTTTTAAGCCAACTGTTTCACTCTCCTCTTTCACTTTCATCAAGAGGCTATTTTAGTTTCTCTTCACTCTCTGCCATAAGGGTGGTGTCTGCATATCTGAGGTTATTAATATTTCTCCCGGCAATCTTGATTCCAGCCTGTGCTTCTTCCAGCCCAGCGTTTCTCATGATGTACTCTGCATTTAAGTTAAATAAGCAGGGTGACAATATACAACCTTGACGTACTCCTTTTCATATTTGGAACCAGGCTGTTGTTCCATGTCCGGTTCTAACTGTTGCTTCCTGACCTGCATACAGGTTTCTCAAGAGGCAGGTCAGGTGGTCTGGTATTCCCATCTCTTGAAGAATTTTCCATAGTTTATTGTGATCCACACAGTCAAAGGCTTTGGCATAGTCAATAAAACAGAAATAGATGTTTTTCTGGAACTCTCTTGCTTTTTCGATGATCCAGCAGATGTTGGCAACTTGATCTCTGGTTCCTCTGCCTTTTCTAAAATCAGCTTGAACATCTGGAAGTTCACGGTTCATGTATTGCTGAAGCCTGGCTTGGAGAATTTTGAGCATTACTTTACTAGTGTGTGAGATGAGTGCAATTTTGTGGTAGTTTGAGCATTCTTCGGCATTGCCTTTCTTTGGGACTGGGATGAAAACTGACCTTTTCCAGTCCTGTGGTCACTGCTGAGTTTTCCAAAGTTGCTGGCATATTGAGTGCAGCATTTTCACAGCATCATCTTTCAGGATTTGAAATAGCTCAACTGGAATTCCATCACCTCCACTAGCTTTGTTCGTAGTGATGCTTTCTAAGGCCCACTTGACTTCACATTCCAGGATGTCTGGCTCTAGGTGAGTGATCACACCATCGTGATTATCTGGGTCATGAAGATCTTTTTTGTACAGTTCTGTGTATTCTTGCCACCTCTTCTTAATATCTTCTGCTTCTGTTAGGTCCATACCATTTCTGTCCTTTATCAAATCCATCTTTGCATGAAATATTCCCTTGGTATCTCTAATTTTTTTGAAGAGATCTATTTTTCCCGTTCTGTTGTTTTCCTCTATTTCTTTGCATTGATCGCTGAGGAAGGCTTTCTTACCTCTCCTTGCTGTTCTTTGGAACTCTACATTCTATAAATATGTATAGAAAATGTTCTTTTCCAGATTATTTTCCAGTTGAGGTTATTATGAGATATTGAATATAGTTCTGTGCTACACAGTCAGTCTTTGCTCTGAACAGACTTTTTAAAAAATATTTATTTATTTGGCTGCATCAGGTCTTAGCTGCAGCATATGGGATCTAGTTCCCTGTCCAGGGATCGAACCTGGGCCCCCTGCTTTGGGAGCACAGAGTCTTAGCCACTAGATCACCAAGGAAGTCCCTCGAATAGATAGCTCATTTCTTGGTTTTGAATCCTACTTCCAATAGTAAAAGCTGTGTAACCTCAGGCAATTATTTAATTTTGTATGCCTCAGTTTCTTCATATATAAAATGGCATGTAATAATCATACCTACTATGATTGTGACAATAATAATACACATCTCATACTTTTACTTTGAGGATTAAATAATTCCATGTTGTGAAGCACTCAGAGTGGTGTCTGGCATATCATTAGTGATGTATAAATGTTATTACTGTAATCATGATCATTCCATGGAAACACTTTCGCTCAGTAGAAGAGCTGCATTTTTACAAGGTGGATTGAAATGTTCAGCACTGCTTTAGAAATGAAGAACAAATGATAACAAACATACTCTTCCTTGCTGTTTTTCCGTATCTTGTTTAAAAGGGTGACTCACGCACATGTTCCACTTTTACCTATTCTGCTCCCTGGGTGGGAGTGACAAATGAGACTAATTGTCCTTCCGAACACTAGAGTCAACATCTGAAGTCAAACAGCAAGTCTGTTTTATCTTTCCTTTTCAAAGAAGAACAATCGTTTCAAATGATAGTTTAAGCGTTCTTGGTGAAAGGCAGGCATACCAGCAACTTGCCAGATGTCTCTGATTAATCTGCCTGTGTTCCACCAGACGTTCTGCATGAGCTTGTAATTTTGTTCTGCCGGTGCTGAAGTTTGCTAAACCACGTCTACATAGACAGAAAATTTAATTTCAGTAAAAGGTCTGACCTCTGGAGACACGGTTGTCTTGGTGTTCGAGGCAGGTCAAACACGGACAGAAATGCGATCTGAGCTCTTTCTTGCCCACCTTTGCCCGTGATACTCAGTTCTCAGCCTTGAGAAGCTCATTTTGGAACCCATTCATGCCTCTCCAGATATATCACAGCCTGTATCACCAGATCAAAACCATTCTCTGCGTCCTTTTCACACAGGCCTGAGCTCTGAGGCTGCAGCACCTGGTGAATATTAATGAAACGGATAAGCTCTGCTCAACTCTGCTTGGAAGAAGCCAGGAAGCACCACTGTCCTTCCTACCAGTGAATAGGGTGTGTCAAATAGAGCAGACTGGTGCCCAAACTAACCTGACTGTGGGTTGCTTTAAGAACACTTGTGTAAGCACATAGGGTTGGGGACCCCCAGGAGAAGAGAACCAGCTATCACTTTGTTGACATAAGAGAAGCCATTTTAAGCCTTAAACCATTTTGTGACCTAAGCCTGGTCCCAATCCTTGCTCTCCATCGGGCCAGAATATAACTTAACCATATTGGAGACAATAAATCAGTTGTAAAGATTCCCAGGTTCTATTTCAAAAAGATCAGACTGAAACACATTCTTGAACTATTTTGCAGGATCCAAAATTCCCTTGAGTCTCAACCACCAGACTAACTGGAACCTAAGGAATGATGATGTTGACCTTTGCTGACCTTTGTTGATTTTAATCAGCGAGGGCCAGGATTCTCTCAGTCTTTGCTCCAACTCTATGCCGAATGTGCCTCTGTTCCAGGCCCTCCATGAATAGGCACACACTGCTCAAGTCTGTTCATAAATACGCATGCACCCTTAGGTTAAAACTTGCGCAGTTTTGCTGTTAGGGACCTACTGCTTTGAGAAATATCCCTGGTGTTCTCTTTACTGCTCAAGTAATAAATCCTTTCTTCTCCCACTCTTTGGCTTGGTAGTGTCTTTGAGCTTGACATCCAGCAAGAGGCAAATCCAAAAAAGTAACACCAGGCTTTTGGAGAGAAAGAACTAATTTCAAAGTCAAGAATCTTGGGTTCTAATCTCAGCTCTGCCACTTACCATGGCCTATTCTGAAACTCCCCTGCACCTGTTTCCTCACTTCTCCAGTAGAGGAGAAGCGTGAAACAACCTCTAAGGTTCTTCCAGCTCTAAACCTTCTTTAGTTATCATAATAAATTTAAATCAGAGATCAGAGTATTTGATATACTGTAATGCTCTGACTCATCATGATTTATGATAGTTCAGTAAGGCTGAGGGCCTATAAAATGGGCTACGTGCCCACACGGCTGTATGCTTCTGACAATCTCAAATGGTCAGTGGGCACACAGCTACATCCCTATGAAAGACTATGATTGATTGCAGGTTCATGCAATTGAAGACGACATGGTGTCCACCCCAATTCAACCAGCTCATTCTCATTTTCTATGACTCTGTCCTGATACTGAACGCAGGTCTTCTCTTGTCTATAAAGTTCTAGATAGCAGTTATAGTCGAAACTACATCATCTGGAACTGCAGTATCCGATACAGTGGTCATTAGACCCATGTGGCTATCTAATTTTAAAATAAGTTGAAACTAAAAATTCAATTCCTCAGGGCACTGGCCACATGTCTAGGGCTCAACAGCCACATTCATGCTACTGGCTACTATATCGGGCAACACAGGTTACAGGACGTTTCCATCACTGCAGAAAATTCTCTGGGACAGCACTGGGTTATTCTAGAACCTGATCTTAAAAAGTGGCCCTTTGAATTTTGCAAGAGACAAATTCCAGGAGTTTTCCAATACCACTATAGCATACAAGTTCCTCCAAATAAAGCAGGGAGGTGTAACTATACCATTTAAGCTACCCCTTCAGACCCTACAAGTACACAGACATGACATGAGTGGGCTGCCTGGCAATTGCTTAGGTTCACCTGCCATTTATAGTACATTTGAGCCCAGGGGCCTCAGCAAACTCACAGACTGTGGTGACATGGGTTTGAGAGCCTCTCATGAATTCCTGAATCTGAACCTTCAGGTTCCACATGTGTCATTTCCCTCGGATGTTGTTCTCCGGTTTCTCTCAGTACTTCCTATCTCTCTCATGCTGTTGACTGCAGGAGGGCTCAGTGTCTCCCCTCACTTTCTTGCTCACTGTTAAGTACTCATCAGAGACTGCCTTTTTGACAAAAAGACAAATTAGACACCCGGATGGCTTTCAGATTGAGGGTGTAGAGGGGGGCCTGATCCAAAATGTAGTTGGCACATATTAGCAAAGACAAGTTTAGTCATGAACTCAGCCAGAAAACTTTATAAAGTTCAACAAATAAGTCATGAGAACCTAAAAATACCAGGTTGGCCAAAAGTTAGTTTGGGTTTTTCTGAATTGTCTTACAGAAAAACTCAAGTGAACTTTTTGGCCAACCCAATAAATGAAGGCACTATTTTGACTGATATCTGAAAACTCTCTAATGTCTAATAGGAATTGCTTGGAAAAGTAGCCAAACCAATGGATACTGTCCATAATCACTGTATCAGTGAATGGCAATCCCATCTTTTCTAACTTTTAGAAAGTTATTTCTTACAAAATTTATGAATTAAAATATTCAAACTTTACTTAAAGCCTTTCTCTCAAGCTGGAACTACTGGAAAATGGAAAGTGAATTGTCATACTGAGAACCTTCCAAAAACTGGAACACTTTAAATCTCTGAATTGGTGATGTTAGCTATCTGTGTTTAGACCATTATTCCAGACTTAAGGGGAAAGGCTCTTTGGAAGGGAAAATTGAGGCATAAATGTCTGCAAGGGGAAATAAAACAAAAATCAGTCAACGAAAAAGAGTAGCTCCCATATTCTAATTAATTTTTCAATTTAGAACCAAAAGGCTCTATGAAAGCATAAAGGGATTATGAAGACATAGAGGATTTAATGTGGTCTCTTTAGAACTTAATCATTACAGAATCAATTATCCTGTTTCTTCATCGTGTCCCCAGTGCAAGCTTGTATTTACTGGGCTTGCCTTTAAGATGTTTGAGGGGAATCATTGCTCATCCTTACTCAAGGGCTAAAAGGTCTTTCCTCTTCTGTGTCCCATTCACTACAGAGGTGGTTTGGCCCAACAATGAACTGTGCCTAGCTGCTGATTTCCTTTATCTTGTTATACTAGAGCTTATAAAAATAAAGAGGAATGCATTTATCTTGAATGGTTTTGTTACCTAACACCAGAAGTATGACTCAAATGGATGTAAATCTTTGGAACAAAGTAATTGAAAATAATCTTCCTTCATGAGGTGAAATCTGGTGGGATATGTAGGAAGATGGTCAAAGAAGTTGAATTGCTATTACATTCTCTCACACTTCTAGATATACGAGCACATTGCTATCTGAAAGAATTTTTGTGGGTAAATAATATACTGTGTTTATGTATAGTATACATGCATGATATATTGTGCTTATGTAAGGTACACATACATGTATAATGTATATCTTACACAAGCACAATATACCATTTACCAACAAAAATTATTTATACTATACATAAGCACAATATATTAATTACCAACAGAAATTCTTCCAGATAGCAATGGGCTTGTATATACAGTAAAGTTTGCCGGGAGAAATATCAACAACCTCAGATAAGCAGATGATACCACTCTAATGACAGAAAGCAAGGAGGAACTAAAGAGACTCTTGAAAGAGGAGAGTGAAAAGCTGGCTTAAAACTCAACATTCAAAAAACTAAGATCATGGCATCCAGTCCCATCACTTCATGGCAAATAGAAGGGGAAATGTGGAAGCAGGGACAGATTTTATTTTCTTAAGCTCCAAAATCACTGCAGATTATGTCTGCAGCCATGAAATTAAAAGATGCTTGCTCCTTAAAAGGAAAGCTATGACAAACCTAGACAGAATAATAAAAAGCAGAGACATCACTTTGCCGACAAAGGTTCATATAGTCAAAGCTATGGTTTTTCCAGTAGTCAGGTGCAGATGTGAGAGTTGGACCCTAAAGGTTGAGTGCTGAAGAACTGATGCTTTCAAACTGCGGTGCTGGAGAAGACTCTTGGCAGTCTCCTGGACAGCAAGGAGATCAAACCAACCAATCCTAAAGGAAATCAACTCTGAATATTCATTAGAAGGACGGCTGCTGAAGCTGAAGCCCCAATACTTTATCCACCTGATGCAAAGAGCCGATTCATTAGAAAAGACCTCAATGCTGGGAAAGACTGAGGGCATGAGGAGAAGTGGACAACAGAGGATGCAGATGGTTGGATAGCATCACTGACTCAATGGGCATGAGTTTAAGCCAACTCCAGGAGACAGTGAAGGACAGGAAGGCCATTGTACTGCAGTCCATGGGGTCACAAAGAGTTGGACACAACTTAGTGATTCAACAACAACAAACACTATACAGTAATATAATGTATGTGTGCATGCTCAGCCTAAGTCATGTTGGACTCTTTGCAACCCCATGGACTGAAGCCCATCAGGCTCCTCTGTACATGGGATTTCTGAGGCAAGAATACTGGAGTGGGTTTCCATTTCCCCCTCCAGGGGATCTTCCTGGCTCAGGGATTGAACCCAAGTCTCTTGTGTCTCCTGCATTGGCAGGCAGATTCTTTACCACAAAGCCACACGGGAAGCCCCTATATAATGCATAATATATGATAATTATTATGTACATATATACCTTATACATCAAAAGAGAATACTATGATGTTCAATTGAAAAACAAGTATACGTTTGTAAGCAGCATTTATAATTTCTGAATTCATATCATTAAAAATAAATAATTATTATGTTTGCAATGGGAATAGATAAGACTTTTCTAAACCAACTAGTAAATAAACTCTTGGCTTAAAAAAAAAAACTCTTCTAAACTCCAATATTAAACAGATTCTTTCAGCCACACAATATTATGATTAATACTCCAGCATGACTTGTTTCCTTAACAAATATTTATTGATCATTCACTATGTCCCAAGCACTGTCAACAAACTGATGAATTAAACCTTCCTTTATAATCCTGTTGTCAAAATTAATCACTTATTTGTGTAAGTCAGATGTTTTATCTTGATTTATATTACTTATATGTGAATAAATTAAAAGTTGTTTTCATTTCACAAATCTTGCATTTTGAAAGAGGGATCCAGTCTCAGACAAGACAATCAAGGCAAAATATCTAATTTCAACTAAGAAATTTTACTCACTTAAAAACAGTGCAGAAAGGAGACCCTAATTCATGATGTTTCTAGTCAATCTCTCCTGGTTAGGAAATTCAATCTTTAGCCAGAAAAAGATACACACACACACACACACACACACACGAGAAGACTGTGGTAAATAATCACATTTCTTTTAAAGATCCTTAATTTTAAAATTACTTCTAGCTTGTAATTGTTGCCCATGCCTGAAATGCTCCACCTGGTCTATGTTCCTTTTTCTCCTTTGGGTCTCAGTTCAAGGTCACCTCCTCTGCCAGGCCTCTGTGACAATCCTAATTCTGTTGCCTCCTTACCCTTCTCGCCCCCAACCCCAGATACTACCCACTATGCTGTCTGTTTCATCATATAATTTGTCTTAATTAACAATTACACAGTGTTTACTTGTTTCTATGTATACCATCCCCGCATGAGAGAGGCTCTGTGTCTATTTATTCACTAATATATACTTAGCATCTAACACAGAGGCTGGCAGAGGGCAGTGCTCAAGTGAAACTGTGGGATGAATGAATGAATTCATCCCCCTTAGAGGTACCAGCTTATCCCTTTTTCATGACGCTTACAGACTAAAGTGCTAAGAAGTGACTTTTGCTATACATATTCTCAACAATGTGTGATTTGTGTACACCGTTAAGTCCACTTCTATAGGCAGAGAGAAGGGTAGACTTCCTAAAACTACCTTTTCACTCCCTTAGGGTTTTCAAGATCAGGGAAGTGACTTTTGTAAGCTCAGATCCACGGTTATACAAATCACGAATCAAAGTCCAGGTATAGCACAAGTTCTGCTTTCAAGAGAAGTCCTGATTCAAGGGAGGCTCTGTTGCAAAACAAACCACTTCCTCAGCCCCTCTATCCAAAATCTGAAAAGGTTCATACACTCTTGTCCACCGAGGAGACTCAGTAAATAGCACTCTAACATTTCATCATGTGAACGCCATAGGAGCCAAAAGGCTGGGGGAACGTCTTACCTGGAGTCCTTTCTGACTCTTGCTTTCTCAAAGGAAAATTCGGGGGGTTTGTTGAGGTCATAGGTTCGGGTGGTCGGCTCGGCGGACACTCCAGCCTTCGCTCCCCTCCTGCTGTGGAGGGAGACCAGTCCCGAGGTCTTCCGCTGAACCTCAAGAGGCACTTTGTCCGGGGACGCCCGGGGCAGGCTTCCTCCCTGCAGGTGCACCACGTCCTGAAGCTTGTTCAGCTGGATGCACTTGCTCTGCAGCTCCTCGGTCAGCTCGGCGATGGCCACAGTCTGTTTGGACAGCTGCTCCCGCAACTCCTTCAGGTGGTACTCCCGCTCCTGGATCTCAGCATCCTTCCTCCTCAGCTCCCTTTCCAGCTCTGTCACCCTGCTCCGGAGGGCGCTGGCAGTGAGGTTCCCGGGCTGCCCATCTGGATTCTTGGAGTGTTTGGGTTTCACCGAACCATTTCCCATTTTGCTCAAGGACCTGAGAGAGGGCACAGAATCGGAGGTTACCTCGTGCAGTTTCCGGCTTCCCGGGTGGCGCTAGTGGTAAAGAACCCGCCTGCCAATGCAGGAAATGTTAAAGAGATAAGGGTTCGATCCCTGGGTCGGGAAGATCTCCTGGAGGACAGCATGGCAACCCACTCCAGAATTCTTGCCTGGAGACAGAGGAGCCTGGCAGGTTATGGTCCACAGGGTCACAAAGAGTCAGACACGCCTGAAGCAACTTAGCACACACGCATGCCGTGAAGTTTCCCTTTCCAGCGGCCTCCGCTGCTCCTGTCGTTCTACTCTGTTTCATAAATGGAAACACAGCACTCATGGCTGTTCCATAAGCAATAAATTCCCGACCCTTCCAGAAGGAAAGCCATGGATTGCTTTCATCGGTTCCTCCATGAGGAGGGGCTGGCGCGTGGGTTCCTTCTCTCCCATCCCATTGCCGGCAAAAACATCACACCTAAGCATTTTGCACACATGGCCTGCGTTACCTGCTGTTCTCTTTGGTTGTTCTCTCCCGACAGCTGTCAAAAGCATCAGGACAGAACCGCCATTCGGATGTCAGCATGGCCAAGACAGAAAGCCAAGGAGCAACGACGGCAGCAGAGGCTTGTTAATGTCACAAAGCTCCCAGCTCCCTGAGCAGCTCCACTGAGAAAGCTTCCCCTGATTTAGAAAACAACACATCTGCATTCCTCGGGGTGGGAGGAGGCAGAGCTGGGGTTGCCTTATTAGCACATTTCTCCAGCCCTAGGTGCCTATTAAGTTTGGCTTTTCTTTCTTTTTTTTTTAATTTTTCTTTTTTTAAATTTATTTTAATTGGAGGTTAATTACTTTACAACATTGTGGTGGTTTTTGCCATACATTCACATGAATCAGCCATGGGTGCACATGTGTTCCCCATCCTGACCCTCCCTCCCCATCCCATCCCTCAGGGTCATCCCAGTGCACCAGCCCTGAGCACCCTGTCTCATGCATCGAACCTAAGTTTGGCTTTTCTGACAATGCTCGCCTTTACAAACATGTGGATGGCAGTCCGTGCATGAGCGCCTGCATGCTAAGTCGCTTCAGTCGGGTCCGACTCTTTACAACCCCATGGACTATAGTCCGCCAGCTTCCTCTGTCCAGAGGATTCTCCAGGCAAGAATATTGGAGTGGGTTGCCATGCCCTCCTCCAGGCGATCTTCCTTACCCAGGGATCGAACCTGTGTCTCTCACATCTCCTGGATTAGCAGGTGGCCTCTTTACCACGAAGGCCACCCAGGAAGCTGCCGGACGGCAGTTACCAGAAGGTAAAAACAAGGATGGGGGTTCTTTGATATTCTTTACTTTATATCCCAAAACCAAGATTGTCCCAAAAAATGACAACCTATGGTCCAATGCTCTATTATTTTCCTGAAAAGAATATCCTCAGTGTAGGCCCCAAAGCAGTCAGTTACTCCTCCAGTAAGTCTCAGGAGGTAAAATGCAGATTGGGGAATGTGAGGCAAGATTTTAGTTAATTCAAAAACGTTTCCTTTTGGTTCAATAGCTATGTATTTGTTTTAACATTCATTACAAATTATAAATAATTGGCACCAGAAAAACTTGAGGGTTAGTTAGGTATTTAGCTTTTCTGAGTCAATTCAATGAAAACAGAAAAGAAATCATCTGCGGTTAATAAACACATATGAGCAAAATCAAAAAAGAGAACCCAAAAGACTGAAGACTGGAAAATACTGCTTTGATTAAGTATCATAAGGTTTAAGTCTTTTTAGGCTAGCTATTGAAATTCCGTACTTTTGTGTGTGTGATTTTTGACAGCCATCACCCAAGAAACTTGTAAACTAAATTTGAATGATGCTCATTATCTAATATATGAAGAGAACGATGGAATTTTGAAGTTATAAATCCCACATATTCTTTCCTCACTCTCTCTCTGTCTCCAAGTTTCAAGCTCAGAAATGAAATGCTTAGACTGATTTCTCTGGCTCTACCAGAATCATTGTGACCTCTAAGACAAAGACAACAAAGACAAAGAACACACAGCCTCTGAGTTTCAAACAGATGCATCCCAGTAGCTAAGGCAGGTCACCTAAGATAGATGGTAGAAACAGAAAATAAATATACTTATAAAAGCAATCTTTCAATACCCAGACATTCTTCATAGAACTCAGGTTCAAAATAGGCATTAATAAACATCAGCCTCTAGAGAATTGTCTTAATATGTTGCAGAGATGTGGCAGGTTTAACCTTTAAGCTTCTGTTGACTTGGCAGCATTTACTGTTCTTATATATTAGGAATATATAAAAAGGTTAAGGAGACTAGAATTCAAAGATGTGGCCCTGGACACCAAGGTAACCTGAATAAGCAATTAAGAAGATGTTAGATTGGGACTTGAGAATAAACTTGAATGAGATTCCGAATGACAAGCATAAGAAGGGTACCCCCAGAGGGACCTTAAATTAATGTGTGCACAAGTTTTTATCATGCAGCAGTGAAATATTTTCTAGAAGTGCTTTTCTGGTTCATGGACAAGCATTTCTAATCCAAGGCAGGATAAAGGGAGAAGAATGGGTGGGGGGAAAGAAATCATCTTATAAAGAACAAAAGTAAGCACAAAAACTTTTAAATCTAATATTAAACTAAACTAACAACTCATTCTTTATTTATAGAAACAATTGCTTCCTAAGACCTAACTAAGTGTTATGTACTATACCAGGGGCACAGTCCCATGAATTGGAAGTCAAATTCGACACGAGAGAAGAGTTCTAGCATTCTAAATATGAAAAGGCTTAGAGGATCATTTTTGCTCTAGGTATGGTAGTCAAAACATTCTGTACCAATTCAATAATTTTGCAAACTCGAACCACAATTAGGTAAAGGCAGTTAAATCCTCCCAAAACACCAACTATTCTCTGATTTTTGTTTGCTTGTTTTTAAACTTTTTATTTTGTATTGGGGTGTGGTGGATTAACAAACAATGTTGTAATAGTTTCAAGTGAACAGCAAAGGGACTCAGCCCTACATATATTAATACATGTATCCATCCTCCCACAACTCCCCTCTCATCCAGACTGCCATATAACGCTGAGCAGAGATCCATATGCTATACAGTAGGTCCTTGTTGGTTATCCATTTTAAATATCCAGCTATTCTGTGGTTTTAAAGACATCAGTTTGCAAACTGAATAAATCTTTGGAACGGTTTAGAATTCCAAAGAGGGATGAAATGAAGTGAAATAACTAACCTATCTTCCAGGTCACTAATTTAAGATATGTTAGGAAGCTACCAAAGGACTCAATAAATACTAAGTCTGATTTCTTAGTTCACCTATTTCAATGTTGGTATCTCTCAAGCCAAAGCTTCGAATGTCTGGCTTCATAAAACCTAATTAGACTCACTTTGTTTCCTGTCTGTATCAGTCATTAAGAGAGAAAAACCATTTCGCAAATATGTATTACTAGTCACAGTTAAACCACAGGATGTTGTTCTATCTATCTAGCAACTATAGGTTCTTAGATCATTCTTATAATCAGAGAACAGTGTGTAAAGTAAGAAGAAATGACCCTGAGATAAAGATCAGGAATTTTTTCCTTCCGGCTTTATTGAAATACAATTGACATACAGCACTGTATAAATGTAAGGTTTACAGCATAATGATTCGATTTATACATATCACAAAATGATTACCACAATAATTTTAATGAACATCCATCATCTCACACAGATACAAAATTAAAGAAACAGAAAAAATTTTCCTTGTGATGAGAAATCTTGGGATTTCTTCTCTTAACGACTTTTCATATATAACGTATATAACATAGCAGTGCTAATTATATTTATCATATTGTGTATGACACCCCTAATACTTAATTATCTTACAACTGGATGTCTGTACCTTTTGACTGCCTGCATCCTACCCCCTCCCCACCTCTGGTAACCACAAATATGATCTCTTTATCTATGAGTTTGTTTGTTCGTTTTCAAAGTATAAGAAATAAGCAAGGAGACAAAGATCAGAACCTAACATAAGCAATGGAATCAAGCCAGCCAGGGTAAGAAAACAACCTGCCTTTTCCCAGCTGTGTAACCTTCTATAAATTACTTCAATTTCTCAATTTTCTAATCTAGAAAGCGGATATATTCATCTCATAGATTTATTATGAAGATTATGCTTGTAAGGTATCCTGTGCATTATCTGGCGTGTGGTGGTTTAGTCGCCAAGTCATGTCAGATTCTTGCAACCCCATGAACTGGAGCCTGCCAGGATCCTCTGTTCATGGGATTCTCAAGGCAAGGATACTGGAGTGGGTTGCCATTTCCGTCTCCAGGGGATCTTCCTCACCCAGGAATCGAACCCGGATCTCCAGTATTGCAGGCTGATTCTTTACCGACCGAGCTATGAGGGAAGCGCTCTCTGGTGTGTAGCAGGCACCAAGTAGCTTTCATAGGATGTGACTAGCAAGGCACTTGGTGACTCGGTGTGAGGAAATGTCCAGAGGGCATCATTACTGAATGGGAAAGAACTCTAGTAGACTGGATATCTTCCAGACAAGAGGGTTTTAAAGATGAAAATTATTGGGGTGAGAGAGAGGGGTGTGCTTACTCTGTCTGGATTAAGGAAAAAAGTCATTCTGGAACAAACATCCTGAGACACCCTCCCAGTGAAGAGAAGCCCCACAAAAAGATGGAGAATAGAAAGCTTCATGAACGTCCCAGCCCAGGTTCGAGGACTGCAGGGACTCCTCCTCTGCAATTCCTTCATGTAGCCTCTATCTATTTACACAGGTTGCACTGAAAACCTTAAACCAAAAGGGCCCACCTAAATATCTTTGAAGGCAACAACAGCAACAAAAAAACATAGTTCACTTTGAAGGAGATATTCTTCTGCAGTCAGGGACAGGAATGAAGAATATAATGAGCAGTGGCATTTAGGAAAAGAGAGGAAAACTATATAAAGTTATAAATTATTATTACATTAATTTAATTGTGATGGAGGAAATGCCATGCAGCAGAAGTAATTAGAAGAGACACAGGAAAAGGAAAACCAACTGTGGAGGCTCCTGCAGGCAGATTAACACCTGACGCCAATGTCGTAGGAATTAGCTTTTGTTGTCTGTTTTCCCTCCAGCTCTAAAGTGGTTTGAAGCCAAAATCTCCGCTCTGATCTAGATAGTATCTATGTTTCTCTCTACCCATCTGAATTCATATATATATATATATATATACATATATATATATATACACACACACACACACACATATATATATATCTGTAAATACAGGAGATGGCACAGTGCTCGGTAATGTTATTGAGTCAGAGTCCCAGAGTACGCACCTTCAATTAGTATTCATATGCCCTTGGCCATGATATTGGGCATGAGTGTGAATGATGGAAGAGATAGACAGACACATAGACAGATGGACAGATAAAATAATGCTGCATATCATTTACAGTCGTTAGAGGGTTAAATGAGATAAACCATGATAAGAATTTAGCACAGTGCTTGATATATAGTGAGTGTTTGATAAGCATTAAATATTACTATTGTTATTACTGTTAACATTATTCATCCAATAAAATAACTCATTTTAGTGGAAAAACTTATCAATCAACAAATATATACTAAAGCAACAAGACATTACAGGAGAACAAAGTCAGAGAGCTGGTACTACCAGACTTCAAGACTTACATAAAGCTGCAATAATCAAGAAAATTTATTGGTGAAAGCACAAACAAATAGATCAATGGTACAGAATAGAGAGCCCAGAAACAGACTGACAAAAATTTAGTCAACTGATCTTTTATAAAGGAACAAAGATAATTCAATGGGGAAAGAATAGTCTCTTTAAATAAATTGTATTGGAACAACTGGGAATCCATACACCAAAACAATGAATCTAGAAAAAGATTTATCTTCCACAAAAATTAGTTCAAAATGGATCAAAATCCTCAAAATCTGTGAAACACAAACTATAAAACTGCTAGTAGACAACAGCAAAAAATGGAAGTGATCTTGAGTTTAGTAATGACTTTTGAGATAAAACACCAAAAGCACAATTTATGATGGGGAAAACTGATAAGCTGGACTTGATTAAAATTAATAACTTCTGCTCTGCAAAAAAAAAAAAAGAAACAAAAAACCACAAACTAGGAGAAAGAATTTAGAAAACACATATCTAATAAAGAACTACTATCCAAAATACATGAGGAATTCTTAATATGCAACAACAGGGAAGCAAACAATCCATCTGGAAAATGGGCAAAAGATTTAAACAAACACACATCACCAAAGAAGATACACATGTAGCATATAAGGATACGAAACAATGCTCAATACCAAATATCATTAGAGAATCTCAAATTAAAACAATGAGAAACCCATGCCCCCTGGTATTTATCCAACCAACATGAAAATACAAGCCCTCACCAAAACCAGTACACAGATGTTTACAGCGGTTTTACTCATAGCTGCCAAAGCTTGCAAGCAATTAAATGTCCTTCAGTGGATGGATGAACAAGCTATGATGTATACAGACCATGGACTATTATTCCGTGGTGAAAAGTAATAACTATCAAGCCCTGAAAAGTCGTGGAGGAATTTTAAAGGTACATTGCAAAAGTGAAAGAAGCCAATCTGTAAAACCTGTATGATGTTAACTCTTGGATGACATTCTAGGAAAAGAAGAAATCTGGAGACATTAAAAAGAAGAGTGGTTTCCAGGAGACTGGAGAGAGGGAGACAGGAATGAATAGATGGAGTTCAGGGGAATTATTGGGCACTAAAGCTATTCTGTATGATATTGTTATGGTGGATACATGTCATTATATATTTGCCCAAGCCTACAGAACTGAACAACAAAAAGAGCGAACTCTAATATAAACTATGGACTTCAGTTAATAATTTTCCATATTTGCTCCTCAGCTACAAAAAAAATTTTTTTATCACACTGACTCAAGATGTTAAGAATAGGGAAGGGGAGGGAAGACTATGGAACCGCTCCATGTTTTTTACCTTATTTTTCTGTAAACCTAAAACTGCTCTAAAAAAAGAAATTCTATTAATTAAAAAAATAAAACATGTACTAGGAGTGAATGTAAGGAAGTTGATAGCATATTCAGGGACCAGGCTGAAATGTATGAATGATGAAGGAGAGTGATGAGAAGTAAAGTTGAAAAAGTAAGAAACCAGAATAAAATACTGAAAATTTTCACATGCCATTTATGGTATCTGGATTTTAGTGTAGGTCTAGCTTTTTTCAAGTAATACGGTCAGGTTTGTTCTTTAGAAAAATAAACAGATTTTCTGGCAATTAATATGAAACAGAGTGAAAAGAGCTTAGAGGAAAAAAGACAAAATCATAGGCTACTGCATCAATCCAAGTAAAAGGGGATGACAAAACATCAGAAAGAATGTCAACCCTATCCTAATATCTTGAACTCAAGAAAAAATGGACCATTTCCATGGTAGCCAAAAGAGAAAAACACTATCATGGAGTATTTGGCCAAAGATATGGCTAAAGGCAAAAACTCTGCAATTGCCTTCCTTTCAATAAATCACGAAAAGTAGAAAAGGTTCTTTTTCATGAAATGGGCAGGTTAGCCTGAAGTCACATGAATTATGCAGGCTTCTCCAGATAGTTTTTTAAGTAGATATGAAACCGATGCATCTGGTGTTACTCTTAACTTGTCTCACCAAATGTCTTTTAGAAAATAATTAAACATCACTGAGTATATAAACCCTGCTGCTCCTTCCTGAAGCAAACACAAAGAGCTGCCCTTGTGAGAAACAGCTCAATTTCATATCAATTACACAATTAAAAGCATCTGACCTTGTGACTATTAAGCTTGGGTTCAGTTTTGAATCTACTGCTTGTTTTCTTTGGCCTTGGCATCTTAAATTGGGGGGTTATTTTCTCTTGTCAGGCAGTCATATGAGCTTCTTATTGAGCCAAAGTTTCAGTTACTCCTGAGGCTATATCTTGCAGTGCCCCCCACCAGCCCACTCACCATGTAAACACCCCTTGGAATGTTTATAGTGAATTGTATAAATACGACATATCCCATATGTTGTGGCATCCCATTCATCTATTTTCGGGGTGCCACAGTCTCAGCTAAGTAGGTAAATACACAGAAATGCAATTTTATAGGTGTAGATCCAGAGATGGTAGCTGATGGAATTTGAGCAATGATAAGAAGAAGAATGGGCTTCCTAGGTGGCACTAGTGGTAAAGAACCTGCCTGCCAATGCAGGAGACAGAAGAGACACAGGTTCGATCCCTGGATGGGAAAGATCCCTTGGAGGATGGCATGGTGAACCCACTCCAGTATTTCTTGCCTGGAAAATCCCATGGACAGAGAGGACCATGGTGGGCTACAATCCATAGGGTCGCAAAAAGTCAGACACAACTGAAGCAACTTACTATATATACACGCACAAGAAGAAGAAGAAAGATTTAGAAGTTTCCATTGCAGCAACTGGGTAAGAGAGGATGTTATTAACCAAAATGAGGGGCAGATTTGAGGGATATGGCAGTGAAGGTGATTTTGGACAGTTTATGGAACCTGTGGAAACTTTAAGGTCAAGAAGTTCAGTAGATGGTAAGAAATGAGGAACTAGCAGCTCAAAAAGGGGAGCTGAAAATACTTAGCAATCATAAGTAGAGGCTGAAGCTGAAGAAGTAGATAAAGGTGCCGAAGAGATGGGCAATGAAAAGAGGAAGAATGTTGAGGTCTATATGGAGTATGAGAAGAAAACGAGACACGGTAAGAAGAAGCTATTGTGTTATGAAGAGGATGGGGAGGGATTAAGTGTAAAAGATGGTTGGAATAATACTGCAGGGACAGAATCTCTAAAATAAAAGTAGTATAAAGTTTTGGTTGCTCAGTCGTGTCCAACTCTTTGGGACCCATGGACTGCAGCCCACCAGGCTCCTCTGTCCATGGGATTCTCCAGGCAAGAACACGGGAGTGGGTAGCCATTCCCTTCTCCAGGGGGTCTTCCCAACCCAGGGATCAAATCCAGGTCCCCTATATTGCAAGCAGATTCTTTACTGTCTGGGCCACCAGGGAAGCATGTAGTAATTAAGTGGGTGCACACAAGACGGGAGTCAAAAAAAGATTCCAATGTTTTGATCTTGGCAGGCTGGGAGGAAGGCAGTACTATGAACTCATTCATTCATTAAAAACGAGTAGAGCACCATCTATGGGCTAGGCACTGCGACACTGACCACAGTCAAGAGAACAAGCATGCTACATGGGGAAGGAGATGAGTCCATATATACATTTGTTGAGTTTGTTGAAGTGCCTGTGGGTCATCAAGGTGGAAATGTCTAGCAGAGGGCAGAAAAGAAGGAAGGCCAAGGCAAAAGAATACTTGGTAGAAGTAAGAACTTAAGTCCCACAAGTATTAATAAATGCGATCACTAAGGGAAAAAGGAGAAAATGCCTCTGTTGTTATGTATGTACATTTAGATGGTACTTGTGAATGATATTTATAGGAGAAGAGGAGAAGGAGATGCAAATAAAGACAGAGAAGGAACAGTTGTACAATAAGAGATCCAGAAAGATAAGATAAAGCCATAAAGATAAGATTTCCAAGAAGTTAGCAGGCTGCAGTTGACAACCCACAGACCTATCACAGCAAATGAGATCAGAAGGAAATATACTGAATTTAGTCTTTCACAAAAGACCTGGGATAGAAACCAAATTACCAAGAACCCTGGAAAGAGCTGACACTGAGAGTAGGGACTTCAAGATGGTACCATGGTTCATGCAGTGGATTTTTAGAAAAGTGAAAACTTGAGAGTACCTGTAAGCCCGAAATAATGAACCAGTGAATACAGAGAAAATGAAAACAGAGGAGATGAGGACATAATTGATAGGGAAATAGCCTAGAGGAAGCAAGACAGTATGGGATCAAAAGACTTGGGCAGCATCCAGGCAACATATGCCTGCACTGGGAGGTGGATTAGCCCTCACTTGTAAGGATTTCAGAGGACTGAAATGCAGCATTTCAGGTAAAAGAGAAAGATCTCTCTGTACCATCCTTTTATGTCCTTTATTTTAGTTGTGCAATGCTCTGATGGGGAAGGTAGCCTCTATCTAATTCTACAAAGAGAATTCTCTACCATATGATCTCCTACCCTCCTGTGTAAAAACCCAAGCACTAGTACTGACCACAGCCGCTGTATGTGATGTGGGATGATCGCCTTCTCCAAGAGTTAAATAGAAACTTGCAAAGAAAAGAGACAATTCCTCAGGAACTGTTGGGGGAAGGGGAGCGCAGGCAGGTAGGTGTCTGCCGCTGGCTTCCTTCATAAAGAGGCCCCTGGGAACTTAGGCGACGAGATGAACAGAGCGTCATCCTTTCTACCTGTTCATTCTGCCTGCGTGGTTTCTTTGTATTTTCAGCCAGGGCCAACCGCTATGCATCTGTACCCTAGTTCTCAAACTGCTTTTTCTCTCATCTCCAAAGTGACAGATTCGTTTTTGTTCGCTCTTGTTTCTTCACCAGGAAAAACAGAGCGAAAAAAAAAATGTGAAAGCGACTCAAGGTGCCGAGAGTGACACAGGACACCCACACAAGTTTACAAGTCCTCGCCCAAGTCCTCGCCTCCCAGCCGCTCCCCGGAGCTTGGAGAAGCGGAGCCGGGAGCGCACATCCTGATGGCCTCGCCAAGCCCCCAGCCCCGGGCAGCAGTCTCGTCCGCCGCCCCGGGCTAAAGGCGTGAGAACCCGATGACTCCCTACCCGGGCTGAGCGCGCCCCTCCCTTCCCCAGCCGAGCTTCTGGAAATCCAGTAGCCTCCCTCTGCCTCCGGGAGCTCCCGGCCGGCTGCCGCCCCGGAGCCAACGCACCGCGTGCACACGTCCACACGCCAGCAGCCCAGGCGCGGGAGCCGCTGGGTGTGGAACCGAGGCGCACCGCGCGCCCAGCCGGCACCCGCGCGCACCCGGACCCTTGCCCCCGCGGCGTCCCCCGGCCGCCCGAGCCCCCCGCCCGTCAGCCTCACCAGACAGCCGGGTAACTTTCCAGGTGCGCAGCTGGTCCCCTCGGCGCCGCCGCCGCCCCTGCGTCTCGGCGTCCGCTCCCTCGCCACCCTGCCTCCCCAGCCGGGCGCGGGTCAGTGTAGCCAGCCCCGGCCGGGCGCGAGGCGCGGGGCGCGGGCCCGGGGCTGCCGGCGCCGCCACTCGGGCTACGTGGGAGCCGGGTGGCCGGCGAGCGCTCTGCGGGCAGGAGCTGCGGTGGCTCGGGTGCTGCCGCCTGGCTCCACCGCGGGGGCCGGTGCAGTGGAGACGCGCCGGGAGGGAGAGAGAGGGAGGGAGGGAGGGAGGAGAGGCGAGGAGGAGAAGGAGGGGGTGGGGGTCAGTCCTTCCCTGGAGGTGAGGTCACCCGCGCGCGCACCCGCACCGGCCCCAACCTTTACTCTCGAGACACGCCAGCAGCGACAGCCGCAGTGTGCACTTTATACCCATCCCCTCCAGAGTGGGGCAACTTAAGGAGGGAGATAACATCGCGGTTGTAAGCAAAAAAAAAAAAAAAAAAAAATTCATGTTATTATTATTTCTATTTCAAGTGTGTGGGACGAGGGGAGAGGAAAGTTCAGGGAGGTGTTCATCTTTTCCTTCTCCTCCCTCTCTCCTCCCCACCCCCGGCCCCATACCAGCCCCCCCAGCCCCATCCCCAGGTCTGTTTTCACTGCAAGCTGTCTCCCACCTCGCCTTTGCTCCCAGAGCGCAAACCGGCACACGTACCCTGGACGTGTTCTCCGCTATCACACGAGTACCCTTCTAGAAGACATGTGACCCGGGAGCAGACTGGCCACGCGCTCTTTCCCGGACTCTGGAGCCGTATAACTTGCCTGTAGTTTGCCGGTTCACATGATGCGGGGAGGGGGCAGCGGTTTGCACCGATTTTCCAGGGACCTTGGGAATCTGTAGGTCTCCTGGCAGGGAGCTCTCTTGATCACCCAAGCTGGTAATGCTCTCCCCGTCGCCTTTTGATTATATGTTTTATTTTGTTTTTTTTCCCCCTGAGGCTCACATTATGGTTTTCTAAATATATATATAACCCCCACCGCATTATTTGCTGTGCCCTGGAGTTGTGAGATCTCCCTGTAGCCTGTGCCCTTTGCTCCTGCCTCCAGAGGAATTTGACTGGTAAAATCCGAGGAAGACAACGGCAGTTTCTGTGCGCAGGAAAGGGAAGTCAGTGAGGGTCTATTCACTGCGCCTCTAGAGAATGCTGGAACCCAGCTCCCTTGGGTTTTAAACCACAGTGGGGGCAGTGGGACTCATGGAACACCGGTCTGCCCTAGGACGTACATAAACTTATAGAGAAACTGGGCCCACGTAAAATATGTTGAATAGGGCCGTTACATTCAAAGAAGGGAAGATGTAGTCCTGGTTTTTGTGTGTGTGTATGTGCCGCTAACTGGGGGAAAAAAAAAAATCAGCCAAAGTACAGAGTAATTTTTCAGGAACTTATGCCAGAGTCTTTCCATTTCACGCAGGTCCTCGAAATAGCCCAACTGGAGGACGTGGGGATGGAAAAGAATTCCACAGGAAAAAAGAAAATAATGAAGTCATTAAGTCACTGTAATAATGGCCATTTAAGTCAGTGGCCTGGATTTTTATGAACAGTTAAACGATAAAAGAGAAAATCAGAGATTTCCAAAGTCCTTACATTTAGTTTAGTTCTTGGGGGAGGTTGGGGAGGGGGGGCACTGTGGGTAGCTAGTTAATGGGTCTAAAAATTGGTGTTTGGGGCCAGAACTTGCATTTTCTTAATGAACTAGAATAGGATAAAAAATATCTGGGACATTATGCATAGTACAAGTAAATATGCTCTATAAACCTTTAGTTTTAGTTAAATATGTAAATATATGTGTGTACTGGCTCGGCCCTGTAATATGTATTTTATTACTGTTGCTGGAGATAAAACTTGAAAGGCACTGATGGCGAACAGGCTGCTGCCCAGGGTCTGGTCTGAGAGAGAACTTAGGTTCCTTCTTGGTGATCCTGGGCTCTGTCAACAATGCTGGATTGTAGAGAACAAGGTGGAGGGTGAGGAAGAGGAGGAGAAAAGGGACCATGTTTGAGATCTTTATTTATTCTTCCCCCAAATGTGCTTGAGCAGTTTCTATGACTCCCGTCCAGTGCAAAAATCTGAGAATTCAATGATGAACAAAGTCAACATGGAATCTCAGCGCTTCAGAATCCAGAGAGGGAACCAGACGTCAGACAAATAAACATAGCATTAACTATATATGTGATACATGCTAGGTAGGAAAATATGAGAGTAAAAATGATGAGGTCATAAGTTAGACATGGGAGGCTACAATTAATAATTAAACCAATTTAAAAGGTCTTCAATGATAAGGAAATTTGTTTCATATGGCAAGAAGTCCCAAGGTCAAGAGGCTCTGTGGGGAGTTCAGCTCAGTGCTATCAGGAAGGCCCCAGGCCCTCTTGGGTTATTCCCCATTGCCATCTCCACCTTGGCAGCCTCGTACTTGGGGCTGCCCCACCTATGGTCCCAGGAAGGCGGAACAGCTCTTGCTAAGACAGACAGTCCTCACAGTGCCCCGTGGTAACAGTATTATTTTTTCAGGAGTGGGAAAATCTTTCTCAGAAGCTTCTAACCGACTTCTCACTCGTCATCAGTCCAAACTAAATCACATACCCACGTCTGAATGCTGGGAAGGCGGCCGGGGGTGGAGGGGGCATTACTGTGATTGGTTGAGGCTCTTCAGATGTGCCATTGAACTTTTCAGGACTGCCTTCTTTGAGGCGTGGATACCTAAATAAAAAGAAGAAGGTGGCAATGGATGTTGGGGAGCCAATCTAAAGTCGGCTACAGGAGCTCAGGGATGATGCCTCAGGAAAAAAAAAATGACATTTAAAACTAAAGATGAAAAAAAAAAAAACTAAAGATGAGTAAGAGTCAGCCAGGAGTGAGGAGGACACACCTTCAGGCAGATGGAAATCCTGTGTGCAGTCTGACTGTGCCACATGTTAAAGGTATACATGCAATTTCTCATTTGCTACGTGAACCCCAAAAGTTAAGTGTACCTGTGAAAGCCAGCTCAAACAGCTAAATAACATGATCAAGTATACAGAGTTTACAAGTCTCAGAGCCAATTGATCTGATTCAAGAGCCTAAAATCTTGATTTCTCCCTCTATGGAGACAATGAGATGCCAGAATCCACTTGCCTTTTCCCTTCCATTGACTGAGGAGCAGCACCAGCTCCAGATTGCCTCTGCCAAGTCTCCTCTGGGCCCACCGGTTAGTGCAGAACACGTGTTTATGAATAAATCCTCCAGTCCTGGGTGTACCTATGCTCCGCGGGGTGTCACGGTCCCTGCCAAGCTCTGTCACCAGAGTGCTAGGGTGTCAAAGCTTGGAGCTGGCTTGAGATGTCGTAGGGTAAAATGCCCATCTTTGTGTTACATGCAGAGAAGCTCTTCACCAGCTTCAGTGTTTTAGAGAAATCGGTTTCTCCTACTTTCTTTTTCTTGCTTGGACTTGCATCCAAGGGACTGAGCTGGGAACAGGTTCAGTTCAGTTCAGTTCAGTTCAGTCGCTCAGTCATGTCTGGCTCTTTGCGACCCCATGAATCGCAGCACGCCAGGCCTCCCTGTCCATCACTAACTCCTGGAGTTTACTCAAACTCATGCCCATCGAGTCGGTGATGCCATCCAGCCATCTCATCCTCTGTCATCCCCTTCTCCCCTTGCCCCCCAATCCCTCCCAGCATCAGGGTCTTTTCCAATGAGTCAACTCTTTGCATGAGGTGGCCAAAGTATTGGAGTTTCAGCTTCAGCATCAGTCCTTCCAATGAACACCCAGGAATGATCTCCTTTAGGATGGACTGGTTGGATCTCCTTGCAGTCCAAGGGACTCTCAAGAGTCTTCTCCAACACCACAGTTCAAAAGCATCAATTTTTCAGCACTCAGCTTTCTTCACAGCCCAACTCTCACATCCATACATGACCACTGGAAAAACCATAGCCTTGACCAGACGGACGTTTGTTGGCAAAGTAATGTCTCTGCTTTTTAATATGCTATCTAGGTTGGTCATAACTTTCCTTCCAAGGAGTAAGAGTCTTTTAATTTCATGGCTGCAGTTACCATCCGCAGTGATTTTGGAGCCCAAAAAAATAAAGTCTGACACTGTTTCCACTGTCTCCCCATCTATTTCCCATGAGGTTATGGGACCAGATGCCATGATCTTAGTTTTCTGAATGTTAAGCTTTAAGCCAACTTTTTCACTCTCCTCTTTCACTTTCATCAAGAGGCTTTTTAGTTCCTCTTCACTCTCTGCCATAAGGGTGGTGTTATCTGCATATCTGAGGTTATTAATATTTCTCCCGGCAAACTTGATTCCAGCTTGTGCTTCTTCCAGCCCAGCGTTTCTCATGATGTACTCTGCATTTAAGTTAAATAAGCAGGGTGACAATATACAACCTTGACGTACTCCTTTTCCTATTTGGAACCAGGCTGTTGTTCCATATCCGGTTCTAACTGTTGCTTCCTGACTTGCATACAGGTTTCTCAAGAGGCAGGTCAGGTGGTCTGGTATTCCCATCTCTTGAAGAATTTTCCACAGTTTATTGTGATCCACACAGTCAAAGGCTTTGGCATAGTCAATAAAGCAGAAATAGATGTTTTTCTGGAACTCTCTTGCTTTTTCGATGATCCAGCAGATGTTGGCAATTTGATCTCTGGTTCCTCTGCCTTTTCTAAATCCAGCTTGAACATCTGGAAGTTCTCGGTTCATGTATTGCTGAAGCCTGGCTTGGAGAATTTTGAGCATTACTTTACTAGCGTATGAGATGAGTGCAATTTTGTGGTAGTTTGAGCATTCTTTGGCATTGCCTTTCATTGGGATTGGAATGAAAACTGACCTTTTCCAGTCCTATGGCCACTGCTGAGTTTTCCAAATTTGCTGACATATTGAGTGCAGCACTTTCACAGCATCATCTTTCAGGATTTGAAATAGCTCAACTGGAATTCCATCACATCCACTAGCTTTGTTCATAGTGATGCTTTCTAAGGCCCACTTGACTTCACATTCCAGGATGTCTGGCTCTAGATGAGTAATCACACCATTGTGATTATCTGGGTCAATGAAGATCTTTTTTGTACAGTTTTTCTGTGTATTCTTGCCACCTCTTCTTAATGTCTTCTGCTTCTGTTAGGTCTATACCATTTCTATCCTTTATTGAGTCCATCTTTGCATGGAATGTTCCCTTGATATCTCTAATTTTCTTGAAGAGATCTCTAGTCTTTCCCATTCTGTTGTTTTCCTCTATTTCTTTGCATTGATCGCTGAGGAAGGCTTTCTTATCTCTCCTGGCTATTCTTTGGAACTCTACATTCAAATGGGAATATCTTTCCTTTTCTCCTTTGCTGTTCGTGTCTTTTCACAGCTATTTGTAAGGCCTCCTCAGACAGCCATTTTTGCCTTTTTGCATTTCTTTTCCATGGGGATGGTCTTGATCCCTGTCTCCTGTACAATGTCACGAACCTCCGTCCATAGTTCATCAGGCTCTCTGTCTATCAGATCTAGTCCCTTAAATCTTTTTCTCACTTCCACCGTATAATAAGGGATTTGATTTAGGTCGTACCTGAATGGTCTAGTGGTTTTCCCTACTTTCTTCAGTTTAAGTCTGAATTTGGCAATAAGGAGTTCATGATCTGAGCCACAGTCAGCTCTTGGTCTTGTTTTTGCTGACTGTATAGAGTTTCTCCATCTATGGCTGCAAAGAATATAATCAATTTGATTTCGGTGTTGACCATCTGGTGATGTCCATGTGTAGAGTCTTCTCTTGTGTTGTTGGAAGAGGGTGTTTGCTATGACCAGTGCGTTCTCTTGGCAAAATTCTATTAGCCTTTGCCCTGCTTCATTCCGTACACCAAGGCCAAATTTGCCTGTTACTTCAGGTGTTTCTTGACTTCCTACTTTTGCATTCCAGTCCCCTATAATGAAAAGGACATCTTTTTTGGGTGTTAGTTCTAAAAGGTCTTATAGGTCTTCATAGAACCATTCAACTTCAGCTTCTTCAGCATTACTGGTTGGGGCACAGGCTTGGATTACCATGATATTGAATGGTTTGCCTTGGAAACGAACAGAGATCATTCTGTCATTTTTGAGATTGCATCCAAGTACTGCATTTTGTACTCTTTTGTTGACTGTGATGGCTATTCCATTTCTTCTAAGGGATTCCTGCCCGCAGTAGTAGATATAATGGTCATCTGAGTTAAATTCACCCATTCCAGTCCATTTTAGTTCGCTGATTCCTAGAATATTGACATTCACTCTTGTCATCTCCTGTTTGACCACTTCCAGTTTGCCTTGATTCATGGACCTAACATTCCAGGTTCCTATGCAATATTGCTCTTTACAGCAGCGGACCTTGCTTCTATCACCAGTCACATCCATAACTGGGTATTTTTTTTGCTTTGGCTCCATCCCTTCATTCTTTTTGGAGTTGGAACAGGTTACTTCCCCTGAACTCAGACTCCCAAGGCTCTGCACACAGGTTCATCTAGACAGTGTCCTATTCTCTTGGGATAAATATCCTCACTCTGTAGTTGCCCTGACACTTGACCACCCCAGCAGATCACAACATTTGAGCTCAATTCAGAGCATCCCTCGATGCAAGCTGAGCTCTCTCCTATGTGCCTCCAGATGCAGCTCTTCTGAGGAATGAGAGGAGTACAGTCACCATCTTGGTTCCCATTCATTTCTCCCTGTCTCTTTGGTTCTGCTCCCTTCCGTCTTCTTTCAGTCATCTGCATGCTTGCATCTCTCACCACACTGACCTCGTGAGCAATCATTTCAGTTACAGAAGCCAGAACCTTAGGTCACTGTACCCTTCTTTCACTGCAGCGTTGCCAAAGCTTAACCCAAGAAAAATACTACTATTTGCCATTGACATTCTTGCTCTCCAGGGGCCAGCATCCTTGAAATGTTTTCAAAACGGGGCCAGTTGATTCCAACATTGTGTTTCTGCTAACCTCCCTGCAGCTCACAATCCTTCTTCACCTCAAAGCCGTTTATTCCTTCCAAGTGAAAGTGAAAGTCGTTCAGTTGTGTCCCATGGACGGACACGACTCCATGAACAATACAGTCCACAGAATTCTTTAGGCCAGAATACTGGAGTGGCTATTCACTCCAGTATTGCTTCTCCAGGGGATCTTCCCAACCTAGGGATCGAACCCAGGCCTCCCATATTGCAGGCGGATTCTTTACCAGCTGAGCCACCAGGGAAGCCCTTCCTTCTGAGAATTCGCTCTAATTCTGCAGAATAGTGGGTGTATGACCACAGCAGTGTGTTGCCCCAAATCATAAAGACTTGTCCGCTTGTCTGTCTCCTTTCTTGGACATCAGAGCAGGGCTTTCTGTGTTGACTCATATCTTTGGGCTATACATAGCTCAAGTCTTTTCATAAAGCAAAAAGCAACACCCTCTCGCAAGTTCTACTCTTTAATTTACTATCTCAATTTTCTTAAAAAACAAACAAAAGTCTTCCCCGGTGGTCCAGTGGTTAAGAATTTGCCTTGCAATGCAAGAGTCACTGGTTCGATCCTTGGTCTGGGAAGATCCCACATGCCATGGAGTAACTAAGCCTGTGCGCCCCAGCTACTGAGCCTGCACTCCAGAGCCCTGGAGCTGCGACTACTCAGGCCAAGCTCTAGAGCCCATGCTCTGCAACGAGAGAAGCCACCGCAATGAGAAGCCCGACACTGCAGCGAAGAGTAGTCCCCGCCGTCTGCAACTAAAGAAAGCCCAAGCAGCCACAAAGAGCCACCACAGCCAGTAAATAAATAAATAAGTCTTTATTTAAAAACACCAAAAAATAAAATAAGACACAGAAACTAGTTGGAGAAGGAAATGGCAATCCACTCCAGTATCTTTCTCTGGAAAATCCCATGGATGGAGGAGACTGGTGGGTTGCAGTCCATGGGGTTGCAAAGAGCCGGGCACGACTGAGCAACTAACACACACACAGACTTGAGAAAGAGCCCTGTGGGAACCTATTACATCACACAATCAGGCCTGGTGCACCTCTGCAAGAGGACCATGGCTTCAGATTTGCCGGATGCCTCCCTGCTGATTGCCAGCGGGGAGGAGGATGAGCCTCCTGCCTGTTGACTCACGTGCATTAGGGCAGTTTCCAGGCCCCTCCAGGCAGCAGCCAGAGCCTACACGTGTTCCCCATTTTGAACTGACCAGTCTCTTGCTCATGCCCTCCTTGAAAGCCCTTCCTCCTTTACCTAGTCCCACTCATCCTGAACTTTCCACAGAGTCTGTCCTTAGCCCCTTCTTCCCTCCTTTCTTCCCTCTCTCCCTCCATCCCTTCCTTCTTTCCCCCCTCTCTCTCTCTTCTCATAGCTTCAGTGATCCCTTCTCAGGGTGTTCCTTTTCTTCAGAACTGCACTTTATCTCAGCCCTTCCAGGGCTTCTTGTCCCTTTCTTGTTGTTCAGTCTTGCAGTCCTGTCTCATGCTTTGCGACCCTGTGGACTGTAGCACGCCAGGCTTCCCCATCCTTCACCATCTCCCAGAGTTTGCTCAAACTCATGTCCATTGAGTCAGTGATGCCATACAGCCCTCTCATCCTCTAACACCCCCTTCTCTTCCTACCTTCAATCTTTTCCAGGGTCTTTTCCAGTGAGTTGGCTCTTTGCATCAAATAGCCAAAGTATCTCTTTCTACTTTCCTTGCAGTTGTCTATCTGCATTTCTTATCTCCCCTACTTGACTGTAAACACCTGGAAGGCATGCTTCACATCTGATTGTCTCTGCTGAGTTTCTCATAGCACTCACTGAAAGTCCAAATCCTAGGGATAGAGAGAGTTATGACTTATTACCTAGCAGAATTGTACTTAAGGCTCTGAAATTCTATAGAAAGAATTTGAAATGTGTTCTTGATTTTCCTTCTGGAATAAAGATAGCTGTTTGGAAAAATAGCACAATTTAGAAATCAATAACCTGCCTAATTAACAAACAGGTAATGGTGAATTTAACTACAAAAGACCAACATATAAATACATTTAATGTTCTGTTTTTATCTGCATGTACCGGGTTTCAGTCCCATGTGCACTGACATTCCTCAGTAGTGATTTTTTTTTTTTTTTTTCCTAGTTATGGGTGTAGCCAGTGCACTAACTAGGCACCAGGCTCATAGTGTTTGGCATCCCACGTCCTGTGCTATTTCAAAATCCATGGGGAAGTTTTATCCATCACTTTTTTTCCTCTAATAACCTTAGTGTCCACTCAACTTCAGGCATTCACTGGCACAGTTAGACCTGGAATCTCCTCTAAAATCATGGAGGTACAATATGCACCACAGATCAGCTGGGGCCTCTCTGCCCCCAAGGCTTTAGCTCTTTGCCTTTCTCCTCAGACACAGTGGTCTCAGCAGTGTCTCATGCCATCCCTCTGGCTCCCTAAGGCCCCAGGGAACACTGCCGTGGACCTCAGCCTCCTCTGGAGGGAAGCCCAGACCAGCATGGCCACCCTAACACCCACCTCAGGGTGCCTCGGTGGTTCCAGCTCCCAGTTCTCAGCTGACTGTATTGCAGGCAGCGGAACCCCTTCCAGGGCTCTGACGTGGGCTTTTGTCTAACACTCGGGAATGAATTGTCGGAAAAGACACACATGCAGACAAAGCAAGAGGCTTTATTGGGAAGAGGCACCAGGTGGAGAACAGGAGGGTCGGGGAACCCAGGAGAAGTGCTCTGCCACACGGCTTGAAGTCTCAGGTTTAATGGTGATAGGATTAATTTCCAGATTGTCTTTGGCCAGTCGTTCTGACTCAGGGTCCTTCCTTGTGCTCAGCCAAGATGGATGCCAGCGAGAAGGATTCTGGGAGGTGGTCGGACACCTGGCATCTCCTTTTGACCTTTTCTGAAGTCTTCCAGTTGGGGGGTAGGTGGTTTGTTAGTTTCGAGTTCCTTATCAGGATCTTCTGTCATAAAATAACTCTTGCAGATGGTTAGTGTGGTGTCTGGCCAGGGTGGGCGGTTTCCTTCAATGTGCTTCCCCTAACAACTGGACCCACAGAAGTTCTGGCAGCTGGCTGGAGGGCCACACCCTAGAGATACAGTGGGATGAATGTCCCGTGGAGCCGATTCTGACCACTGAGAGACAGGAGCCAGGAAGAAGCCGGCAGGTAATTGCTCACCCTTCCTGCCCACCCAGGAGCTGTTCAGAGATGCAGTGGTTCTGTACTTCTGGCTTCTCAAGCGTGACTCAGCAACCAGCTTCATGTTCTAGAGAGGCTGTGGACAGACTGGTAATACATCACCTTGAATCTGCTTTTTCTCCTTCTCTCCCTGATTTCTCTTTCTCACTCCTGTGCTGTTAGGATTACACCCCATTATTATGAATTAGCACATGAGCATCACCTCTGGCTCTGTTTCCTAGAGAACCTGGGCTGAGATATGCCTTATACTCTGTGACTGCAACTTTCCACTCTTCAAGCTTATTTGCTCAGTTATTTTATCTTCATGTGCATTTAACCTTAAAGTGACCTCTAGTTCTCTGACTCTCTATTTCCTTTCCCCTGTCTTTACCTTGCTTCTTACTCAATTTAGCATGCAGTCCATTATTTCACACTCTCGGTACTTCTCCCCAGGGTGGTACCCTGAAATGGCCAGATGAAGCCCCCTTCTGGAGGAAGCCCTCGTCTCACCTCCGCTTTCTTGTACTTGGACAGTGAACACCTGCTGCGGAGCAAGGTATATAGAAGCCCTGCTCTCATGGAACTTAAATTCTGGGGCAATGGTAGGATATTAGACTGGTAAAACCGTTCTAGAGGGCTGTCTTTCACAATTTCTTCAAATTACGATTATGTACAGCCCACTCGCAATTCTACTTCTGTTGTTGTTCAGTCGCTAAGTCACGCCCAGCTCTTTGCAACCCCATGGACTGCAGACGCCAGGCTTCCTTGTCCTCCACTGTCTCCCGAAGTTTATACAAACTCACGTTCATTGCGTTGGTGATGCTATCTAACCTTCTCATTCTCTGCCGCCCTTTTCTCCTTTTGCTTTCAGTCTTTCCCAGCATCAAGGTCTTTTCCAGTTGGTTCTTCTAATCAGGTGGCCCAAGTATCGGAGCTTCAGCTTCAGCATCTGTCCTTCCAATGAATATTCAGAGTTGATTTCCTTTAGGATTGACTGGTTTGATCTCCTGGCAGTCCAAGGGACTCTCAAGAGTCTTCTCCAGGACCATAGTTCAAAAGCATCAATTCTTTGGTGCTAGGAACTAAAGTCTTTCATAACCTTATAGCTAATAATTTCTCTCACCTTAAGCAAGGACTTCTTCCATTATATCATATACTGTGTCCGACTCTTTGCAACTCCATGGACTGTAGCCCGCCAGACTCCTCTGTCCATGGAATTCTCCAGGCAAGAATACTAGAGTGGGTAGCCATTCCCATTTCTAGGGCTTCTTCCCCACCCAGGGATTGGACCCGGGTCTCCTGCACTGCAGGCAGATTCTTTACAGTCTGAGCCACCAGGGAAGCCCTATATTATATACAGTTCCTCTTTAAATTTCCTCAGTTATTTCTTTGACCTTCAGTGTATCCATTTCTTAAAGCTACTATAATAAATTATCACAAAGTTAGTGGTTTAAACCAAGTAACAACACACACTTATTTTCTTACAGTTCTTGAGACCTCAAGAGTCAGAGTTCTTGGCCTGGTCTCACTAGGCCAAAATCAGGTGTTACCAAGCTTGTGTTCTTTCTGGAGATTGTGGGGGAGAATCTGTTGTCTTACCCTCTTGAGGCTTTTGGAAGTTTCCACATTTCTTGGCTCATGGTCCCCTCCATCTTCAAAGCCTGCAGTTTAGCATCTTCAAAGCTGTCTCTGACTCTGACCCTCCTGACTCCCTCTTTCACTTATAAGGGCCCTTGTCATTACAGGCAACTCACCCAGGTAATCCAGGATAACCTCCTCATCTCAAGATCCTTACCTTAGTCACATCTGCAAAGTCTTTTTGTGCATGTACAATATCTTCCCAGGTTCTAGACGATGTGAACTTTTGGGAGAGCTGTTCTTTTGTTTACCACACTCAGTAATCTTGCTTCCCACAATCCTTCTGAATGTACTTTTCCAGAAGTCACCAGTCTCTATTTTCCTTAGAAATACGTGTGTCTTAGTTGACCTCTCAGCAGCATTGGATGCAGATACTTCTCACAGCAGTGGCCTCTGGGACATTTTCTCTGGAGTTTCTCTCCTTCTTCGCAAGAGAAGACTCGCCTTCCCAGTCTCCCTTGCCAACAACTCTGTCACTGACCATAAATATTGGAATTCCTTGCTGCCCTAAACAAGGTTGTCTTTCCTCTTTGTGGGTGACTGACTTCTTAAAAATAGTGCCCCCTTTCAGTTCTGCAGTGAAGATGGAGAAAAGTGGACAGACCCCCTCACTGCCATCCCCTTCTGCCTGCTGGTGACTCCCGAATCCACATTTCCAGTTCCCACTTCTCTTCTGTGAGCCAGAACAGATTGTTTAGCTGCCTTTATGATCCTTCCACCCAGATACTAGTCACCCAATATCAACATGCCCCAAAGTAAAGGAACATCTCGTCCCCAAGAACTAATTACTCCTTTAGTGTCTCTTTTACGAGTAAGCCATTTTCCAGTTAGAGTTCTTGATTTGAAATTCAGGGAGTCACCCCTGTCTCGGTCTCTCTCTCGCTCTCCATAAAAGATTTATTACAAGGTCCTGACAGTTCTGCCACACACCTCTCTCTGAGGTCAGGAGGCTCCGTCCATCACCACGATCAGCATCCTCTCTTGCCTAAGTTGCCATGGGAGGCAACTCGTCATCTCCGAGTGGCCATTCCTGCCGCCACACCAACCCCCAGCCCACCCCTTGCACTGATGTCAAAGTGGTCTTTTTAGAACATAAAGCAGATTTTGTCACTTCTCTGCTCAAAGCCCCTTAATCTAATAGGCATGCAGCCACAGTGCTTAGGGCCATATGTGAGCAAGGACCTGTGGAATTGTATGGGACCTGAAAAGAAACTCACTGCCCACCCCCGCCCCACCATGCTACAAAAGGGGAAAATACAGAATGTTGAATTAAATATCTACAAAGCATAACATTATGCTAAATAGCAACTCAAGTGTACGTGTGAATATATGTGTGTATTTGTATGTATATGCATATAAATATATAATCAATTTTAAGTGAGAAAACAAAAGGAATAATTTAGCCATGTAAAAGCTCAGCTTAATTTTTAATATATAATTATATTTATTTGTTTGTTTGTTTGTTTTTGACTGTGCTGGGTCTTCCTTACTGCGTGGGCTTTTCTCTAGTTGCGGAGAGCAGAGGCTACACTTTGTTTTGTTGCTCTAGGGAGCGCAGCCTTCAGTAATTGTGGCGCATGGGCTTAGTTGCCCCAAGGTGTGTGTAATCTTCCCAGACCAGGGATTGAACCTGTAACTCTGCAATGGCGGACAGATTCTTTTAGAAAAAAAAAAAAAAAGTATTTTTGGCTGAGCTGGGTCTTCGTTGGTGTTCTCAGGCTTCTCTCTAGTTGCAGCAAGCCGGGGCGGGGGGGGGGCACTCTCTAGTTGCGTTGTGAGGGCTTCTCGTTGCAGTGGCTTCTCTTATTGCGGAGCACAGGTTCTAGGCTACATGGGCTTCAGGAGTGGCGGCTCTCAGGCTCTAGAGCACAGGCGCAATAGTTGTGGCGTACAGGCTTAGATGTTCCGCGTCATGAGGGATCTCGGATCAGGGATCGAACTCAAGTCTCCTGCATTGGCAGGCAGATTCTTTACCACTGAGCCACCAGGCAAGCCCCAAAACTCAACTTTAAAAATCAATAAATTTTTAATATTTTTTTCAAAAATAATCTGTATTTTGAATTGGATGCCAATATATTTACTTAATATGCTCTGAAAGTGAAGCATCCAAAAATCAGTGTGCATGGGGCCTATAAAAATCCCAAAACATTATCTCCAAGTCCTTCCCCCTGCTCCTACCATAAAGTCCCAAACCTTTAACATGGCTTTGCAGCAGGTCAGGCTGTATTTTGTAGCTTGCCTTGGGAGATATCCATATTGGAGGAATACACTGGCTTCTTAGGCAGCCCTAGACCAGGGCATCTGATCACCTGAGGAGCTTGTTCATGCAGGTTCTGACTCAGCAGGTCTGGGAGGGGCCTGAGATGTTGTGTGGCATTTTCCATAAACTCCTAGGTGATACCGCTGCTGCTGGTCCATGAATCCCGCTTAGACTGGCAAGACCCCTGAGCGCAGCCCTGCCCTACTTCTGTGGCCACTCTAGTAATGCTATTATTACTCTTACTCAGACCTCTGAAGGGTAATTGGTTTGGAGGTTCAAGGGCTAAGACATGCTTATAGCCTGATGGAAAATTTTTGTGGAAGATGATTTTAAAGATTAAAAAATGAGAGACCAGGATGCTTTCCTATATGAGACGTTGGAGCTGAGTGTGAGGGGAGGAATACAGGAGAAGCAAATACACTTACCTTGGTCTGTGCTTGTCCTCTGGACACCCACACAGCCCTGGCTTTGCCCCGAAGCCTGTTTCCCTAATGTTAGAATCTTGTTCAGGCTTTGCCTGTGTCACAGCTCTTATCAGTTTTATCATCTTATGTTTAAATACCTGTTTTAAGATTAAACTGTAAACTTCTATGTGGCCCAGATGAGTTCTTCGTGTAATCATTCGGTGGAAGTCCATTCATAAAAGAGGAACATTAAGTACCCTTTCAGGCATTACTTCCAGTCAGAAGGCGACACTGTTCTGGAATATTGGGAAATAATTCAATCCCATAGGACAACCTTGGGTACAGTAACTAGAGATGGGCTAGTTGTTTTGGACTCAGATGCCATACACCCAACAAATGGAAATAGCACGTAGCAACAATTCTATAAATGGCAGCCCTAGCTATAAATTAAAAAAGAACACCCATGCTTATCTAGCAATAGCCAGGATAGCATAAGCTGTTTGTTAATAGTACCCAAGTTTTGTTCTGGTTCGTTTCATTTATTGTTTACTATGTTGTTATACACCAACTTTATTAGAAGTGGTGACTACTTTGCTTCCAAAGTAATGAAAGATAGATGAAGATAACTTGAGTGTTATTATTGCTTTTCACTTGGCTGTCTTAGAGTATTGTGCCATTGGATATGGGCTATTATTTGCACACCCTGTCATTTAAACCGCAAAAACCTGGCTTGAACTATATTTATCTTTCCACGTAACCATTCAAGAGGAACCAAATCCATTAGGACTTCAGTAGAGACATAAAGTTGTCCTTTTTCCCAAACTCAGGCTGTCTGTAACCGATACTTCCTCTCAGAAAGTCCTCCAGACACGAAAGGTTTCATTTAATCAGTCAGCAATAATATTTCCCTGAAATAAGGGGAATTGAGAATCCTGTTTCAGTACTTCAATGGGTCAAATTGTTTTTCATATCTGTGTAAACAGCATACCACTAAGTGAACTCATTTGACGCCATCATGCCAGGCAGAACCATCTGCTCAAAGACAGCAAATAATAAATCATCTTCAGGCCTCTATTAAGCCAGCGTGTTGCATGAAGAAGCCAGTAGAATAAGACTACATAGTCTCCTGTCTTAACACATTGTCAGATGTCGCTGTTTATTATGATCTAGCCGATTGGGATCACCACAGATCAACCTAAGCCATGTTACCTTCTCCTTTTCTCTGCCCATGCTGTCTGTTACTGACTTGGCAATTTACATGTGTAGTTTCGCTTTAGAGTCTCGAATTGGGAGTAAACCACCAATTTAATGGTCCCTGTGGTCCATTTAAAACAGGGTCTTATATTTGTTTTTATTTCTGCCTCATCTTATAAAGGCCAAGATTCTGTTAACTATTTATCAGGGGCTTACTATAGGATGCACAGTATCTTCTAAGCCAGGTACTCACAAACATTCCTAGTGTCCCTAACACAGAGTGAGTGGTCAATAATAAGTTCTTTTTTTTTAATGTTGATGTGGACCATTTTAAAGCCTTTATTGAATTTGCTGTACAACATTGCTTCTGTTTTATGTTTTGGTTTTTTGGCCCCAAGGCATGTGGGATCTTAGTTTCCCAACTAAGAATCAAACCCAAAAAAGGATCAAAAGAAATGAGGACAACCTCAGGGACCTCTGGGACACTGTGAAACGCCCCAACATTCGAATCATAGGAGTTCCAGAAGAAGAAGACAAAAAGAAAGGCCATGAGAAAATACTCGAGGAGATAATAGCTGAAAACTTCCCTAAAAAGGGGAAGGAAATAGCCACTCAGGTCCAAGAAACCCAGAGAGTCCCAAACAGGATAAACCCAAAGCGAAACACCCCAAGACACATATTAATCAAACTAACAAAGATCAAACACAAAGAACAAATATTAAAAGCAGCAAGGGAAAAACAACAAATAACACACAAAGGGATTCCCATAAGGATAACAGCTGACCTATCAATAGAAACCCTCCAGGCCAGAAGGGAATGGCAGGACGTCCTGAAAATAATGAAAGAGAATAACCTACAACCTAGATTACTGTATCCAGCAAGGATCTCATTCAGATATGAAGGAGAACTCAAAAGCTTTACAGATAAGCAAAAGCTGAGAGAATTCAGCACCACCAAACCAGCTCTTCAACAAATGATAAAGGATCTTCTCTAGACAGGAAATGCAGAAAGGTTGTATAAACGTGAACCCAAAACAACAAAGTAAATGGCAACGGGACCACACCTATCAATAATTACCTTAAATGTAAATGGGTTGAATGCCCCAACCAAAAGACAAAGATGGGCTGAATGGATACAAAAACAAGACCCCCATATATGCTGTCTACAAGAGACCCACCTCAAAACAAGAGACACATACAGACTAAAAGTGAAGGGCTGGAAAAAAAAATATTTCATGCAAATGGAGACCAAAAGAAAGCAGGAGTCGCAATACTCATATCAGATAAAATAGACTTTCAAATAAAAGCTGTGAAAAGAGACAAAGAAGGACACTACATAATGATCAAAGGATCAATCCAAGAAGAAGATATAACAATTATAAATATATATGCACCCAACATAGGAGCACCGCAATATGTACGGCAAACGCTAACGAGTATGAAAGAGGAAATTAATAGTAACACAATAATAGTGGGAGACTTTAATACCCCACTCACAACTATGGATAGATCAACTAAACAGAAAATTAACAAGGAAACACAAACTTTAAATGACACAATGGACCAGCTAGACCTAATTGATATCTATAGGACATTTCACCCCAAAACAAGCAACTTCACCTTTTTCTCAAGTGCACACGGAACCTTCTCCAGAATAGATCACATCCTGGGCCATAAATCTAGTCTTGGAAAATTCAAAAAAATTGAAATCATTCCAGTCATCTTTTCTGACCACAGTGCAGTAAGATTAGATCTCAATTACAGGAAAAAAATTGTTAAAAATTCAAACACCTGGAGGCTAAATAACACGCTTCTGAATAACCAACAAATCATAGAAGAAATCAAAAAAGAAATCAAAATATGTATAGAAATGAATGAAAATGAAAACACAACAACCCAAAACCTATGGGACACTGTAAAAGCAGTGCTAAGGGGAAGGTTCATAGCATTACAGGCTTACATCAAGAAACAAGAAAAAAGCCAAATAAATAACCTAACTCTACACCTAAAGCAATTAGAGAAGGAAGAAATGAAGAACCCCAGGGTTAGCAGAAGGAAAGAAATCTTAAAAATCAGGGCAGAAATAAATGCAAAAGAAACTAAAGAGACCATAGCAAAAATCAACAAAGCTAAAAGCTGGTTTTTTGAAAAAATAAACAAAATTGACAAACCATTAGCAAGACTCATTAAGAAACAAAGGGAGAAGAACCAAATTAACAAAATTAGAAATGAAAATGGAGAGATCACAACAGACAACACTGAAATACAAAGGATCATAAGAGACTACTACCAGCAGCTCTATGCCAATAAAATGGACAACTTGGATGAAATGGACAAATTCTTAGAAAAGTAATAACTTTCCAAAACTGAACCAGGAAGAAATAGAAGATCTTAACAGACCCATCACAAGCAAGGAAATCGAAACTGTAATCAGAAATCTTCCAGCAAACAAAAGCCCAGGACCAGATGGCTTCACAGCTGAATTCTACCAAAAATTTAGAGAAGAGCTAACACCTATCTTACTCAAACTCTTCCAGAAAATTGCAAGAGAAGGTAAACTTCCAAACTCATTCTATGAGGCCACCATCACCCTAATTCCAAAACCAGACAAAGATGCCACAAAAAAAGGAAAACTACAGGCCAATATCACTGATGAACATAGATGCAAAAATCCTTAACAAAATTCTAGCAAACAGAATCCAACAACATATTAAAAAATCATACACCATGACCAAGTGGGCTTTATCCCAGGAATGCAAGGATTCTTTAATATCTGCAAATCAATCAATGTAATACACCACATTAACAAATTGAAAGATAAAAACCATATGATTATCTCAATAGATGCAGAGAAAGCCTTTGACAAAATTCAACACTCATTTATGATTAAAACTCTCCAGAAAGCAGGAATAGAAGGAACATACCTCAACATAATAAAAGCTATATATGACAAACCCACAGCAAGCATCAACCCTCAATGGTGAAAAATTGAAATGCATTTCCCCTGAAATCAGGAAAACAAGGACAAGGGTGCCCAACTCTCACCACTACTGTTCAACATAGTGTTGGGTTTTGGCCACAGCAATCAGAGCAGCAAAAAGAAGTAAAAGGAATCCAGATAGGAAAAGAAGAGTGAAACTCTCACTGTTTGCAGATGACATGATCCTCTACATAGAAAACCCTAAAGACTCTACCAGAAAATTACTAGAACTAATCAATGAATATAGTAAAGTTGCAAGATATAAAATTAACACACAGAAATCCCTTGCATTCCTATATACTAACAATGAAAAAACAGAAAGAGAAATTAAGGAAACAATACCATTCACCATTGCAACAAAAAGAATAAAATACTTAGGAGTATATCTACCTAAAGAAACAAAAGACCTATACATAGAAAACTATAAAACACTGATGAAAGAAATCAAAGAGGACACAAACAGATGGAGAAACATACCGTGTTCATGGATTGGAAGAATCAATATTGTCAAAATGGCTATTCTACCCAAAGCAACCTATAGATTCAATGCAATCCCTATCAAGCTACCAACGGTATTTTTCACAGAACTAGACCAAAGAATTTCACAATTTGTATGGAAATACAAAAAACCTCGAATAGCCAAAGTAATCTTGAGAAAGAAGAATGGAACTGGAGGAATCAACCTGCCTGACTTCAGACTCTACTACAAAGCCACAGTCATCAAGACAGTATGGTACTGGCACAAAGACAGAAATATAGATCAATGGAACAGAATTAGAAAGCCCAGAGATAAATCCACGAACCTATGGACACCTATCTGACAAAGGAGCAAGGATATACAATGGAAAAAAAGACAACCCTTTAAACAAGTGGTGCTGGGAAAACTGGTCAACCACTTGCAAAAGAATGAAACTAGAACACTTTCTAACACCATACACAAAAATAAACTCAAAATGGATTAAAGATCTAAATGTAAGACCAGAAACTATAAAACTCCTAGAGGAGAACATAGGCAAAACACTCTCCGACATAAATCACAGCAAGATCCTCTATGACCCACCTCCCAGAATATTGGAAATAAAAGCAAAACTAAACAAATGGGATCTAATGAAACTTAAAAGCTTTGCACTACAAAGGAAACTATAAGTAAGGTGAAAAGACAGCCTCAGATTGGGAGAAAATAATAGCAAATGAAGAAACAGACAAAGGATTAATCTCAAAAATATACAAGCAACTCCTGCAGCTCAATTCCAGAAAAATAAATGACCCAATCAAAAAATGGGCCAAAACTAAACAGACATTTCTCCAAAGAAGACATACAGATGGCTAACAAACACATGAAAAGATGCTCAACATCACTCATTATTAGAGAAATGCAAATCAAAACCACAATGAGGTACCATTACACACCAGTCAGGATGGCTGCTATCCAAAAGTCTACAAGCAATAAATGCTGGAGAGGGTGTGGAGAAAAGGGAACCCTCTTACACTGTTGGTGGGAATGCAAACTAGTACAGCCACTATGGAAAACAGTGTGGAGATTTCTTAAAAAACTGGAAATAGAACTGCCATATGACCCAGCAATCCCACTTCTGGGCATACACACTGAGGAAACCAGATCTGAAAGAGACACATGCACCCAATGTTCATCGCAGCACTGTTTATAATAGCCAGGACATGGAAGCAACCTAGATGCCCATCAGCAGACGAATGGATAAGGAAGCTGTGGTACATATACACCATGGAATATTACTCAGCCATTAAAAAGAATTCATTTGAACCAGTCCTAATGAGATGGATGAAGCTGGAGCCCATTATACAGAGTGAAGTAAGCCAGAAAGATAAAGAACATTACAGCATACTAACACATATATATGGAATTTAGAAAGATGGTAACGATAACCCTATATGCAAAACAGAAAAAGAGACACAGAAATACAGAACAGACTTTTGAACT